>NC_050455.1:64725094-65025094 GCF_903995425.1 Onychomys torridus
TTTGTAAGAGTTGCTGTGGTCATGGTGTCTCTTCATAGCAATAGAAACCCTAAGGAAGACAGGGTCCGTGTTGGTCAACCGCTGTCCTTTATTCTTTTGGGATTACAAGTTCTAATGAGCTGTGAAGCTCCTGTGTGTGTGGAGCAGAGCTGGGGTAGGGACACATGGGTAACCTCCCTCATAGCAGCATTGGCTTGGGGTGGGGAGACTGTAAGTTTGGAGGTACTTAGCCTGACCCTGAAAGCCAGTGGGCAGCATCTTGTCTTTAGTGCACATTTGGAAGTGGCAGCTAGAAGCTACATGGGTCTCAGCTAAACTATAGCTACTGCGGTTGGGTCTTCTTTCTTTGTATGGGTGTGCTTGCTTAGGTTTTTTGTTTTTTTGTTTTTTGTTTTGTTTTTTGGTGCTAGGGATTAAAATGAGGGCCTGTGCATGCTAAGCAACTGTTCTCCCACTGAGCTACATCCCAGCCCTCTACTATTAGCCTGATGGCACTTCATGTCCCTCTACTATTGTGGGATATGGAAGTGTGCACTCCAACAGAAACATAGAAGTTAGTCATCACCATCTTTAGAAAGGTATAGACTTTGCTCTGGCATGAGCAACCATGATTTGCAACACGTGCTATAAGGAAGACAATGCTGAGTTTAGAAAATAGTTCCAAAAGTGTCAGGGTCCGGGTGGCAAGTGGTTGTGCTGTGATGGCTCAGTGGGTAGATACCTGCTTGCAAAGCCTGACCACCTGAGTTCAGTTCCCTAAGACATACATAGTAGAAGGGAATGTGCTCCTACAAATTGACCTCTGACCCCCACACATGCTGATGCGTGAGGATATTTTAATTACCGTTCTAAATCACATGTGTTAGTGGGTCAGCCAGGCCCCTGTGGGAGAAATACTCTCCCTATTGGGAGAAACTTGGTTGTTGTCTTGCAGGGTGAGGGATCTGCAGCACAGAGACTGCAGAAGAGCCTGTCAGAATGGCTGGAGTGAGCAGGCTTTGGGTGAGATGGGGCAATGGGAATGGGGGCAAAATAGGAGTGTACGAGCAACAGGAAAGCTCAGAAGTTTCTGGAACAGAGAAATGGCTTAGTTGGGGAAGCTTCTTCTCACATGTATATAATTTGAAATCTGCCCTGTTCTTGGCATTCCGAGTAAGGTAATTTCCTTCCATCACAAGAAGTCCACACCTCAGGCCTGTTTACCTGGTGTATAGTGTTCAGCTCAGATGGTGTGGGCAGCCGTCCGACTTCATGTCTGAAAAGAAGTGGGTTTTGACTGTATAATCACTAGCCTTTGTGAGAATATCATCTTTGGGGTGGCTTTTAGCAATTAGGTGTCTTTGAGAGACTTCCTCATGGAATCCACTCAACTCCATATCGAGTCTTCAAGAGCGCGAGTCAAAAGGAAGTACCAGTTTGTTCCTTTTGGTTTGGGGATTCTAAAAGAGCTGTCTACTTCAGTAACAGGTACCTGATGGGAAAGCATGACAGCTCCCTACAAACCTACTCATCAGGCCAGGAGAAGGGGGTGGCACTCAGCAATGGAGAAAGCAGGGGCGCTTTAAAGAGGATTATGGACAGGAGAACATGGCTGCCAACCAACGAAGCTCTTCAGAGATGAGCCACTACCCCTTTCTCAGGCTCTGACCTGGAGGGAAAAGGACTCTGAGAGGCCTGGCACAGACTCGAGAGTGCTTCATGGTCTTTCTGGTTCTAGGTCCTCCTTGGGTACTGAGAGGGTGGGTGCAGGCAGGGAGACCCTCTTCCTGAGTTCACGTAGCATAGCTAATCTGGTTCTTCCACTCTGCAGACCCCTGTGGGTTTCCTTGACTCCCACCTTGCTTAGCTTCTGTACAGAAGGAATAGGGAACACCAGCCACCTCCCACCTCCCCCTGCCTGCCTCTGGTCTGGAAAACAGATAGCTTTTTTTTTTTCCACCAACAGACATCTGCCATAGGCTTTAAGCAACTGAATGAGAAGGAGAAACTAGAGAAACTACCATGCTTCTGGGCTGTACGTTCAGAGACTGTTTCCATAGTAGCACAGCTAACCTCCATCCTCACCAAGGTGCCACAGGGCACCATGCCCATCCAGCAGTGATGGTGGTAAGGGTGTTGCCGAGTGTTGAGGTCTGCCAGTACCTCAAGTTCTTTACTAGGCCAACAGGCAGACTCTGGAACAGCCACAAATTACTCAGTTGGTTGCCATATAAGGTGCCATTTGGTGTTGGCAATAAAAGTGGAAATGAAGTAATGAGACTAATTTTTCTTTATGGCTCATAAATAAACCCTTCTATCAGTTTGTACAGAGAAGTCTAGAAATATTTTGAGAACAGGAATGTGTAGGTGGTCTTGGGTAGAGCTCATGTGCCAGATACCATGTTAAGAGCTGCCAGATAAAATCCATGAAAGGCCACTGCTTTGGACTGAGTTGGTGTTCAGACCCCAATATTCCAAATCAAAATGGAGTCTTTTAAGCTATGTTTCTGGGGCCTTAACAAATTGGGTTGCTTAGCTGAGCTGCTTAGAAATCATGTGAAAGATTACAGAGGCTGGACATGATTGTGTAAAGAGAAGCAAGAAGTAATGTCAGTATGCTTGTAACTGTTAGGATGGCTTAATGTCTTCAAGACTGTCTGAAGTAATTCTGGCTTCTCCCTGGTCTTGAGATGGCAAAAAGGGAACACATAATGATTCCAAAGGGGATGAAGTTTAAAAATGTGTTTAATGAGCTAGCCATGGTGACAAATACCTTTAATCCCAGCTCTTGAGGGGCAGAGGTAAGAGGATCTCTGGGACTTTGAGGCCATCCTGGTCTACATAGCATGTTCCAGTTCAGCCAGGACTACTTAGAGAGATTCTGTCTAAAAACCAAACAAAAACAAAAACAAACAAGCAAAAAACCCAACAACAACAACAGCAATTTTTTTTTAATGTGGATAATCCTGTTGATTTTAGAGACTGAGCTGTCTTGAGAGTAAGTCTGGTATATGCTACAAGGAAGGTTTATTCAGTATATATATGAGATGTATGTTACCTGAAGCAAGAAATCATAGAGGTTCAGGTGGAAGTCTTTTGTTAGAGTACTGTGTGGCATGTGATTTTGCACACAATAATGAGCTGCAGTTTGATGATGAATAACACAGTAAACATATTGTGAAATGGCACTGAACACATGCATTCAGTTATCAATTTTTAACATAATTTTTATTTATTACATAATGTTTCTATGTGACTTTGTGGGCCCCTCTGTAAAATACATTTTAAGTAAGAGAAGATGTTCATGGATAGGTGAGAGAGGGACTTGGGATCTGAAGGATCACCCTGAGAGGTCACATGGGGTGAGATGCAATGGTGGTAGTCCTTGGGAGAACTGAGGTGTGCGTGCATGCGTGCGTGCGTGAGGGTGTGTTGAGCTATCAGAGAATAAATAAGTGGGTTAACTGGTTTCCAAGGCAAAGCTGGGCAGCAGGCAAGAAGGATGACTGGAGGAAGAAGGTCCCAGGCTACAGACTCTGTGCTGGCAGAAGGAGGTCTGGGGAGTGGGGCAGGTGGAGTTGATTCAATGAGGATAATAATGAGAACTGGGTCAGTACCAGGTTGGCACTTGGAGGCTGACTGTTTCCTGCCCACCCATCACCATCCACACTCGGTCTTGACAATACCCTTGTCTTGGGGTTTGCAGGGCAATTTTATTGAGATGACTTCCTTGGGGCTCAGATGTCCATGGAGGACAGGACACTGATCCCCCTGCCTCTATCTGCTGTGTCAGGCCACATGGACCCCAAATGATAGCTAGTTTTTACTGCTTTCCACCTCCATGACAAAAGCTCTTCTAATGTTCTTCCTACTTTTTCATAGGAAATAAACTTACAGAGAATAAAATGGGAAAAGTCTGTAAGAGAGTAGCCATTAAGGTCTTTTTATTCTTCCTCAAAGACATCACCATCACCAGATATATTGTATCCTCCCAAGATGTAGCTTATGACCAAAGACATAATTGTATGATTCATCTCTCCTTAAATGCTCTGAATGTTCTCTGGTTTGTGTCATTTATTATTTCTTAGAAGTTATTCTATGCTGGTGAGTGAAAAATGCACTCATTTCTTTTGCCAACTGCATAATATTCCACTGTATGAATGCATTATAACATATTCAATTAGTCCCCTGCTGTCGAACACATATTGTCGCCAGTGTTTTCCTATTATAAATTATGTTTCATTGAGTAACATTATACTTCTGTCATTTTGCATATGCAAATAAGACAAATTCTCCATGGCAGAATTGTTGGACCAAATTGTTTGCAATTTTGAGTTACTATAGAATTGCCTTCCATAAAGCTGTATCATTGTGTGCCACCACTAGCTATGATTAAGGGTATCTGCCCTCTTTAACCCAAAGCATTAGAAAACTAGTTCAACCAAGTTTTCTCCTCCTAGGAAGAGACAAATTAGTAAGAGAAATGTGACCTTCCACAAAAGCCAATCAGATCATCTCACATCCTTCCTTCTTTCCCTGTTGCCATAAGGATGAAACCAGAGTCCCTCTACCTGGCCCACAAGCTCCCCATGACCAAGACATGCCACTTCTCTGGCCTTACCTCTTGTGTTTCCCTTGGATACATTGCTGTGTTCCAGTTTCCCTGCCTTTTTTATTTGCCCTTGAATATGCCAACTTTGGTCCATCTTCGAGGCTTTTTATTCACCAGGTCGTCAATCATCATATTTGATCTCAGGGTCTCCCATATTGTATTGATTTCTATCTAAAATCCATAACTTTAGAGCTCAGAGAAATTGACATAATATCAAGATCTAGAATGGTCTCCAGCAGGAGAAAATAGAACATGTTCTCACAAATGATATCAGCCAATAAATCTGTGAAAAAAAATCACCATTGCCTAGCCACCATGGGTCTAACTAATTCAGGCTGGATTCACCAATGAACACTAGAACCAGTAGGTGAGACATGGTTGGGGATCTAGATAATTGCACAGATAATTTGTTAATCATAAGGGAGGACAAATAGCCTTTTATCATGAAATGATAACACTAGCCCAATTTGCAATAACCAGTATAGCCGCCTGCTGAGAAATATGAGAGAGACATCACTTTGGTGACTTTTTTCCAAAACACAAGACCCCATCATAATCATGGTGGGACATTAAAACAAATGTTAAGTTCTGAAAGACTAGGAAATAATTGTAAGCAAAAGAGCAACAATAGCTTTAGAAACTATTTTATAAATGGCAGATGTTTTGTTGTTATTTATATCTTGGGTTTTTTTTAAACAGAGACTTATGTCACATGCTTACTGCCTTAGAAATGTTCCTACTGCTGTGGTAAAACACCATGACCACAGGCAATTTGGGCAGGAAAGGGTTTATTTGGCTTACATGTCCCAGTCACAGCCCATCACTGAGGGAAGCCAAGGCAGGAACTCAAGCAGGACAGGAACCTGGAGGCAGGAACAAGTGCAGAGGCCATGGGAAAAAATGCGTACTGATTTGCTGCTCATGGCTTACTCAGCTTGTTTTCTTATACAACTCACCTGCCAAGGATGGCACCACCCACAGTGGGCAAGGCCTTTCCACCTCAATCATCAATCAAGGAAATGCCTTACAGGCTTGCCTACAGGCTGATCTAATGGGAGCATTTTCTCAATTTAGGTTCCCTTTACTCTAGCTTCTGTCAGGTTGAACAACAACAAAACCCAACTAGCCAACACACAAACCTTTAATTCACTATGTAGCCAAGGATGACCTTGAACTCCCATCCCTTTCCTCCACTTCACAAGTATTGGAATTACACCACCATATCCAACCTCCTCCTCCTATATGAACTGAAAATACTAGAAAATAAACAAAAAAAAAATCGCCAGTTGTTTCAGAGCTGAGAGTGACATAATAGTTTATAATACTAACTATAAACTCTAGAGGCATGGCAGAGCCACCTCCAGCAGGCATGTTGGAGGAGGTCAACCCTCAAGACAAGGAAACCACACAAGGGAGAGCTATGTACACAAAGTACCCTCTGGCCCTTGCAGGCACAATGGATGAATAAAATTTAAGCAGAAAGTAGCAGTTTTATGTGGAAGCTTCTAGAGAAGGTAGAACCCAAGGAGGGAAAGAGGATTCTCAGAACATAAGCCCTATAACCAGTGTGTAGACTCTCCTGCAACCTCAGCTGGCTTTAATATGCAGATATATATGAAGCAGAAGACCCCAAACCTCAAGCTTTTCTAAGGGAAAACAACACCTTGAAGGCTGAAGGAAGCCAATCCATATTCCATCTTTCCACTGTAACTGGGCTCAGAAAGGACCCCAGACTCGACCAACATGGTGGAAAGTCCATACCTGACAAGCTGAAGGACAGCCCCTGCCCATGAGCTAAGAACCAATTGAAAAAGACTTACATAATTCTAAGTCCAGCCATCACAGGACTAATGTGGCCTGCTAGTGTTAAACAGCTTACTAGAACAGACCTCCTTAGAGCGAGATAACAGAAACCAGAGTTTCTGTAGTAAGTACTCCATAATGTCCAATCTAAAATCATAAGCAATCCGAAGAAACAGGAGTGGGATGAGTGAAAGTCTTCAAAACAGCAGAATTAACAGACAAGAACATGAAGACAATTTTGATCACTGTTTTTTGTTTGTTTTGTTTTTTGAAACAGTCTTTCTACATAGCCCTAGCTTTCCTCAAACTCACTATGTAGACTAGACTGGCTTTAAACTTTGTCTCCAGAATGCTGGGCTTAATCACTGTTCTGAGGAGCAGACAGGAATATCTGGTTAATGAAGTCACAAGGAGACTGTAAGACCCCAATCAAATCTTTAGAATTGGAAGATGTAATGTATCCAGTAAAGTGTCCACAGAGGAGATATTGTGCTGGCTAGTTTTGTGTCAACTTGACACAAGCTGGAGTCATCTGAGAGGAGGGAGCTTTGATTGAGAAAATGCCTCCATATGATGGGACTACAGGCAAGACTGTAGGGCATTTTCTTAATTAGTGATTGATGGGAGAGGGTTCAACCCATTGTGGGTGGGAATACCCTTTGGCTGGTGGTCCTGGGTTCTATAAGAAAGCAGGCTGAACAAGTCATGTGGAGCAAGCCAGTAAGTATCACCCCTCCATGGCCTCTGCATCAGCTTCTGCCTCCATATTCCTGCCCTGTTTGAGTTCCTGTCCTGACTTCCTTCAATGATGAATAGCAATATGGAAGTGTAAGCCAAATAAACCCTTTCCTCCCCAAGCTACTTTGGTCATGGTGTTTCATCACAGCAATAGTAGCCCTAAGACAGATATTAATCAAAGGACCAGCAAACTTGAAGTCATTCCAATGAAGAACACAGACAGAAAAGCTTCAGAGAATCCAGGTTCAAATCCCTGCATTCACATGGCAGCCCACTGCAGTCTATAAATGCAGTTCCAGAGGATCCAATGCTATACTCTGGCCTCTGAGAGCACCAGGAAAGTGTGTGGTGCACAAACATACATGCAGACAAAACATTCGGACACATAAAATAATAAAATACATCTAAAACATTTAACTGAAAAAGCGAATACAGCTTCACTGACCTGGGTCATCAGGTATAGTCCACATGTAATAGCAATGTTAGAGAGAAAAGGGGCGCTGGGCAGTGGTGGCACATGCCTTTAATCCCAGCACTTGAGAGGCAGAGGCAGGCGGATCTCTGTGAGTTCAAGGTCAGCTTGGTCTACAGAGCGAGATCCAGGACATGCACCAAAACTACACAGAGAAACCCTTTCTCAAAAACAAACAAACAAAAACAAAAATGAGAGAGAGAGAGAGAGAGAGAGAGAGAGAGAGAGAGAGAGAGAGAGAGAGAGAAGGGGGAAAGTCAGCAGAAAAAATACTTTCTTCAGACTTTCCAGGTTTTCCAAATTTTCCTCAAAATAGCACCCTGTAGGTCTAGGGAAATCAATAAATCCTATTCAGGACAAACACAAATAAGCCGTATATAAGTGCGCACAGTTAAACTGTTGGGTAAGTTACTAAAGCTGAGAAAATAATCTTTAAAAGCTCAAAGAGAAAGATGTCATTGCACATACAGAGGCATGTCAGGACAATGATGGCTAGCTTCTCACCCCCAAAAGTTACCAGACAATGAAGTTTTAAGTGCTAGAAGAACACAGCCACAATAACAAAATTATGTTAACCTAGAATTCCATACCCTGAAAAATATATTCCATCAACAAAGCTTCAAAATGCCGAGAAAACTAGAGAATGTGTCATTCAGGAATCACACAACCCCAACTGGTCAAGGTAGTTTTTCAGGATGGACAGAAAGAATGCTGTTAATAAGGATGAGTCACACATGGAAGAATGTGTGTATAGAGCCTGGGCATGGGTGAGGTTGCCAAGGAGAGAAAACACATGCTTCTCAAGGGGCCCCTGCAGTGAACTTGAGAAGGTGAGGAGGAAGCAGCCAAGGAGATGGAGCTGCCAGAGAGGTTGGAGGAAACACAGATAAGTCAGCCGGTCAAATGCCCCTTATGCTGATGGGCCAAGTGAGGTGAAGACTGAAGCTGAGGACCACCAGTGAGCACACAGCATCCTAGCTGATGGAGTGACTGAAGCTGAGGACCATCAGTGAGCACACAGCATCCTAGCTGATGGAGTGACTGAAGCTGAGGACCACCAGTGAGCACACAGCATCCTAGCTGATGGAGTGACTGAAGCTGAGGACCATCAGTGAGCACACAGCATCCTAGCTGATGGAGTGACTGAAGCTGAGGACCATCAGTGAGCACACAGCATCCTAGCTGATGGAGTGACTGAAGCTGAGGACCACCAGTGAGCACACAGCATCCTAGCTGATGGAGTGACTGAAGCTGAGGACCATCAGTGAGCACACAGCATCCTAGCTGATGGAGTGACTGAAGCTGAGGACCACCAGTGAGCACACAGCATCCTAGCTGATGGAGTGACTGAAGCTGAGGACCATCAGTGAGCACACAGCATCCTAGCTGATGGAGTGACTGAAGCTGAGGACCATCAGTGAGCACACAGCATCCTAGCTGATGGAGTGACTGAAGCTGAGGACCACCAGTGAGCACACAGCATCCTAGCTGATGGAGTGACTGAAGCTGAGGACCATCAGTGAGCACACAGCATCCTAGCTGATGGAGTGACTGAAGCTGAGGACCATCAGTGAGCACACAGCATCCTAGCTGATGGAGTGACTAAAGCTGAGGACCATCAGTGAGCACACAGCATTTTAGTTAATGGAATGACTGAAGCTGAGGACCATCAATGAGCACACAGCATCCTAGCTGATGGAGTGACTGAAGCTGAGGACCATCAGTGAGCACACAGCATTTTAGTTGATGGAGTGACTGAAGCTGAGGACCATCAGTGAGCACACAGCATCCTAGCTGATAGAGTGACTGAAGCTGAGGACCACCAGTGAGCACACAGCATCCTAGCTGATGGAGTGACTGAAGCTGAGGACCATCAGTGAGCACACAGCATCCTAGCTGATGGAGTGACTAAAGCTGAGGACCATCAGTGAGCACACAGCATTTTAGTTAATGGAATGACTGAAGCTGAGGACCATCAATGAGCACACAGCATCCTAGCTGATGGAGTGACTGAAGCTGAGGACCATCAGTGAGCACACAGCATTTTAGTTGATGGAGTGACTGAAGCTGAGGACCATCAGTGAGCACACAGCATCCTAGCTGATAGAGTGACTGAAGCTGAGGACCACCAGTGAGCACACAGCATCCTAGCTGATGGAGTGACTGAAGCTGAGGACCATCAGTGAGCACACAGCATTTTAGTTGATGGAGTGACTGAAGCTGAGGACCATCAGTGAGCACACAGCATCCTAGCTGATGGAGTGACTGAAGCTGAGGACCATCAGTGAGCACACAGCATCCTAGCTGATGGAGTGACTGAAGCTGAGGACCATCAGTGAGCACACAGCATTTTAGTTGATGGAGTGACTGAAGCTGAGGACCATCAGTGAGCACACAGCATTTTAGTTGATGGAGTGACTGAAGCTGAGGACCATCAATGAGCACACAGCATCTCAGCTGATAGTGACTGAAGCTGAGGACCATCAGTGAGCACACAGCATTTTAGTTGATGGAATGACTGAAGCTGAGGACCATCAATGAGCACACAGCATCCTAGCTGATGGAGTGACTGAAGCTGAGGACCATCAGTGAGCACACAGCATTTTAGTTGATGGAGTGACTGAAGCTGAGGACCATCAGTGAGCACACAGCATCCTAGCTGATGGAGTGACTGAAGCTGAGGACCACCAGTGAGCACACAGCATCCTAGCTGATGGAGTGACTGAAGCTGAGGACCATCAGTGAGCACACAGCATCCTAGCTGATGGAGTGACTGAAGCTGAGGACCATCAGTGAGCACACAGCATCCTAGCTGATGGAGTGACTGAAGCTGAGGACCATCAGTGAGCACACAGCATCCTAGCTGATGGAGTGACTGAAGCTGAGGACCATCAGTGAGCACACAGCATCCTAGCTGATGGAGTGACTGAAGCTGAGGACCATCAGTGAGCACACAGCATCCTAGCTGATGGAGTGACTGAAGCTGAGGACCATCAGTGAGCACACAGCATCCTAGCTGATGGAGTGACTGAAGCTGAGGACCATCAGTGAGCACACAGCATCCTAGCTGATGGAGTGATGGAGGAGAAAGCCTGATCACAAGAGGATGTGAGGGAAATCCAACGCTGCACAAGAGAGCAATGGATGCGGTTCAGGGAAACAGCTGCTGTCACCTAGCTCCCTCCCCATCTTCTCCCAGAGGAAAAGCCAACACCGAGCTGACACCTGTAATAGAATGAGCTAGGGCTAAGGGAGAATGGGCTAGTATTCCACTGTGTTCTTTTTTTTTTTCTCTCTCTCTCCACCTTCCTTCCTGGAGCCAGTGCCCAGGTGGCTCCTGAGTTTTGTGGCACACAGGTGCAGAGTGATAGAATTTACATCCTATTTTAGAGAAGAAGGAGGAGGAGGAGAAGTGTACATTGCGTTATACAAATAAATCAGCTGGAGAGGGGAGTAAAGTGACATTGGGAGGAGTCTGTTTTCTAGAGACTAGTCAGGAAAGGCTCCACACCACTCCATCTGAGGCAAAAGCTCAAGAAGTGATGAGGAAAGAGTCGGGTAGAGGATGCACGAGCCGAGGCCCATCCTAGCAAGCTGTGTGGCTATCTACAAGAACGCTCCAGACTGAGGGGAGAGTGCATGACAGAGCTGAGCAGGGAGATGCTTAGTGAGTGTGGGGACATTTGGGATGGCTGGGGTGTAGCTGGAAGCATGCTGAGAGATAAAGAGATAAACAGCAATGACCGGCCATATCTCATGAGCCTTGGCCAGCCATGGTAGACACAGTAGATTTTGTTCTGTATCACAAGCTCTTGAGGGAATTGTGAGAAGTATGTTGATTGGTCACAGAGAATCGCTCTGAAGCAGAGAGCTCAGCTGAAAGGATCTTGCCAAAATGATCCCGATGACATGGTGGTGGCAGCCAAGAGAAGGAATTAGGATGTACTCTGAAGATGAGGCAAACAGGCTAGCTATCAGTTGAGAACATGTTTGTGGTTTGGCTTCAAGTATGAAGCTGCTGATAACCCAGTCAGTCAGGAGACTAGGAGAATGGGGAAATAGGACATAGGTCTGCATCCAGAGCTGAGTTCGGAATATGTTCCATTCATCCCAGTGGAACTGTTGACTTAGCAACTGGGCATATAAATGTGAAGTGTAGGGGCATGATAAGGCTGGAGTTGGAAGTTCTGGACTCCAGTGCCATGTGACTAATGGCTACTTAGGAAGTGCATGTGGCTAGCAAGGAAGTACAGATGTTTTCATGGATCCTCTGAAGTTCAAGGGTTAGAAGGACGAGTCGGCAGTAGTAAGGAGATTGGGTGGGGGTGAGCAGTGACGTCGGAGGACAGGGGCCTAAATGTTCTTGAGATGACATTTCAGGGAGGAAAGGGGGTTTCAAATATTACTGGCGAGTTAAAAAGACAACTGAAGGACTATTAGATTAGAAATATAGACATTGTTGGTGACAAAATAATACCAGTTTTTGTGAGCAGGGGACAAAAATCCCAAGTGATTTAGATCAAGAGAAAGTAGGTGGAGGAACTTGTCATAGCACCGTGAAAGCATTTCCAGGGAGTTTTGCCAATCATAAGTCAGAGTAATAGGGCGGACAAGCAAGGGTTTCTGTAGTAGACAGTTGAGAAGCACATCCGGTTCTCAGAGAAGGACTCAGCAGAGAGAGGAAAGCAGTGGGCTGTGCCTGCCATGAGAGGCAGAGGGAGGCTGATGTGGGGAAGAAGGGCAGGGATAGAAACACAGGGCACACAGCATGGGGGAGCAGGAAGGCCGCACGTGTGTGCCTACCTCAGAGAGCCGCTGCTGAGGATGTGCACAAGTTCTGTTGTGGTTGGGTAGGAAAGACTCACTCACTGGCTGGGGTGAAGGGGAGGGATGTCCCACACTGAAAAGACACAACGGTGGTGGAGGTGTGAGAGAACTGAGGGATTGGGAAGTGGAGAATGTTGCTGGCCCCTCCAGAGCCCAACACTTGCCTGAAAACATTCTTCAGGCCCTCTGAGAAAAAGCTACACTACCTGCACGATGACGCCAACCCTGAGCACTAAACTTGCACAAAAAAATGTGCAAGGTAGGAGCTTATGAGATGGTGTGAGGATGCCATGTTCCCTTGTGCCTCTGTTCAAGACTTCCATGTCCCAGGGGAGGTTGCTCCACCAGCCTGGGTGCTGGAATGAAGAAGCGGGGCAGAGCCACAGCCCAGTGCTCTGGACATGGTGAGAGGGACAAGTGATCCTTGAGGGTGGACAGGCTTGAGCTCCGGAGCTGTTGGCTCACTGCTGACTGAAAAGATCACCTGTCTTGAAGTCTCTTCAGCCATCTTTCTCCGTCTGCATGCAGTATGGACGGGGTCCTTGTTACAAACAATAGTGGGGGTTCCGGGTGGCAGGGGAGACAGAACCCAGAAAATAAGGGCATGTTTATTAGAGGCTAAGTAGAGAAACAGAAAGCAAGTGAAACATCAAGTTCACCTTGAGAGACATTCCTTTATGTTTACAAGATGGTGCCAGAGACAGTCAGGAACAAAGCATTTCCCTGCTCGGGTCCCCAAGGAGAATGCGTTCTGTGTCTAGTCAGAACTTTTGGCATCAAAAGATAAAACTTTGGGCTTTTGTTTTTTAAGTTTTTGTTTTGTTTTTGTGTTGGAGCCATGCAGTGCTGTCCCTGGCTGGTCTTGAACTCCTAGACTCTAGTAGTCCTCCTGCCTCAAGTTCCTGAGTAGCTGAGACTACAGGCCCACACTACTGTACCTAACTAGGATGTATCTCCTCCCCACCCGTGTGTGTGTGTGTGTGTGTGTGTGTGTGTGTGTGTGTGTGTGTGTGTGTTCACACAGACCAGAGGATGCTGTTGAGTGATCTACTCTATCATTCTCCACCTTAGTCCTTGGAGGGCCTCCCAGAGTCGCGCTGACTCCAGGGCTAGGCTGGGTTCTAGTAAGCACCAGCGGCCCTCTGCCTCCTAAGTGCTGGGTTATGGGCGCTTGCTCCTCTGATGGCTCTTGTGCTTGGCAGCTAGGGATTCAGACTCAGGTCCTCACACTTCCACTGAGCCACCTCCCTAGCCCTGCTAGGCCTCCATTCCAGCCATCCAAGGTATCTGGAGAGGGAGGGAATGGAGTCTGGGACATAATCTCCCTGCCTCTGTGGGATTTCTGCTCTTTACACACCACCACACACTTTCTTAGGTGAGGACAGTCCTGTGGGGTCCACTCACTTTCCACGTTCATCCAGATAGAAACAGGGTCCAAATCACATCTCTGAAACTGCGTTATCCAGGCCCTACTCTGACAGACTACATCCTCACTCTGACAGACTACATCCTCACCCTGACTGACTACAGCCCCACCCTGCCTGACTACAGCCCACCCTGACTGACTACAGCTCCATTCTTACTCTGTATCTGTATCTTGTAGCTGCCTGGGAACAAGACTCTCTTTCTGCACAGCCCCTACCACCACGTGAGAATAGCCAGGGGCCTTGTCCAGCTGTAGACTGCCTCTTGCTCGGCCAGGTGCAGAGGAAGTTTGCTGTCAATTCTGGATACTTTTCCCAGCCACTAGCCACTCTGGCCAAAGACCTACATGTTCCTTTGCCCTTCCGCTGTTGCATTCAGTAGCGCCTCAGGCTGGGCCTGTGAATGTCCAGCCTTGTTCAACCTCAGTCAGATTTTCACTGAAGTTGGAAGTACGTTTGAGATAACTCCACAGGGTGGGCTTTACAGACAGAGCTGGTCCTCTGGGAAGGGCACAGGGCAGGTTGTTGAAAAGGCGCGACCTAGAACCAGTTTAGTTAGGATCCCGAGCCCAGTGCCCTTTTTCGCTGTCCCTTACCCCAGAGAGAGCCGTCCCTGCCAGACTGTCCTTGAGCCATTGGCCTCCACAAACCACTGTGCCTGGCCAAGGAGCCAGGGAGGCTAGGTTTGTACAGTAGGTTCTGGAGCTTCAGGGGCAGTAGCAGCGCAGGGAGGCAGCCCTAGCTGGCCTCTGTGGCTCTCCAGTCTCTCCTATAGGAGGGCACCATGTATGTATTTTACGGAAGCCTATTTGCCCAAGGATATGAAAACGTACCTCAGGCCCCTTTGAAAGCGCTCCGAGCTCTTGAGTGAATGCCTCTCTTTGCTGTAGTCTCCTCGCAGGTTTTAGGTCCTGTGGCTCCCCACAGTGATTCCGAGGGGGTAGGACTCATGTCAATACCTGCCTGGCTGTGGGCCTCCTCCAGCCACAGGGGAAGAAGGCTTTTCAAGATCTGGCTGGGCAGGAGAGCCAGCTGTCCAGGCCCTGACTCACCACCACCCTGGAGACTTGGGCACAAGCCAACCCTGGTTTTCCCAGGTATGACATGGGTACAGGGCATTTGCTGCCGTGGGAGGGGCTGGAGGGCTGTAATTAGAAGAGGCTGTGTGAATCCTGTGAGCACTGGGATGGGGCATCCTGAAGAGGCCAGCCGACAGCAAGGATTTGAACTGGTTTGGGGAGTTCAGAAATTCCTGTGGTAGAAAGGTGGCGGCTGAGGGGAGAATGGAATGGTAACTCAGCGAGAGATCTCCTGACACTCTTGGGGAGCCATCTTAGCACACACTGAAGCCCTCTCACAATTCAATCAAGTTGTCTCTGTTCATACCAAAAGGGCCTTTTTAAAACACAATTAGGCTCTGTTTTATTATGTGTGACAGACGAGGCCATTAACCATTCCGACTATTAAATCAGACTTCATTAAAAAAGATGGAAGTAACTGTAAATTGCCTTGGGTCACGATCGTTTAGAGCTGAGACATTTCAGAGAAAAACATTAGGGAGCTCAGGACCATGATGAACTTAATCAATCTGACACTGCACGTTGGGGCGGGCCTGTATGCCCCAGCTCCTCTCACCCTCTTCCTCAGTCGGTTCCTGAGGCAGGAGGCTGACAGTCCCAGCCCGTCTTTCTCCCTGAAGGAGAGCGTGAAAACCCCCAGGATAATGTGAAAATTTGGGAGGACAGGCTCTGCCTTCCCTGAGAGGTTTATATCAACAAGATACGGAGTCACACACCGTACATTTTATATTTTCTCCACCAAAAAGGGACCAAGGAGCTATAACACTGTTCTGCGGGGTGTGCGCAGTGTAGCTCTGGTACCCCTCAAACAGGGCTGGGGGGCTCCTATGGAAGTTCCCGGCTTTGGGACTTCTTGTGTTCCTCTGCACCCTGGTGCCAGCTGTCAGCTCCTTGGCAGGTCCTGAGGGAAGTCCTGTGCTGCGGTGAATCTGATCCTCCTCTTCTATGTGGGATGTGGGTGGGAAGAAGGGGGTCACGTAACTGATGGGGTGAGTAACAAAAATAACAGAAGAGGGCCAGCCCTGTGCCCCTCCTCATTAGCCGACACCCCCCCCCCCCCCCGGACCAGAGCAAAGCCAATGTCTTCCCTCCACAGAGGGGCTGGACTGGGTGCAGGGCTCAGGAGAGGTGTGTGGTGGGGGTGGAGTTGGGTTTAAAGTGTATTCAGGCCTTGAGATGCTGGAGGGGAGGCAAAGGACTCTCAAGGCTGGTTTCAGCAGGAAAGGGGGTAGGGTAGGTTCTAAATTGGTAGGAGATAGGAGTCTTGGCTAAGCACAAGTCTCCCAATGGGGTGAGATGGGGTGGGGGTATAGAGTGAGGGGCTGATTTTTGGAACCTTGCTTGCTCCTCACTCCCGCTCTTCCCTGATGAGTAAGAGGTAGCAGGGCCCACCTGAGCCTCGGTTCATCCTCTTTCTTTGGTTACAGTATAGGGCTCCTCTCCCAACAGGGAGCCTTTCAGGCCTGCTCACTTGGTCCGATCTCCGTCTGTCCCTCTTTCCTTCACCCACTCCCCTTCCTCTACCAGAAGCTTCCTCACACGGCACCGTCACCATGATCTTGGAGGTGGAGACTTCACTCTGTTGCTTAGTGTTCCTCCATCACGGTGCTCAGCGGGGCTGGTGCTCAGTACCTGCTCGTGGGGCCACTGTAGGAAGGACAGTGATCCTGTCATGGACTCTCCCATCTCCAGATGTAAGCAGCTGGCCTGGGAGCTCTGAACCCCCACACTGTTGTGTCATCAGCCTATCCAGACTGCCTGAGCTGTGTGGCTTTAGATAACAGTTGTGAGGACATGGGGCAGGTGTGCAGGGCTTGTGGTTGGGTGTTTACAGTGTTTCATTGGGCCATTACAGTACCAGAGGCTTTCTTCAAAGATGGCATCTATTCTTACAGTAAGAAGTCTAAAATGTAAGTTTTAAAAGGTGCTAGCCTTGTGGCCCCACCCCGAAGTGAAGCATGATAGGCAATTAATGAGGCTGAGCGGGGAGAATCAGTCGTCTGATTAGAGATGAGCCCCTAATTCGGTATCCAAGTGGTCAGCCCTAAAAAAAAATATACACTTAAGCAATACTAAGTGGACTCAGCAGGTTGTGTTTGCATATTTATTTATTGATATATGTAACAATAATAATTAAAGACAAAGGGGTCATGAATTTGAGAAGAGCAGGAGACATGGGAAGACCTAGAGGGAAGGGGGATGATGTAAATACAACTCTTCATATATATATGAAGAGTTTTTAGAAGCTAGCCTCGGGCAGTGGTATGAAATAATTCTGTCCTGGGGCTGTGATGGAGCCCATCAGCTCAAGCAAATCAGCCACAAGATCTTGTCTTGTAGAAGAAGACAGGAGCATTGAGTCCAGTTCCATCCCTGTCCCTGCCACCAGACTGGAGAGAGTGTCCCACCCAGCATGGCTAGGGAAACAGGGACCGGATCCAGCCAAGCACCCACCCCTCCCCTGCATGCTTCCTGCCTGTCAATCATCAGGTGCCCCGGTGCCCTGGAGACTCCCTGTTGTCAAGTGTTGTGATTTTAGTCCAGGCTCTGTTTTTCCTTCCTGGAGACCAGAGCCTTCCTGAGACTCATCCACACACTGCTCTTCTTTTGTGCTCTGGGGCCATTTCCTGCAAAGACAGCTCCCTGGGGAGGTCCAAGTCACCAGGTACTGTGGTAATGGCCTGGGCGGGGCAGGGGTCCTGCTATTGTTTGCTTTGGCTCTCCGCTTAGGGTTTAGTCAAAGCCAAATTCTGTCTTGGCCTGAGCACAGCTAAGCAGGGACCGCCTTGGCAGGCCCCAGTGTGCACTGGCAGGCTCCATCATTTCATGCTTTTCTCTCTGAGAGAGTCCTCTGTGTTTGCAGGGCAAAGAGACTTCCTGTCAAGCCCCCATCTGCCCACTAACAATTCCCTATGCAGGGAGAGGACCAGAAAGGAAGTGATGTGTGCCCTCAGTGGACACTCCTGGTGCCTCCCATCCAGCTCCTGAAGCTCTGACCTAGGAGCCATGAGGAGTCATGCAATGCCTTTCTCAAGGCTGAGTGGTCCTTGCTATCCACATATCCCTGGTCCCTGCTTCTTCTATTAAATGAGGATTTAAAAGAAAATATTAAAAAAATACTACTAGGTTTATCAGCCTCAATAATAGGAGCCTGGTGTGAAGCTCAGGTTAGCTGAGGTGGGAGCCATGAGTTCGGGAGCACCCCACAGTGTCAAGGCTATGCTATTTTTAGGGTTCATAGAGTGACTCTATGCTTCTCTAGGTAAAACCAGCTTGGGAAGGGTCAGCTAGACAGGGGCTGTGTCAGCTTTTAGAAGGAGGTAAGTTAAAATATTGAAATCAATATACACACTCTCTCCCCACCCCTTGTCTCTTTCCAGGGTTTCTCTACATAGCTAAGGTTGGCTTTGAATTTGTAATTCTCCTGCCTCAGCCACCCAAGTTCCTAGGGTTATAGCTGTATGCCACTGAAGCTGGCAAAGATTAATTTTAACTTTACAGTACCCCTGCCATACCACAGATTACCACCAGGGGCACTGTTTGCCTCCAGCCATCCAGGTGGAGTGGGGGTGAAACCAGCCCCTTTCCAGGCTACTGTGTCTTTCACTGTCCACAAGGCCAACAGGTACAGACAATTCAGATAACCAGATTTCTTCCCCATGGAGCAGGAGAGTTGGAGGAGTTGACTATCGGGACCCAGAGCTCAATTTAAAGCTACTCTGCTCTTCCACTGGATCTAATCTCAGCAGGAGAGATAGCTAAGGATTAGACTATTTAAATAAAGCCAAGAAAGAATGCTTAACTTCCCTGCTGAAAAAGAAAAATGCAAATTAAAATCCCATCCGCACACCATTTCATACCCATTAGCTTGGCCAAACTGTAAACAGTCTGACGAAAGCATCTCTAGTGGGGTGGGGTGGAGTTCACAGGTGGGAGTGCAAAGCCACAGAGACCACCTTCCAGGGACATTTAGTAGCAGCCAGAAGAATTGAGGACGTTCTTCTCACTTCTGGGCCTATGTTGTAGGGAGAACAAGGAGCTTGGTAGAAAGGGATCTTCTTGCAAGGCCAGCCGCAATAACAAAACAAACAGGAAACACAGAACTTATTTTAGCCGCCCACTTATATAGCAGCTAAAATGTAAGCTATAGACAAATGTACCAACCTGAATATGCCTCAAAGACCAATTGATGAGCAGAAAGACTGCAGAGGGAACGTCCAGTCGGGTGGCATCATAGAAAGTTTTAAGCATGTAAGAAAAGGTGGCTATCAAAGGCGTATGGATATTCAGCGTATTTTTATTGCTATGCCACAATATCATAATTTTTTATTTTATTTTGTGTGTATGGATGTTTTGTTTGTATGTCTGCACCACATGTGTGCAGTGCCTGTGGAGTCCAGAAGGGTGTGGCAGATCCCCTGAAACTGGAGTTTGGTGGTGAGCCACGTGATGTGAATTCTGAGAATCAAAGCCAAGGTTCTCTGGAAGAGCAGAGTCATCTCTCCAGTCCCTAGACTTTAAAATACAGAATTCGGCGGCTCATGGTTCCCGAGGCTGGAAAGTCCAAATAAAGGGGGCCACATCTGGATAGAGAGGCAGCATCTGGAGGGAGGGGCCGCATCTGGAGAGACGGGCTGCGTCTGGCAAGGGCAGCAGTGAGGAGACTAGAGGGGAGACTGTCTCCGTCTAACCTTGAAGAGGTTGGAGGCCAGAAGAGATGGCAAGAGATGCAGAGGGTAGGGTGGCTTCACCTGCTCCACCTTAGCATGTGAGGCATCATTTGCACATGAGGTCACTGAAAAAAAAAAATTAGTTCACATGAGGTCATTCGGTGTGCTTGAGGCCAACATGACCAGTGTCTTTACACAAAAGCGGAATTGGGACCTAGACACGTGTGCAAGGGAACATGGTGTGATGCTGGAGACAGAGATAGGGAAATAGGTGTACCAGCCAGGAATGCCAAGATTCCCAGCCAACCTCCATAAAGGAGAGAGAGACAGAGACTGGAAGACAGAGAGACAGAGACAGGGAGACAGAGAGAGAGAGACAGAGAGACAGAGACAAGGAGACAGAGAGAGACAGAGACAAGGAGACAGAGACAGAGAGACAAGGAGACGACAGAGATAGTGATAGTCAGGGAGACAGAGACAGAGAGAGAGAGACAAGGAGAGACAGAGACAAGGAAACAGAGTGAGACAGAGACAGAGAGACAGTGACAGACAGGGAAACAGAGACAGAGAGACAGAGACAGGGAGACAAAGACAGAGAGACAGTGACAGACAGGGAAACAGAGACAGAGATATAGAGAGACAGAGAGATAGAGAGACAGAGACAGGGAGACAGAGAGACAGAGAGACTTGGAACAAGTTTTCACCCTGCTGACACTTGACCTTTGAACTCATAGCATTCAGAACTGAGATGATGTGTTGTTGCTGTATAAGGCTTCCGGTCTCTGATATCCTGCTGAAGTGACTCCAGCAGGCAAACACAGGGTCTAAATCAGCACTTTATGAATGAGGGGCTGAGGACCTGAGCCTCTGAGAGCTGAGCACACATAGCCCCTGAGACAGGGTTTCTCTGTGTAGCTTTGCGCCTTTCCTGGAACTCACTTGGTAGACCAGGCTGGCCTCGAACTCACAGAGATCCGCCTGGCTCTGCCTCCCGAGTGCTGGGATTAAAGGCGTGCGCCACCAACGCCCCACGAGGAACACAAAGTTAACACCTGGCTTCTCTGTCCACACCATAGACTTGGATCTGTTCTCCGTGTGAGTCAGCGTTTCATCACAGGCTGGGAGTAACACATGTCGAATGTGTTCTGTGAAGTGTGGCATGACACACGTGCTTTCTGGGTGGTCGAATCCTGAACTTCATCTAGACGGTGTTTGGGAAAAGCAACACTTCTCACTTATCTCTCCTCAGAGATCATATAACAAGCTAGACTCACACCCTGACCCCACCATAAAGCCTGCAGCCTTCAGACTCCGTCAGCCTTCTGGGTAATTAGAACAAGTCGGGCGTGCTTGGTGGCTGCTTAATTTAGGGAACCTATGGCATGGCTTTGGCCTTCTGATCCTGAAGTCCCTTACTTGTTTGGGTGTGGATGGTCCTGAATGCCTTCCCCTGGGACCTGTTCCTTGAGATGGAGTCCAGCTGCACCCACACCACACCGTCACGACTGTGGTTGAAATTTGGAAGCTGAGCAATGGGGAGTGTGTAGTCATGGAAAGGATAGGCCAGGCATCAGGAGATCAGGACATAGTCCTCTCTTTGACCCTTAGCTGTCTGTGTGGCCTTGGCAAACCATGTGCTCAGCATTCTCACCAGTATGGAGGGCACTAGTGAATGGGGACGGGGTAGCGACTAGCTCTTTTCAACCCTGAAGGAGGTCAGAGGTCAGCAGAGATGGTCAAAGATACCCAGGGTAAGGTGGCTCCACCCACGGCTTTGGGTGTTTTAAAGATCCTAACTAGGCCTGGCTAGATAGTTCAGGTGGGTAAAGGCACTTGCTGCCCAGGCCGATGACCCAAGTTTCATCTCTCAAACCCACATGGTGGAGGGAGAGAACCAACTCACAAAAGTTGACCTCTGAACTCCACACGTGAGTGATGGCAGGCATCACATACAACAAATCAATTAAAATGTAAACAAAAGAAATCCTATCTATAGTGCTGGGTTTCCTTTCTCACAGGTCTGAGCAGGCTTCTTGTAAGCTAGCGTCTCTCAGGTCAGGCTCACTAGACTCTGATCAGCAGATCTATATCTTAGGTGAAAACATAAGAAACATACACAGATTCTAAACTTGTGCAATTTAGCTGGCAAAGAACTTTTTAAAAAGTGTTCAAAATTGGACCTTTTTTTGTTGTTGTTGTTGTTGTTGTTGTTGTTTTGTTTTTTGGTTTTTTTGAGACAAGGTTTCTCTGTGTAGCCCTGGCTGTTTTAGAACTCACTCTGTAGACCAGGCTGGCCTCCAACTCAAAGATCCACCTGCCTCTGCCTCCCGAGTGCTGGGATTAAAGACATGTGCCACCACCGCCCAACCCAAATTGGAACTTTCAGAAGGATGTTTTTGGTTTGGGTGTCCCACCTGCCTCCTGCTCCTGGGGTCTGCCCTGCCCCATCTTAGTGATTGAACTAGTGACTTTTGCCTCGCTGTGACCAGAACACCCAGAGAACCACTTAAAGAGGAATACTTGGCTAGCTCACGGTTTCGGGGGTGTTGGTCTGTCATGGTTGGGAACAGTATGTTGAAGCACAGTAGCTCACATCATGGAAGCCTGGCACAGGAAGGGGGTGAGGGCAAGGTATGGCCCCAAGGACGTGCTCCCAATGACCTGGATCCTTCCAGTAGCAGACCTCCTATTCTTCATCACCTCTAATTACGCTTATCAATAAATTTGTCCACCTCTAGGTCAAGCCTTCAGCATCCAGTCACTCCCCGCAAAGCTTATCCGGCAACTTAGACCCATATATGAGAAGCTACGAGGGAAGTTTTGTAATCAAGCCATGACCTAGGTAGGAGGTACCTACCATTTGTGACTCATCTGAGTTGTCAAGGCTGTACCTGGAACTTCCCTCCATTGTAAAAATACTTGGGGGCTGGAGAGATGGCTCAGAGGTTAAGAGCCCTGGCTGTCCTTCCAGAGGAACCAGGTTCAATTCCCAGAACCTACACAGCAGTTCACAACTGTCTGTAACTCCAGTTCCAGGGGATCTAACACCCTCACAGAGACACACATGCAGACAAAATACCCATGGACATAAAAAATAAGTCATTAATTAAAAAATAAAAAGTACTTTGAATAATCAAAAACAGGAGCTGTAACATTGGAAGAAGAAATATTTAGGTAATTCTTTCTGCAGTGGCACAATCTAGTGCCACCTTCTCTCTGAAGACTGGAATTCAAGGTCACTTGACCTAGGAGTTTTCAACTCTAACTTGCTGACCATTGCCAGGGTCGCCTGACTGCTGAAACTGGCTTTTGTATGCCTTCTCGAGGATGTGGCACGCCAAATTCCTGCAGCATCGGGGTAGTTATAGCACAGTCATCCGGAGTCCAGGGCTGTGAGTTCCTCCAGCTTGTGGCCAGAGGTTCTTGTGTTGTGGTATTAAGTTCCAAACAGAAGAGGCACAGAGAGTGGACTGTTAGATCCCCAGTGTGAGGCAGAAAAGTGAGCCTCGTAAGCAGTGCTCTCCATCATAAGGGTACCGTCCTGCATCAGAGCCCCCTCAGCTGGAGAGCTTGTAAACCATGGATCCCAGATGGCAGCCCTTCAGGACATAAGAGCAAAATGCACCTGCCATGGGAAAGGGAATTGCTTTCCTCAGCTCCAAAGGAGCAGTTTCCAGAGCTGCCATGGGGTTAAGACTGACTTCGGAGGCAAGAGCTGGGGACTACTAAAGACTCAGGCCTGGGTAGACCTATGTAATAGTTCTGAGGTGGTCATGGGACACCAAGGTATAGTGAAGAAAACCTTCACAGGTATCGCTCTCCGCTAGCCACTTCCCTCTTCTCTGGTAATTCTTGCAGCCTTTCTTCTTTGATTTGTTGTGCTGGCTAGTTTTATGTCAACTTGATAAGAGTCATTGGGAAGAGAGACCATCAATAGAGGAACTGCCTCCATCAGATTGGCCTCTAGACAAGTCTGTAGGACGTTGTCTTGATTAATGATTGATGTGGGGATACCTAGCCCATTGTTGGTGGTGCCACTCCTGGGCTGGTGGTCCTGGGTTCTGTAAGAAAGCGGGTTGAGCAAGCCAGTAGGCAGCACTCCTCCACGGCCTCTCCATCAGCTCCTGCCTCCGGGCTCCTGCCTT
Organism: Onychomys torridus; assembly: GCF_903995425.1. NCBI lineage: Eukaryota > Metazoa > Chordata > Mammalia > Rodentia > Cricetidae > Onychomys > Onychomys torridus. The sequence goes on from NC_050455.1 coordinate 64,748,844, forward strand.
GACTTCCTGCCCTTCAATGATGAGTTAGGACATGGACATTTCTGTCCCCAAAGCATAAATCCTTTTTTGCATTTTCTTGCACTTCTGATTATCTTTGATAAGTCTGTCACAACTACCTTTCTTAAGGCTTGCTAAATCTCCCATTTTAGCAGAGAGACTTGGATTTAGCAAGCCTCAGTGCTTTGGCAGGCAAGGGCATCTGACTATAATTTATTGGCATTCTTTCATTTCCATAGTATTTATTTTTAGGTTACCATTTACTTAAAGTAAGCGATACTGCCTTTCCATTTACAATAGTGACATGAGGTCACTTTCCTTTTTAAGTAATCTGCTTAAGCAGAAACAATTAAGTCAATTTGGAAGATATTGAGTGACTAAGGGAACAGGTGCTATTGGTGGCTGATGAAAGTCTGGGAAACAAGGCTATAGAGTGGGTCCTTCAGAGAATTTCTTCTCAGTGCCGGCTCTTGCTTTTTATGATTCAAAGTATTTCTAGAATGGGTTTTCCTAACTTCTCAAACCAATAATTCAATAAAGATCCCTACAGATCAAGCATCAGAGAGCTTGTGGGCTCTGAAGTCAGACTCTCTGGCTCTTCCAGTTTCTGGTTGTGTGATGCTGGGCAAATGAATGTACCTGTCTGTGCTCAGCATCCTATTTGCAATATGGAGTTGAAGATGTTACATGACAAAGTGTTTAGGAAGCACCAAGTAGCACCTGGTATACATTAAGTGTGATTCTTGCTAGTGTGACTTGAAGGCACTAATAAGGCTGAGAGTAACCTGCTAAATATTTGGAGTGAAGTAATTGTTTTGATCATCAGGGAGTCTCATGTCTTAGGGGGAAGATGAGTCACATTCAGCACAAAGACATATACAAATGCCATAGTCAACATATCAATGCAAGAACAATGGCTGCAGAAGGTCTTGGCAAGGGCCAACAATTGAAGATGGAAACTCTCCCATGTCATGTGACCTTGAAGTTTGATCCCAAGAAGGGAGGTATCAGGTGACTATGCAAAGAAGAAAGCTGTAGCATCTATTTTCTTTTGTAAAATCTTTTTAAAACTTGTTTTTATTTTATTCTATGTGTATGGATGTGTTACCTATGCACCAGTGTGTGTCTGGTGCTCAAGGAGGCCAAAGAGGGCATCAGATGCCCTGGAACTGGAGTTACATCAAGCTCTGAGCTGCCATGTGGGTGCTGGGAATTGAACCCGGAAGAGCAGCCAATGCTATTAACCACAGAGCCATCTCTCCAGCTACCGGAGCATCTGTTATCATCATACAGTTAGAGTTTAATGAAGGTCTTTGTTAAAACTTTCAATCCAACACTTGACCTGAAGTAGAAAACTTTTATTGTAGAGAAACAAAATAAGTAACACAATCCCACTGATGGTCAGATGAGGTAATGGGAGGTTGGGAATATCACTGCTAAGACTTTCCTCTACTGAGCACATGACCTCCATGGCCTAGATCACTGTCTGCCATGGATCCCATGACTGGTAACCAATAGGAATGGATTCGAGTCCTTAGCTGGTAACTAATCACATCTTTCAGTTTGCTTCCTCATTTTGAGCCAAACCTGGCAAACTGCCTCAAGAATCTTTAGCATTTATTTAATCTTCATCCCAGGAGGCAGTGGGAAGCCAGCATGTAAAATGCACAGCCAAGTCCCAACTTATCCAAGATACTGGAAGGTCATTGGCCTTGGAGTTGAGTGGATCTTGGCTGAAGCTCACTGCATTACTTGCTGCTAGGGAGTTTTGGGGTTAGTTTCTTACCCTACTGAGCCTCAGTTTTTACAGCTGTAAAATGAGCAGAATAATAATTATTGAATAGGAATGCTGAAGAAATGGATGATAATATGTTGAATAGCCAACACACACACACACACACACACACACACACACACACACACACACACACACACAATGCAATTAGATACAGTACACATGAAAAATGCTTAGTACCTCCCACAATGATGAATTAGGTATCAAAAAAGCCAGATAAATTTTACCCATCAAACTAGCAAAGATCAGAGGGTAACAACCCCTAGTGTCAGTGAGGGGGCAAAAAGATGGTCATTCTTTTCCACTCTTGATGGGAGGTTGAGAACAGCATCTTTTTCCTCTGGAATAGTTTCTATGTATAGAGGAGTTGTTGTGGAGTATAGGATGCTCCTCTTAACACCAGGAACCTATAGTACCACGGCTCCACCATCTGAAGAGAGAGATTAATATAGCTAAGAATCTAACCAATCCAACATGGATTAACAATGGCAAAAGCTTAATTGGAATTTTCCAGTTTTTGTTTGTCTTTTTACTAGTATCCCCAAGGGGGGGGGGCAGGGGACTTTAGACTGATTAGGAAAGCAAGGAAGGCCCCTTTAAGAGTGCCCTGCCCAACTGTTTGATTGCTAATGGCCAGCCGGAAGTAGAGCCATAAGCCCCCCGTAAGTAGAAAACAGCTTGCCCAAGGGAAGATACCATATGTGGGACCAATAAGGGAGTCGGGGAAAGTGGGGGGCTATAAAATGTCCAACCCAGAGGCCCCTGGCAGATCCCCAGCCTTGGGGTTTCTCCAGTCCAGATGGGAGTGGTTTGTCTGCCATAATCAAATTTGTCATTTTTGTCCTTTCTCCCTCGCTGTGGCTGCCACTTCTCTGTCCCTCCGTCCGAGGCCCTTGCCCCTCATCCAATCATTTTCACTTTCTCTGCTCCTGCGTTTTGTGTGCCATGCTCGTTCCCTGCTTGCGGTTCCTCCCGGACATTCAATCCCTCCTTTATTCCATGAATGAGTTTGACAGATCCCCTAGACCACCTGCCTCCCACTAGGACCCACATAGCATTTGCTTCGTGTTCCAGGACGCAAGGCAGGGCACCATCTTCATGTTTTCATGAAACTACCTCCTGCACTGATCTTCACGTTTTCCTCAGTCCTTTCCAACTGTGATGTCCCCGGGCCTGTCCCTGTTTTCTCTCACTTAGCCTCTCTGGCGATGCCTCACAGACATGCCCAGAGAAATGTCTCACTGGTGTTTCTAAGTCTAGTCATGTTGACAATCACAGTGAACCATCACACCTTGTTTGGAGATTTTGCAGGATGATCATCAATTTGGGCTCGTCTGATGCTTCCCCATGATTAGACCAAGATTTCAGGCTTTGGAGGAGAGGAGCAGAGAAGTGAGATGTTATTCTCATCAAAGAGCACATGATGTCATTATATTTTAATACTGGTGATTTTATCTTCTGTCACTTGCTGAAGATGGTGTCAGCTAAGTTTCACCATCAGTATATTTACCTTTTTTTTTTTTAAATGCTATTTGTTAGAATAGGTTCTCTGAGTCCAACACACAGTCAAAGGGAGGGGAATTAAAACCCACCTCCTGGAGAGAGATGTGCCAGAGTTTGTGAAAGTGACCTGCCATGGAAATTAGTAAATATTTTGAGGAAGATATTTTGAAACTACCTCCTGTTTTTCCTTAAGCCTTTGTCCACTAATTTTACATTTATTGCTGGGTCCCACCCATGGCAATTGCTATTGTGATGATGTAATGGTGACCTAGTTCCTTCATTTGTTCTACACTTAAAGGAAGAGCGGTCCATCTTTTCCAGTTATTTGTTCAATCATTTGGTTACATCTCTGTGAACTTCTTGATGTTTATTTTAGTCTTTGGGATATAATACAATACAGTTTTACTGGGAAAACTCCCCCAATGGTACACTGGTGGGTGACTTTTGTTGGGGGGAATGTGAACAAGTATTTGCTTATCCCAGATAGGGCATCATCAACTAACCAAAAATCAAAACAAAGCAAAACAAACAAACAAACAAATCAAAACCAAAACCAAACCAACCAACCAACCATTCAAACAAACAAAAAAAACCCCAAAGTTCTACCAGAGTCCAACTTGATGAACCAATAGGTTTATTGGGGTTACTTATAGAATTATGGGCAAAGGAGTATGGATAGCTCAAAGGCAGCTGCATTACCAGAAGGTATACACCAGAATGAGTGATAACTCAGGAAAGCGGAAGCCCTGGAGCTGTCTGCATGACTTGTAGACAGATGACCATGGTAGAGAGAGTCCTCTCTCCAAGTAGCCTTTACTGCTTATATAACCTTGGGAGTGAAGGGTCTTGTAAATCGTCTAAGTTTCAGGGGCCTCCTGAGATTTGTATGTTGTTTACTTCCTGAAGTTTAAGGGAGTCTCTTTCTAGGATGAACTGCTTCAATTTGGAACTTCTGGAGTCTTAACAAGCCCCCCCTGCCAGGATGAAAATTTTCAGTTCAGAGGATATTATTATACAAATTCTTGACATTTCTCTCCTAATATTTCTAAACCCTTCTTTTATTTAATCAATTATATATTTTTTTATATCAGAATGGACTAGTAGTCAGTTATTTTATTCTTTGGGGTATAATTCAATACTATTATTCTAGAAACACTTTCGGAGTGGTATGTATCCTTTGGCATGCGTAGTGGTATTTGCTCTGCCCAAGACCAGAAGATGGGAATAAAGGCAACTATAGAATTGTAAAATGTCTGTTATGTACAAAGCGTGTGATATTAACTCCTGGAGAACTGAAAGTACCTACTGTAATACCTGGAGCAGCCTCTAAAAATAATGCAAATAGTTAAAGTTGATAAGGGGAACAGACACATTAGGATGGGATTCTAAAATGTGTGCAAACAGTGAGAAAGAAACAGAAGGAACGAAATCCCCAAATTTGATCAAGCCAGAACAGCAAAGCCAGAATGGTCAGATGGAGGGCAAATGATGAATGGTAGACCTCATTCCAATCATATTAATAATTAAATGGAAATATATTATCCAGCCCAATTAAAAAGTTGCTATTCCTGGACAATGTGCAGAGAATGGGAGGCTTTGAGCACTCAGCCCTAAGAGTGATATTGCTATCTAATTCCTCCCTTCAAGGCTCAGGGATCGGTGCAGAAGAGCAGGGGGGAAGATTAAAGAGCCGAGGGGATGGAGGATTCCACGACAACAGCACCTTCCAGACACAACAGAGCTGAAGCACATAAGAACTCACAGAGACTGTGACAGCATGCACAAGGACCACACAGGTTCAAGTCAGACAAATCTCAGCAGGGAGAAGGGGAGTGGACACCAAGTCCCTTGATGATGAAGAAGCTTTGGACAGTTGATTCCTGCTGGGAGAGGGAAAATCAGTTTATCCAATGAGAGAGAGGGAGAGAGAGAGGAAGAGAGAGAGAGAGAGAGAGAGAGAGAGAGACAGAGAGACAGAGAGAGAGAGAGAGAGAGAGCGCTTTTTGTTTGGTATTTTTAGTCTTATTGGTTTGTTTGTTTGAATTTTCAATTGTTTGAGGAGGGCAAGAAGTAGGGTGGGTAGGGATGTGGGCAAGATTTGGGAGGAGAAAATATGATCAAAACATATGATCTGAAAGCATTTTTAAGTAAAAAAGTCACTGCCCCCATAACTATTACCACCATTTCCACCACAGACTGTACAGGAGTGGGGCCATGCCTCGGTCTGACCCATCCTTGAGTCTCTGACCTTCCAGGGTGTGGCTCTGGGTTGTCTGCAACCTGGTGGGCAGGTACGTGTAAACAGTTGTCTGTCTGCTCTAAGTGCCCAGACTGCTGCTTATCTTGGATGCTCAGAGCAGCACAGAATCACCCTGGAGCAGGCACATCAGTCATGCGGTTCCATCCTGACCTGTGTCTCAGTTTCCTTTGGTTGGATTCCTTCACCAAGATCAGTTTCTGAAGAGAGTTTTTAAGAGGTAATAACAGGCATGGTACAAATCTTTAAGTTCCATACACAGAACTTGTTGTGAAAATCAGTGTCTTTGAATCATTAAGGACAAGTGTGTGTGTGTGTGTGTGTGTGTGTGTGTGTGTGTGTGTGTGTGTGTGTCCAGCCTCAGTTACCTCTGCAGGGGTGGGTGGGCTTGAAGCTGTGGCAGGAGCAGTTGGCTCTTAGCTTTCCCTCTACTCCAGCAGATGGCTGCCTCATGTGCTTATTTTAGCATTTGAAACCAGCTTCCTGGAATCTATGTCCTCACTGTGGGCAAGCGATAGCATTCCCAAAAGCTTGTTTTTATGGAGGAAAATCCAGCTAAGCCGGGTCCACTTGTCCTGCCAGCTTAGTAAAATACAGAATTGTGGTAAGAGGAAAGTCTTTCATAACTCAGAGATGTGTGTAGGGAGAGTGCCTTGAAATAGCTTCTGGATGCTTAAATTTAGGGATGAGAAATGAAGTCATCTTTAAACTACTCTTTCAGAGGCTGGGGAGATGGCTGAGTGATTAAGAAAAAGCATTTGCTGCTTCTGCAGAGGACCTGGGTTCGGTTCCCAGCACTTACAGAGTGTGGCTCACAACTGTCTCCAGTTCCAGGACACTGACACTCTCCTGGCTTCCTGAGGTACCAGCACACTTGTGGTGCACACACACACACACACACACGTGCAGATAGTCACATGCACACTTAAATAAAAAACTCTTGGATATTCAGAAAGTTTGAAGTTTTGTTTCACCAGAGCCCAGGAAGTAGAGCAGAAAGTGAAAAGGTCAGGGGCCACAGAGGTTGTTTATTCTCATTCTGCTCAGCTGTGGTGACTTCCGGAATGTCTCTAAGCCTCTGCTTTAGTATTTGTGAAATAATCGTGGTGGCCCATAGTAAATATTCTACAGATACAGTTTTCTTCCCCCAACTCTGCTGTTTTCTATCTCTCATACCATCTTCCAGGCCATTCCCAAACCTCTGGCTTGAGATGACAGAACATTCATTCAGCAAGAGGGCTTCTCCTGTGGCGGGTGCTTTTCGCATCTCGTGGAGTCCTTTCCCCTGCCTGGGGCTGCACTTCACCACCTGCTTCCAATGAATGGTTGTTATATGAGGGATGCAAGGCCTTTGGTCACTTTATCAGAGGTTGGTCTTTGGTCTTGCTACTGTTACTGGTGGTTGGGTCCTGGGCTGGATGTTTCCAGGTTCTTGGCCTCTTATCTCAGTGACTGAAAATAAGGACTCATGCAGATCTGCTGAAGAGGCAAGATAGCTTTATTTAGATCAAAGCAGTAGTGGGGGCTGTAGAGGGAGATGCTGTCAACGTCAACAGGAGAGTACCCAAGGGTCATCATCTGGGACTTCCTTTTATGGGTGTCGGGAGTAGGAGCTGGTCATTAAGGAGTATGGTTTAGACTGTTCTCTATTTGGTTTGATAATTTGTGTCATACATACATTTTCCCTTCCCACAATGCATCTGATTTTAATTAATGCACTAATTAATTATGCATAGGCATATGATGGTGCACAAGGAAGTCTAGTACCCTAGAAAGGTTACTAGGAGAAACAGTTTTGCCTGACTGTGCATGCACCCCAAACTGGTTCAAGCTGGGCTAGTTCTTCTATTCCTCCTACCCAGATACATTGGAAGCATATTTAATATAAATCGTTTAAATTTGATTGTTATTAGAGATGGGAAAACTCATAGCATGGCTCAAAGCTGAGAATACGTGTAGCTCGGTGCAGATCAGGTTTGAGGGAGTTCTGAAGTTGCCAGGTGCCTTGTTTGGAGAGGGGAAGGTGTCTGTAGTATGGGCAGATGAAGAAACTATAGGCTGCCAAGTGCATTATGACAAAGGGTGTGTGTGAAGAGCCCAAACCGAATGGGGCCCGAAGCTAAACCATCCCTATGCCTGCCTCAGTTCTGCTCATCTCAGTCCTCTTGTAGGCTGCCATGTGAGAGAGGCCCAAGTGATGAAGACTCAGCAGCCCCCAGGGAGAGGAAGCCTATGAGTGACAATATGCAAATGTTTGGGAGAGAGATGGTGAGATGCCCAGACAACACGCTCAGTCTGAGAAAGACTCTGACATAAAAACCAGCTAACTTACACACATACACACACACACACACACACACACACACACACACACACACACACACACACGTTCTTAACCTACAAAGGCTGTGAGAAACCAGCTTTGTCTTAGCCGCTAACTTCCGGGGCTGTTTGTTATGCAGCATGGATAGCTAATGCCTTGGGAATCTGCAGTTTCTGAAGGACTCAGAGGGATAATATGCCTTTTTCTCTTAACAGCTGGGGTAGATCCGAGGCTGAGGATGAAGTCATGTGGAGGCACCTTATCCCAGGGTTGGCTGGAGCACACATGTGTCCTCTCTACCCAAGGCCTGAGCTTTCTTATAACCTAGAGGCTAGGTCCCAAAGGCAGGAGAAAGAGGAAGAGAAGGAGGGGGAGAGGGTGGGGACAAGAGAGGAGAAAGTGAGATGGGGGCAGGAGAGGATGGAGGCAGTAGAGAGCCAGGTTGGAGGTAGGAAACAATCCAGACAGACAAGTGGGGTAAAATATAGAAAACAATAGAAACCATAAAGAATAAAAAAAAAAAAAAACAATGGCCCAGTGTCCACCAGATCAAGTAAATGGGATTTGACACTTTCTAAAAGCTGCTTTACTGGAATACAATTTGCGTACTGTACTGTGTTTTGAACGTAACTGGCCCCCACAGGCTCATAGGGAGTGGCACTATTAGGAGGAGTGACCTTGTTGGTGTAAGTGTGTCTCAGTTCACTTCCTGCTGCCTGTGGGTCAAGATGTAGAGCTCTCAGCTCCTTCTCCAGCACCATGTCTACCTGTGTGCTGCCTTGCTTCCCACCATGATGATAATGGACTAAACCTCTAAAACTGTAAGGCACCCCCAATTAGATGGTTTCCTTTATAAGAGTTGCCATGGTCATGGTGTCTCTCCACAGCAATAGAAACCCTAACTAAGATACATGCCATACAGTCCACCCATTTAAAGTGTACAATGTAATGGTTTCACTATGTTCACAGAGTCACTACAATTTGTTTTAAAACATCTTCATCACCCTCAAATGAAATCTTGCTCCCCCTAGCATGGACACTAGCAGTAATGACTATCTATTCCCTCCACTGCCGATACCAGCACAAATCTGCCTTCAATTTCTGTAGATTTGCCTGCTCCATAGCTTTGAGACACCTCTAAAGCACAGGGCAGACCAGGGGCCACTGTCCTGGGGCCCCTACGCCAGCCATATTGGCTGTCTCTAGCCATGTATTTTCTTACTTGTTCCCTGGGTCTATTCCTTTTCTTCCCTGCCTTGCTTTCTCTTAATCTCCCTCAGTCTCAGCTCAAACATCCAGTTCTCAAGAAAACCTATTTTTCTCCTCTTCCCTTTCAGATCCCTCTTTTTATAGCCGCAGAGCATATTTCTCGATGCTTACCACATGGTTGTGGTTAATTATGAGTGCAATTATCTGTTAGAAGAAAGCATGTATTAACTTATTGTATGTGTATGTGTGTGCCTGAGTATATGTATGTACACCCTGTGTGAGCATCTGCCTGAGGATGCCAGAACAGGGTATTGGATGCCCCGAAACTGGAGTTAGAGGCAGTTGTGAGTCGCCTGATATGACACTGATATTGGAACTCAAACTCAGGTTCTTTGTAAGAGCAGCAAGTGCTCTTAGCCACTCAGAAAGTCTTTCCAGATTCTGGTTTAATTTTGTTTCACTGGCTTGTAGGACAAGGAACATGTGCATGTTGATGGCCACTATTGTATCCCCATGACTGGCACAAAGTCACCATCTACCCAAACAATTGCAGATCCAAGAATCACTCTAAAAGGTGGAGAAGAGTCTGCATGCTATCCATTGTCTTCCCCTTAAGAGGACATAGAGCCAGGCAGGATGGTGTATGTCTATAAACCCAGCGCCGGGAAGGCCGAGGTCATTCAGTGTTAGCCTGGGGCTACATAGTGAGACACTGTGTAGAAAAAGCAAACAACCACACAAATAAGAGGTAGAACTGTTTATGATTTGTTTGGAAAGTGGTTCTGTCAAGAAGAGCTAAAATGATGACAACGGATGTTTCCCAGGAATCTTGGCTCCTTGTGAGTGGATTCACTGAGAATTCACCACCTAGCTGTATGCAGTTGAAGCAGCATCATGCTGTGAGTTTGAAAAGTGACAGTGGAGGTTTGTCACACAGATTGTTCACCATGCATGAACATGAGTTTGAAACGGATCTCCTTAGAGCACGGTGGATCTTTTTGATAGGTGGGCCTGCCATGGTTTCCAATAGTTCCTTGAATTTCATCATTAATTCACTGAGCAAGGCCTACAAATCTCTAACAGGCCAGACAGGATCTCCAATGGCTTATTTTGGACACCAGTTGTAATGTCAGCTGTGCAGATACTCTCAGCTCTTCTGTAAGGATGTGTTAGGAACTGTTGTCTTGTTTCATCCCAGCTCATGACCGATAGATGCAGGGTTGGGCACCTTGCCAGGAGGTGTCTGTAATTAGAGACCAGGGGAAGCTGATGGCCCTGTGGCGTTCTGTATCGGGACAACTCCAGGCTGTGGGTCCACTTCTGAGAGATATCAGAAGGCTAATATTAAACTGGGAGGCAGGAGCTTGGGAAGGTGTTAGAGAACTCAAATCCCAGGAAACTGTCCTGTGCCAGCGAGGACTGTTTCCCTTGCACGGTTGTTTTTCCATAGACTCTAACTGCCTTGGATGGAGCCCAACACACTCAGAGTGCACATGGAAACTCATGGGATGCACATGGTCAAAACGCCCCTCTGGGAGGGGCTTTTGCTGGGAGTGGGGAGGAGAGAGAGATGAGAACAATAATGAAACCAAGGCTCAGTGGTGGGAAGACCAAGGTGACTGGTGATTTAGAGAATGTTCTGTCTTGGTATGTCCTGCTAATTTCTCTGGCCTATAGGTCATTGCTGATATGGTTCCTGCACTATACTTCAAGGAGCCCATATTGTCATGTCCCTTTGCACTGTTATGCTGTCCCTGACAATATACTGTAATGCAGGGTTTGAGTGTGATGGAACCTTTCAGAGCCCAGCTGTGCATGAGCCAGGGGTCTAAAAACACCTGGTATGGTCATTTAAGGTCAATCTGGGACAATGCCTGGGAGTTCATTATCTCATGCAAATGATGATTAATGACATAGACTCTCACTGGAGTGTGCACAATGGCAAGCAAGTTTTATTGAGAATTACAGAAAGGTGCCAGTCGTGGGAGTCTTTGCTACTGACTTTCAAGAGGCAGAGGCAGGTGTATCTCTGCACCATTGGGACCAGCTTCGTCTACAGAGTGAATTCTAGGTCATCCAGGGCTCCATAGTGAAACTCTGACTAAATTACAATGACCACCACCACCACCAATGACTGAAAAGTGAGAAAGTGAGGAGAAAAAAACTGTAGAGTGGGAGCAATTTATTTCTTTTAAAAAAATTATCTATTTAACTTTATTTTATGTGCATTGGTGTGAAGGTGTCAGATCCCCTGGAACTGGAGTTATAGACAGTTTTGAGCTGCCATATGGGTGCTGGGAATTGAACTCAGAACCTCTGGAAGAGCAGCTAGTGCTCTTAACCACTGAGCCATCTCTCCAGTCTCATTTCCTTCCTTCCTTCCTTCCTTCCTTCCTTCCTTCCTTCCTTCCTTCCTTCCTTCCTTCCTTCCTTCCTTCCCTCCTTCCTCCTTCCCTCCTTCCTTCTTCCCTCCTTCCTTCTTCCCTCCCTCCCTCCCTTCCTCCCTCCCTCCTCCCTCCCTCCTTCCCTCTCTTTCTCCCTTTCTTTTTTTAATGTATGAATGCTCTGTCTACATGTAAGCCTTCACACCAGAAGAGGGCTTCAGACCCCTTTATAGATGGCTGTGAATGAAGCATGTGGTTGCTGGGAATTGAATTCAGGCCCTTTGGAAGAGCAGCCAGTGCTCTTAACTGCTGAGCCATCTCTCCAGCCAGTGGGAGGAATTTCTAAGAGAGGAAAGAGCCTTCAAACTCCTTTGTCTAAGATGGTTAACATGGCAAAGGAAGAAACTGGACAAAGACAGGTAATTTCTATTCCGATTGGTTAATTTCCTAGACGGCTGTGGGCCAAGCCAATGGAGGGTCTACACACTCTGTGCCTGTCCTGGCCTCATCAGGGAGATGATGGTACAGTGTTCATGAGCTGCCTACCCACTGTCCATCTCAGACTCTGGCTTTGATCATTCTTGGCCTTGACTGTCTGGTAGCTGTAATTCACTTGGCCAGCGTGACAGTCCTCTGACCTTGCAGGTGTCTCAAGTGCTGTTGATTACACTAGGCTCTCATTGCTCTCACATTTACATCATCCACTTGCCTCTACCAAGGCGGACTTAGCGCTAATCCAATCACCAATGGCAGCTACAGTCTTTCCTGGTTACCTTATGGTTACTAGCTCTTTGCCTGTGGGGTGGTCTCTGGAAATAGGAGTCTTTCTTAGACGCTACCTTTATTTAATCTACTACAATTACCTGCATTAGAAGCAAGACTATGAGAGGACAATAGTGCCATACACATGTCCCTCAAGGGCTTCTGGGGGTCATCACTGACCCGATGCCTGTCCTTACTCTTATCTGCCTAGCTTGGCTATCTCCTATCACACACAAGCCCTCTGGTCTGTCGTCCCCGGTGTCCCATGCTGTCCTTTACTCCTTGTGCTCAGCCCAGCCTCTGTTCTCACCACAACACACATGAGTAACTTGCAGTTTAGCCAGATGCCCCTCCTGCCCCAGCTGGAGGGCTGCCCCCTCCCCCAACACACACACACACACACACACACACACACACACACACACACACACACACACACACACACTGTGGGGCTCAGAGCCTCCGGGCTTCCCTTCTCAGCTCTCAAAGGACAGGGTGGGAGTCTGTCACCATCAGGACATCCCCTGACTTCAGGACCTGAGAGATGCTAACACTCAGGGCACATCTGTGATGAGTGACTGGGGCTGACTGACGTGGAAGGTGCTAGAAAGGAGGGGAGATGGTGACTAGAACTTCCGGTTCTCTGGGCTCTGTGAACCTCTCGTCCTTTGTGACAATCCCAGCGTTCACATTTGTCTTTTATCATCTCTTCTCCTGGCTCTCATCATTTTACAATCTTGTTTGTGGCAGTGCAACCACCTGGGGGTGGGGAGGTGTCTACTGAGACTCGGTGCCTGTCTTCCCTAGTTCACAGACTCATAGAGACCTCAGAGCAGCCTCCAGGCTATCAAAAAGGATGCTTGTGTCACCCTAACCTTCCTTCATCTTCCTCCTTTTATAGTGCCCCTGTTCGATCTGAATCCTGATATGTGGACATGTTGGGAGAATGATGGAAAAGGGAACCTTGGTGACTGATTTTTAAACACATTTCAGACTCGGGACTCCAGACAACCAATTAGCGTACCATCCCTCAAACCTCAAAGTCCCTGCTCGTGTTTAGTCTCTTTTTCCAAACAAGCTAGTCAGCCTTCTTTCAGACCTCATTGCTGAAGTACGCTGTTGATTTCGTCAGGATGAACACAGGTCTGCACATAGATGGTGAGGGGGTAGCCAAGGTCAAGGCAGGCTAGCTGGGCAGATTTAGGAGACATCCAAGGGCACCCATAGGTGTGTTTGGGAGCTGTAGGGTGCTCTGATGATGTGCAATAGTATTGACTGTATGTGCTGAGGACCACATGGGCTTCTGGGGAGAGGGCCCATGGCTTTCATGGGGTCCTCAAAGAGATCTGAGACTTCTGGAAGGTTAGTGGGGTGAGTCTGGTCTTCAGGTTTCTAGTCCTGTGAGATGGCACAGTGTCTCTAGAGCTTCAGTAGTAGGGATGTAGGTGGTAGCTGATTTCTTGGGGCTCCCTGGTAGTGCTTGGATGGACTGCAGCCTCTGAGTTCACTTCTTGTCTAACAAACTCTTAGGGAAGATTGAAATCTGAATGTAGTTGCTTTCTTTTCTAAAAGATGAAAATAGTCTTACTCTAAATCTGGAGGGAAGTCCTGACCTGTGGGGTCCTCTCTCTATGCTCACTCTGCACTGACCTGTGGGGGTCTCTCTCTCTCTCTCTCCACACTCACTCTATACTGACCTGTGGGGTCTCTCTCTCTCTCTCCATGCTCACCCTGCACTGACCTGTGGGGTCTCTCTCTCTATGCTCACTCTGCACTGACCTGTGGGGTCTCTCTCTCTCTATGCTCACTCTGCACTGACCGTGGTGGGGTCCTCTCTCCACACTCTGCACTGACCTGTGGGGTCTCTCTCTCTCTCTCCACACTCACCCTGCACTGACCTATGGGGTCCTCTCTCTATGCTCACTCTGCACTTGGCTTTCTCTGAATCTTATTTCGAGGTAGCCTAGGAACCCAGAGTAAAAACAAACAAGATAACAGGGGAGCTCAGAGTGAGCTTGGGTGAGTGGGGAGGAGCTTCTGGGAACAGGATTTCTGGGAGTCCTTGGCAGATATGAGGAGAAAGGCAGAGCTTTGTATATGTCGGAAGACTTCTACATTAACTTTTGAACCCTACTGCATCTTGAGAGGTGGGTTACATTTATACCCATGTCCCAAAGAAGCCCAGAATGGCAGTGGACTTGCTTAAGACTGTATAGCTAGAGAGATCGGAAACTGGTCTTATTGGTAGCCTCGCTGACATGGACCTTCTCATCTTACTCTGCTTCTCTGCCTCTTCCCCTGGAAGCCCCAGCATGTGGCTCAGGGCATGTGCTCTTGTATGATAAGACTTTTCCTGGTTAGACACAATACAAATGTCTACTAACTGTAGGGAGCCCACAGTAAACCAAAGGACGGATACCACCAAAGTCCAACTTGGCAAACAATGAGTCTTATAGGGGTTACTTACAGGAATACCAGTGACAGGTCCCTTACAGGAGCAGAAATGACTCAGACAGCTGCATCACCAAAGCCCACCCCAGTGCAGGTGACACTCACAAAAGCTGGGAACCCAGAGGGCTCTAGTGGGCTTCCATAACTCTGCCTCTTTAGCTTTATTACCTGTGGTACACGTAGCCTTCCGTAGGCCAGATCCACACAGTGCCTGGAGCTTTCCTTGGTGAATGTCCCAGGTTTACAACATTTCCGTTATCTCCCCTGAAACTTCAGCTTCACCTTTACAGTTTCATGCACAGACTTATCAAAGGGTCTGTAAAGAGAACCCACCCTGCTGCACAGTGGCTGGTGTAAGCCTCCACAGTCCTCTCCTATAGCACCATGGTTTTTGCTCCCAGTTTGAGACAGAGCTTGCCAAGGCCTTCTGTGTGCCTTCTCCAGGCAATGGCTTTCCAGCAAGGCACTCTCCATCCAAGTGAATCACACTGCTATGCTCTGGAGCTCCTGGCGGTGGAGACTTGCTGTTAACACATCTTTCCTATCATCCCAGTGCAAAGTGCGTGGCTTCTCTCCAGGATCACCAGTCTCTATCCACACCCACCCTGCTGGCAGCATTAACCTTGTCCATGCTCTTGTCCTTGGCAAAACACTTATGTTTTTATATATTGTTTTGGTTCAATTTTCGGTTCTCTCTCACTGTAAGCATGGCTGTGAGCAGTGATCAGTAACCATATCACAGTCGAAATCTTTTAGTGACTTGAAAGTTCTTCTACCAAATTTGTCTATTCCTTTTCAATTCATTCTTACTCAACATTTCAGGATACATGGAGAACACTGCTAGATTCTTGGCTCCAATATAACATAAATGGTCCTGATAGCCCAGTTTCCCACACAGTTCTTATTTCCTCCCTCTGAAATCACATGAGCATGATCTTTCCTGTCTGCATTGCTATCTCTGTGTCTCTGTGTGTCTGTCTGCCCCCTCCCTCCATGGATTGTTCCCAGGACTTCATGTATGATGGGCAAATGCTCTACCACTGAACTTCATCTCCAGCTCTTTTTCCTGAATTTCTAAGATTCTATCTGAAATAATTTTCCTTTGGTCCAGATTGTGGTATTGTGTTCCTAAAAATATTGTGCAGGCTAATAAATTTATCTGGGGTCAGAGAACAGGACAGCCACAATATTAAACACGAGGATAGACAGTGGTAGCACACACCTTTAATCTTAACATTCCAGAGACAGAAATCCCTCTGGAGCTCTGTGAGTTCAAGGCCACATTAGAAACAGCCAGGCTTGGTGACACACGACTTTAATCCCAGAAATCCAGCCTTTAATCCCAGGGAGTGACGGCAGAAAGTAGAAAGATATATAAGGTGTGAAGACCAGAAACTAGAAGCATTTGGCTGGTTAAGCATTTGGCTGGTTTAGCATTCAGGCTTTGGAGCAGCACAGTTCAGCTGAGATTCATTTGGATGAGGACACAGAAGCTTGCAGTCTGGGGAAACAAGACCAGCTGAGGAACTGGCGAGGTGAGGAAACTGTGGCTTGTTCTGCTTCTCTGATCTTCCATCATTCATCCCAATAACTGGCCTCAGGTATGATCTTATTAATAAGACCAGTTAAGATTCCTGCTACACCAGATAATTCTCTCTCTGTCTCTGTCTGTCTGTCTTTCTTTAAAAGATTTATTTATTTTATGGATGAGTACCCTATCTGCATGTATGACTTCATGCCAGAAGAGGGCAGCAGATCCCACTATAGACGGTTGTGAGCCACCGTGTGGTTACTTGGAATTGAGCTCAGGAATCTACTGAGGAGCAGCTAGTGCTGAGCCATCTTCTAGCACTAAGCCATCTTTCCAGCTCCCAGATAACAATCTTCATTATTGTTCTCAGTGTAAGTCTGCTTTAGTGAATTGATGTCCATTTTAAAAGCCTGAATATTAAGCATTTTTCCCATTCTTAACATCTTTTCCCTTCTTGACATTTTTTTTTTTCTGGGTATAGAATTGCAAGTATTTTTCTCTTGGCTCTTAGAAGATGTCTTCTGTTCTTCATCTTCTTATTCAGAGGGCCTTTAAATACACCTTTTTGGGGCCTGCTGTTCGACATCTTTATCTATGCATTCCCTTTCCACCAGTTTTCTTGTATGACTTTAGTTCTTCCATTAATCTTGGAAAAGCCTGACTGTTTTTTCCTTCTCAGATGGCTTGTACTCTGCTCATTCCTGGGATTGTAATTGCTTATTGTGTTGGGTTTTCTCATGCATTCCTTATTCCTCTTAGCTGTTTGCTATTCTTTTTCTCTTTGCAATTAATTATAAGTGTGTGTGTGTGTGTGTGTGTGTGTGTGTGTGTGTGTGTGTGTGTCTGTGTGTCTGGGTCTGGGTCTGTGTTTCTATGTCTGGGGAGGAGGATCACAGAGCAGAAGCCTTGAGACACTGGGATTGGACTTGGGATCTAATCACTGTCTCCCACCTGACCTTCCCAAAGACTTGGCTCTCTTGTGGTGGAAGAGTTTGTGTTCTTCTCCATTACTTTTCTATGGCTGTTATAAGACAGCATGATTTAGGCAACTTAAAAAAGAAAGTGTTTAATTTGGGCTCACGGTTTCAGAGGGTGAGAGTCCATGATGGTGGAGCAAAGGTGTGGTGGTGGCAGGAACAGCTGGAAGCTCACATCTTGATCCATAAGTAGGGGAGAGAGAGAGATAGAAACAGAGACACAGAGAGGGGGAGGGGGAAAGAAGGGAGAGAGGGAGGAGTGGGGGGAGAGCACTGAGACTGGCATGAATCTTTTGAAACCTCAAAGTCCATCTCTAGTGACACACATCCTCCAACATCCTTCCCAAATAGTTCCAGCAACTGGGTGCCATTCTCATTCAAACTACCACAGGATCCTGGACTTCTTTGGGTGGAGGTGGCTGGAGATGAAACCAACTCTCATGGATACTAAGTCAACTGCTCTGGCACTGAGCCATACCCCCAGCCTCCTGGGATGCATTCTGGAGATTTTGGTCTGCTGGGGACATAGTACTAAACAGTGCCTCCAGCCTTCACCTTCTGGATTTGCTATGGAGGTCAAGGTGAGATCAGAAGCCCACCATCTTTTCTCTGTGATGTGAGCCAGATTGTAACCTTGAGAACAGCAACTGTCCTGCAAACCCTCACAGGCTTGCCTTGCATATTACAGCTACTAGTGTGTATTTATTACTTAAAGACCCTACCCAAAGGATTGTCTGGCCCAGGTCCCTGGATTTAAGTACTTTGTTTTATTTACAGAGGCGGTCTGAAGAGGATCATTGACTGCGTGGTTGGTCACACAACCTGCAGTTGCCTGGGGTTTGCTCAGTTCTTAACTCCCCAATTACTTTCTTTATTGTGATTCCCATTAAGGCTGACCTTTCCTTGGGTTTTTATAGCAGTTACCCTGAATGAATATTTTATCATTCAAACAGTAATGATAAGAATATGCATTTAGAAACCATTTCTGACATGCCATGTGCTGTATGTTTAATACCTCTAATGACTTCTTCACAATCTTCCTTTGAGAGAGACATTTTAATTATGCCCATGTTACAAGAGAGGCATCTGGGCATCTAGATAATGAATCTAGGACCACACAACTTATAAGTGGCAGAGCCAAGATTTGAACTTTGCATGGTGTTACTTGGAAATTGTGCCTATGAGCATCATGCTATTTTCTTTTCTTTTCTTCCTTTTTGTGCTTTCAAGACAGGGTTTCTTTGTGCAGACCTAGCTGTCCTGGAACTCACTCTGTAGACCAGGTTTGTCTTGAACTCACAGAGATCCACCTGCCTCTGCCTCCTGAGTGCTGGGATTAAAGGCATGCACCACCACCACCTGGCATGCTCTGTTGCATTGTGTTAAGTTCATTTTCCCACTGGGTAGCAAGTACTTTCAGGTGAAAGAAGCGTGTAACATGGTTTTCTTTCTTTCTTTCTTTCTTTCTTTCTTTCTTTCTTTCTTTCTTTCTTTCTTTCTTTCTTTCTTTCTTTCTTTCTTTCTTTCTTTCTTTCCTTCCTTCCTTCCTTCCTTCCTTCCTTCCTTTCCTTCTTTCTTTCTTTCTTTCTTTCTTTCTTTCTTTCTTTCTTTCTTTCTTTCTTTCTTTCTTTCTTTCTTTCTTTCTTTCTTTCTTTCTTTCTTTCTTTCTTTCTTTCTTTCTCAGCATATGTGTGATGCTCTGTGTACTCCTGATGGCTTGGCATAGTACCTCATATATGGTTGTTATTTAATAAAACCTTGCCCTGAAATTTTACCAGTGGCACGGCCAGGCTGAAGGTGGCCACTAGATGGCGCTACATCCCAGCGAGTGGTTAGTGGCTGCTACCCAGATCATCAGAGTGGAGGAGAGGCAGTGCATTAAGAAATGGGAAGCTTGGTGAAGGAAAGACAGACTGACACCTCCGCAGAAGAGAGAGGAGAAAGGAGCACTTACTGCCTTCACTAGTGCCTGATGTTGCTTCCCAGAAAGCTTAGACGTCAGAAAAAATGGGATCAACAGTGAAGCCAGTGGAGCCCGTCCACAGCCAAGCATCCTTTCAGGCTCTCAGTGGAGAGGACCAGCCTCTCTTCCTTCCCAGGACTACAGTGTATAAATGGCCAGCAACATGCAGATTCCAGTCCCATTATCGTCTAGCGGCGCCCCCTCGTTGTTGAGCTTCGGGTGTAGGGTGGAAGCCGTGCAATGGCCACCTTCAGATCTCACCGTCGATCCTCTGCCACCAAACATCTCCTTCCATGGTCGCCTCGACACCTCTTCCTCTCTGGCCTGGCCAAATCCTGGTGGAGAACACAATGTTTGTCCCACACCAGTAGGAATCAGTTATGAATGGGTCTGTATGGATGGTGTCTGTGCTGGTCAGGGAGAGCTTCCTGGAGGAGGAGGTTCCTGATAGGAGGATCAGGTGCCAGACCTTGGTGCTCAGTGCTAGTTTAACTTGGCAGGAAAAAACAAAACAAAACAAAGATAAGAAAACAACAACAACATCACCCAAACAACTCAAACCACACAGGCTGTCAGGAGACTCCAGAGGCTATGGATGATCTGTGGGCAGTGGCTTCATCTCAGACTAAGTTCCCCTTCTGTAGGATAATCACATTTGTGGTCCACGCCAGAATGAGCTGGTGTGTGAGAGAGTATTGTTAAGAATTACCCCGGGACAGCAGGCAAAGCCTGGGATGGCTGTCTGGGGCAAACGAGAACATACGTTCTCTGGACTTACCTGATCAATGGTGGCTTTCCCACTCAGGACCTTCTGACCTAGACGCTCTGATTTCTGAACATTATTTGGGTGGAATTCCCACATTGGACAAGTACATCAAGCCTTCTGAACCCAGCTGTCAATCTATGACTCACTCAGACCCATTCCATGTGCGGGTGGGTGGGGTGGGTGGGTGGGTGGGTTCCGAGCATCAGGCTCTGAGACCCACACATGCCTGTCCTCAAGAGAGTGGCCTCCTTACCCTTGGCATGGGTCTCTCCTCTGTGTAGAATCCCTTCCTCGTCGGCTCTGCCATAAACCCTAGGCTCTGTCCATACTCCTTACTGTAGGCTCCTGGCTCCAGGACAGCATCTGGGACAAATTTTAGGATGCACCAGAGTCCTCTCTGCCCAGCTCATTTTGAGTTTCCCACTCTTCCTCATCCTATGTCGCCTCCCTCCGAATCCTAACAACCTCATGACAAATTATCCCACTGCTAAGTTAAATTGGCTGCTGCATCAAATACTGTGGATTATAGGGAAAGGAAAATACATAGCTCATTAACTCAAATCCCAGCCCCTCCCCCAGGCTTCGGCCTGCCTCCTTCCTCTTTCCAGACTATTGCCGCCTCTTCTTTCTGAAGACTAGAGGGGCTGGCGGAGGAAGGGGCTTGAGTTCAGGCACAGTGGTTTAGATGTGGGAATGGAGGTAGGGATACAGGTGCAGGGGTCCTTGCAGGGGAGAGGGTCAGGACCTGGGGAACACTGCAGCCCATGCACGGCCTGAATTCCACCGGCAGAGGGCGGCATGGCGCAGCTAGCCTGTACCCGGGCAAGGATGGAGATGAAGTAGAAGACCACTCCAGGCCCTTCCTCATAGAAGGAAGGGCACATCGTCTCTGGGGACTGTAACTGGAGCAGTGAGGAGACATCCTGCTGAGAAGCAGGGTCTTGCCCTATTCTGGAAGCCTGGCCGAGCACCAAATGCTGGCGTGGATGACCGGGGAATTGTTCTGGATGCTAGGTGACCTTGCTTCGTCCAGGGTCGCCAGAGACCTCAGGTTTCAGCTAACCTGCAAAGTGCATCTCTGAGAGGAGGGAGGGGAAGAGGGAGGGGAACCCTGTTTAGATATTCCAGAAAGGAAGTGGGTTCCCAGGGGAAGATGATGCCCTGTCTCCCCATAAAGAACCCACCTGTAGGCAAAGCCAGGAGAGGTCCTGGAGGGCCAGGCTTTCAGAGAGTCATGAAGAATTCATCCAACCTTTGTGTTGGCCTGCAGGTGAACTCCGCACAGAGACAATGCCCGGGCCGGGGAAGCCTTTGTCTCTCTCCCAAAAGAGTAGTGTCAAATGGTGTCTATGTATGTGCAGAGACACCCTCCCACCTTGGGAGAAAGCGAGTCTGGTAACTTGAAGAGGAGCCCCTAATTCAAAGCTAATTAGCTGGACACTAAATTTTCCTTTTGGTCAGACAGAAACAATTGGGTGTGGGGACCTGAAGTGAGGGGTGGTAGCGGGGGATCCTAGATGCTGTGTGCCTCCGTGAGCCCTCCAATGTGGATGCACTCTCTCCCTCCGTACAGCCAACCAATACAAAGGTCCATGAGACAGGGTGCTTAAGAAACCCATCGGGAAGGCCTGGCATTCTCTAAGAGGTTTCTGGCCTTACATTGTGTTTGGTACTGTGGTACCCATGTGCAATGCACGTCGGAGGGACGTCCCTGCCGTTCGGAGCCTTTGGTCCAGCAGAGGAAACAAAGACATTGAGACAGATTGCTAGGTGAAGAAGTCCTGGCAGAAGAAACGATGATGGAGAACAGTGTGGGGTGGGAGCTGCTGCTTGAGATAGTGTGGAGGTCCCTGTGAGGAGGGTGCATTGTGGCTATGTAGGGAGGTGGGCTGCAGGTACAGGGTGAGCCAGTGGCTCTGGGTCTCAACAGTGGGACAGATGAGCCTGGCGGAGAACAACTGGGTGGAAGGTGCAAGATCTGGAATGACTCTGGCTTTAGTTCTGGGCATTCATGAGCAGACAGCAACATCCTTTCCTACTGCTGCTGTATGGAGGGCAGGGTACAAGTGGAGGTGTGGGTAGAAGCCAGGACACCGAGTAGAGGCCACTGCAGTGATCCAGATGTGAGATGGCATTGGAGTTCCAAGTATGCCTGTTCGATGGGTTCCAAGTGCCTGTTTGGAAATGCTTCTTGGTGTGTATGTGTGTGTGTGTGTGTGTGTGTGTGTGTGTGTGTGTGTGTCCTTTTCCACATTCTCTAGTGGAGATTCCACTGCCTGGCTGTGCTCATACCATCCCTGGGATATAAGAGTTTGAGCCGAGATGCAGTGGAGCCAGCCTGGGAGCCCAAAGGCCCAGCGTCCTCGACTCCCTGACTTGCGGAGTGTCTCCAGCCACCTGCTTCAGTTTCCCTGTGTGTAATTTAACGCGTCCACCGTTTGAGCAGCCAGTAGCAGGTCAGGTGAAATAAAACACTACAGATGCCAGGGGTTCTCTAGAGAGCTGTGCAGGGACAGGAGGAGAGGGGTCAGGAGGAGAGAGGGGGCAGGAGGAGAGGGGGCAGTAGGCAATAGCGTGGAGGCCGAGGGTGAAGTCTGCTGGGAGTCTGTGTGGAGGATTATGTCCCAATTATGCCCGGCTTTTAGGGAGTTTCTCGGAG
Source organism: Onychomys torridus (assembly GCF_903995425.1). NCBI lineage: Eukaryota > Metazoa > Chordata > Mammalia > Rodentia > Cricetidae > Onychomys > Onychomys torridus. The sequence continues at coordinate 64,771,421 of NC_050455.1, forward strand.
GAAGGGACTCATCAAGGCATACTTGAAGGGCAAGCAAGTTTCCAGAAGGCAGAGAAGGGCTGGGGAGAAGAGCAGGTGCAAGGCTTGGAAGTGACTGAGTTAAAAGACGTCACTTTAATTCTAGACTTCCAGAGCCAGAACAGACTTGGAAATCGTCAGATCCAGTAGGTTTTCAAATGTGTTTTGTTCTTTCTTCAAACCTGCTGTATGGAATTCTGTTTCTTTAACAGACAGGCAATATTAATAGCAAATGCATATCAAGAGCATGCACTGTGGGTCATTTAATTTCCCTCATAATTTTAATAGTTTAATTCTACCAGTCTCCTCATTTTATAGAAACATGAGGCCCAGAGGGGTTAAGAAAATTACCCTTGGTCACTCAGTGAAGACCCCATGCAGTCTGGTCCCCAAGCTGCACCATGTATTACCAGCTGTTCTGTAGCTGTGGCAAATCGAGGGAGGCTTCCTAGAGGAGAATGTACATTTTCTGTCACCAGCCACTCCTATGGCTTTGAGATGTTCTTCCAGAAGCCTCGGCCTTCAGAAGAGGCCGGGAGAGAGCAGGAGAGACCCACCCTTTGCCTCTAACCTTCGTTTTCTTTAAGACAGAGGAGCAGCCAGATCCTAGGTTTAAGGCTCAGAGAGGAGAAAGATTGTCGTGATGTGGAATGTGTGGATGGATGCCTGAGCAGGTGTGTGTGTGTGTGTGTGTGTGTGTGTGTGTGTGTGTGTGTGTTCTGTGTGTCTGGAGCAGAAAGCTGGGTACAGGGGCTCAGTGCCACGGGAGGCCAGGTAGGCCCCCTTTCATTCTGTCCTCAATCCCCCTCAGCTTACTTGACATCGGAAGAGTGAGGGAGGTTGGTCTTGTGTTGGGAGGAATGGAGTTACGTGACTTTTGGCAGGTGGGGAGGGAGCGGCATTTGGTTTTCTTTTGGGGTACACCATTTCCTGTGCTCTTTGCAGTGGCATTGGGAGCCTCTGAACTCCAGAATCCTTGTTGTCAACCCCCAGCATCATCTTGCAAGGGCTGAAGCTAGATTTCCCTGGGGGATTTGTCTCTGCCCTGGGTAGACAGAGGGCAGGCTCCGTCTGTCCGTCCTGGTTTTACACCTGCTCCCCATCCAAATGGTGTCCTTTGCCCCGACGTGTCCAGCGAGTTCTGGGTGTTCACCCATCAAACATTTACTGACTGCTATTGTAGGAACCAGGAACTGTGCACAGCAAGACAAGCCTGTATGTGTGTGCAGCCCTGTGTGGACATACGGGGGCACTGGGCAGACACCGACGACCGTGTCAACGGCTGTGGTTTGATCTAAAGAGGGCTGACACATACATGCCATTCCCTGTTTACTCTGTAAACTGTGGCCGATGTAGGAGAGCTTTCGGCAGGGATAGGCAGATCTTGGGAGTGGTTCGCTCGGCGCTGGCAGATGCACCAGGACAGAGCCTTGTTCATTTTGTGCCAGGACAAGAGAGCAATCCCACCCAAAAGAAGTTGGGCTTTGGGGAACTGTTCTAACCATCTCACCAGAGCATTCTATCTCCACTGCGACCCCTTCCTCCTGTTTGGGTTTGTCTGTTTCCACTCCATTCCCAAACAATGCCCGGGGTGCACACACCACCCCGAATAGCGGGACAGTGTGGAGGTCTATTCTTGCATCACAATTTGTTCCTGGCCTTGGAACAGTTTGGGCTCGAACAGTGTTGATGGTGGTTATTGGTCCGGACCCTGGGGGAGCGAGGCCAAAGGCGAGGAGAAATCCAGAATGCAGCAGGCTGCGCTGCCTAGGATCTGATCCTCTGGTTGGCTGGACCTCCGCCCACCCAGGGGTCCGTGCGGTGGGGCGGGCACCAGGGGGCGCCCGCGCGTCGGGCTTCGCGCCGGGTCCGCTCGCGGTTAGGAGGCGGCGGGGGGGGGGGGGGGGGGGGGGGGGTGGTGCGTGGAGGCCGCCAGGGGGCAGCAGAGCGCAGGCTGCGGCTCGGTGCGCGGGCCTGGGCGCGGCAGCTGCGTTCCCGGCTCGGAGCACCGTTCTCTGTTAGGAGGGTAATTTAGAGCAATTACACCGATTATTATTGCTTTTCTAATTAGTGCTTTTCCTACAGAATTAGCCGAGTGTTTATTAGGAGCTGCTTGTTGCCAGCAGCTTAACTGCTTCGCTGCCAGGCGCGGGCACCCGGAGGGGCCCGCCGCGAGGGGCTGCTTGGTTATGTGGTTTCGCATAAAAGCATGGATTAAATATTCATTCTGCTTTGTTACATATAGCATTAAATTTTTATCAGCTGTATGTTTTCTTTGAAGTTTGTCCTGCGTGTTAACATGCAGGCAGGCTACAGAGAAACTTGTACCTTGTCGGTAGGGAGGGCAGATGGGGGTGTCCTGAGGAGTGGGGGCCAGATGGATCCCCTAGCATCTGTACACCTTTAGGCTTTCTCCAGACCTCGTGCTCGGGACCCTTATAGATCCTCGAAGGTGGAAATAAAGGAACTATTCTCTCTATCTGATGGATGAGAAAGACCAAGGCTTCGCAAGGAGGGTAGGGGTCTTGGTGACATTCAGGACTGACACTGTTAGGGTCTTCTCATCTTTGGGAGGTTCGAAGATCTCAGGCCTATGGCAGACCCTTACCATATGTACTCCCCTCGGGCTTCCGCTCTCACAAAAACAGCTTTCAAACTTTTCTCCATTTGATCCCACCTCAGTCTGGGCGTGCCAAGATGGTATCTGGTACCCACACCACACTCCTGGATCCAACCACGTCTTGTTTGGCAGGATCTTTGGGAACCATTGACCCATTGAAGCAGTTACACAACGCTGGGAAGCCCAGGAGACAGACTGTGGATTTGTTTAGTGCTGGCTTCATTTGAGTAGTTGCTACTTACTTTGCCTGGAGGACTAGGGAATGGTCCCCTCTCCTCTGCCCTGGTAACCCGGGTGAGAAACTATGAACCCACGGACCCACCAGAACAAAACCAGAGGACGCATTTTGGGTCGTCGTCGTCGACAGGGCCTTGCTGCTTAAGGGTCTCTTGGAAAACCACTCCCCCAGTGCGTCCAAAGGTTTGTTTACAGCTCATTAACCACTTGATGGAAAGGTTGGTGGGGGCGGCAGGGAAGTATTGACAGATAATCGATCAGAAATGAAGATTAACGATCTCCAAAGCCGTCCTGTGGGTCAATAGGGAAATGCGATTTGAGTTCAAAACCGGCTAAGACTTCATCACACATTTATCACTGCACAGATCAAGGCCAGGGTGGAGACTAGGTATGCTGGGTGGTGCGGCCACAGGGGCTGGCGCGGAGGAGAGATTAATGGATGGGGCTTGGTCTAGAGTCTTCCAGCCGAGTCTTTTCCTGGCTAGGGCTCCTCAGCAGTAGGTGGAGGATCCAGGAAGTGGGGCTGACTCGTTTGTCCAGTGTCAAGGATAGGGTCTCCCCGGGGCTCCTGTTTCCCAGCCTTGTTCATGTGGATCAGACCAGGTAAGAGAGGAGAGGAAGCAAGTGTTCGTAAATAAGTCAGTGGGGTCAGAGGTTACGGGTGCACAGAGGGAAGGTGCATAGAGGGAGACCTGAAGCTATGGGATGGCAGGCCACAGCATTCCATTACAGGCGGAGGGGCGGAAGTGTGGACTCCGTGCTCCTTAAGATGTTATAGGCAGCCTTTTTTTTTTTTTTTTTTTTTTTTTTTTTTTTTTTTTTTTTTTGCCAGAGCTGAGGACCGAACCCAGGCAGCCTTTGTTTTATTTTTGTTTTTGTTTTCTTCTTCTTCTCCTTCTTCTTCTCCTTCTTCTTCTCCTTCTTCTCCTTCTTCCTCTTCTTCTTCTTCTTCTTCTTCTTCTTCTTCTTCTTCTTCTCCTTCTCCTCCTCCTCCTCCTCCTCCTCCTCCTCCTCCTCCTCCTCCTCTTTCTCCTCCTCCTTCTTCTTCTTCTGTCCCTAAAGTAGTGACTGCTTTGCCCAGCAGCACAGGCAGGGTGGAATGGTGCTTTCAGCTCATGCCTCTTACCTTAACATGAAAGTGCAAGACCTCTCAGAGCCCCAGAGCTAGAGGTGTCCCTTGTGTCTGTTCAGGGCTTCTCAGGCTGCATGGGAAAGTGTTCAGGTGAGTACTCTGGGAGTCTGTTTCTTTTTAGCAGGGCCATATTCCCCAGGCCTGGCAATGCCACCCCCCTCGCCCTTTCCGGGATCCCAGTTGGCAAGGTGACACAGCAGTGACCTCTGGGGTATTGACATTTCTGGTTCTTCTCTTTCTGGAGAGAGGAGGGGCTTTCACAACCCCAAAAAATGCTTCTGGAAATTCAGAGAATGGAGAAACGGGGGTAGAGCCTGGCTCAGGATTTCCAGCGTGGGGGGGGGGGTGAGGTGAACACATATAAAGGGTTGTATGAGGTCTGAAGTCCACAAGACTGAGAAGCCACACAATAGAGATATGACTCAAGGATCAATGCATGAATGCCATGCGTGTCCCTCACCTTTGAAGTCCTTTATCTTGGAAATTGCCTGGGCCACTCATGCCCCTTGGGTACCTTCCTCCACTAGCACTGACACTGTTGACCAGGAGCTGTGTGATAGCCCATAGACCCTGATGGCAAAAAGAGGTTCATATGGTCTAAGGGGCAGGGGTGGTAGGGGTTGGGGAGTTGGGTGGGGGGTGGGGGTAGGGGGATAGGGAGTGGGGGAGTGGGGTGTGGGGGTGTGGGGGGATTGTCCACCTGAAGTGATGGACATTGCTGACACTGGGAGGTCCCTGTCCTCTACCCACTAGAAGAGTCACTGCTGCCCCCCACACCCCCATGATCATCTAACACGTCTCCAGACATTGTCAAATGTCCCATGGAGAAGTGTCATTCCTGGGTCCCACTAGGAGTCTAATCTCCTTTGACAAATGCACAAACTGATACCTGGAAATGCCTTAGGGATAGTGACGCAGGGGCCATAATTTAAGGCTGTGTTAATTTGCTGTCTGTTGCTGTGATAAACCACTGGCCAAGCTGGGCGGTGGTGGCACACGCCTTTAATCCCAGCACTCGGGAGGCAGAGCCAGGTGGATCTCTGTGAGTTCAAGGCCAGCCTGGTCTACAAAGCGAGTTCCAGGAAAGGTGCAAAGCTACACAGAGAAACGCGGTCTCAAAAAACAAACAAACAAACAACAACAACAACAACAAACAACCAAAAACAACTTGGAGGAGGAAAGCGTTTATCGGGCTCACACATCCTGATTACAGCGGGGCTTGGACTTAAGCAAAAGCACAGACAAAACCGTGGGGGAAATGCTTGCTGGTTTGCTCCCTAGTGGTTGGTTGCTCAGTTTGTTTTCTTAAACAAACTAGGGCCACCTGCCCTTGGGCAGGTCCATCTACAGTGGTCGGGGATCCCCCCATCAGTCACTGATCCAGAAGATGCCCCATGGGCTCGTCTAGAGGTCAGTCTGATGGAGGCAGTTCCTCTCTTGGGGTTCCCTCTTCCCAGATGACTGCAGCTTGTGCCAAGTTGACAAAAGAACACAACACAACAGAGGAGACTAACTCACCAATACAGGCACTTTAGTTGAGTGGCTGTCTTAGTTTGAGTCTCTGTTGCTGTGATAAGACACTGATCAAAAGGACCGTGGGGAGGAAAGGACTTATTTCATCTTAGTCTTCAAGGTAACAGTCCATCACGGAAGAAACGCAATGCAGGACCCTGGAGGAGTGCTGCTTACTGGCTTGCTCCCTCAGGCTTGCTCAGCTGCTTTTCTTGTAGAACCCAGGCCCACCCTAACGGAGGTGGCACCACCCACAGGGAACTACGCCCTCCCACATCAATCGTTAATCAATAAAGTGTTCCCTAGATGTGCTCATAGGTCAAGCTGATGGAGGCCACCCTTCAGTTGAGGTTCCCTCTTCCCAGGTGACTCTAGTCAGTATCAAGTTGACAGAAACTAACCAGCTCAGTAGCCAAGGGGGCTCACATCCTGGAGCCAGTCCCATCCAGCCAAAATGGGTCTCTTCTACTGGTTAGACCCATTGTGATCAGAGCCCGTGGACCTCTGCCCTCTTTGCCTGTCAGTAGTTTGGGGGTATTAAAGTAGCTTTCCCTTCCAGATGGTTGCTGTGAGACCAAACCATAAGTGTCTAGTGTTTAGTAGAATGCCTGGTACCTCTCAAGGTCTCAGTTAACAGTAAAGACAATCAGAAGACAGTCGAGACTCTGCTTCAGATGAGAACTCAGAGGATCTAAGCAAGATGCAAGGCAATGGTGTTTGGAACACACGCTACAACTTCCCATCCTCCAATCCAAAATTTTAGAGACACGCAAAAGACTTTTTATAAAATATTAGAATATACCCAGTGTCTTAGATAAGAGGGCAGAAAGGGCTGCATTGACCAAAAGGCCACAGTGGGTGTGATGCCGACAGGTTCCAGAGTAGAGGCTGTGTGGGCTCACAGGGACACTAGGCAGGGCGGTAAGCTGGGAACAGCAGGTGGCCACTGTCATTTTCCTGCCTTTTTATGGATGTTGTGGTGTCCATAGGGATGTACACCTGAGACTGGTGCATATGGGAGGTTTGGCATGAAGCACAGGAAGCCCCTTTGGGACTTGGAAAGTTCTAGAAGGATTGTGCCTCCATCACTCTGAGATAGATGAGGGTGGCCACATACATCTGCTGCTCTCCACAGAGGCCAGCTCAAGTAGCATGTCCAGAGGTGCCCTTAACCTTCAATCAGATGAACACCCAGGTTCTCCGGTGCTCTTCTCAAAGGTCAAAGAGCAATCAGGAATCTCTGAGGACTTGCAAGGAGACATCATGAGCAGAAGTGTCCAGCTCAACAAAAGAAGGAAGCGGCCATGAAGAGAAGGAGGACTCAGTGCTCTCAGAATGGAGAAGAGGTGTTCCTGACATCACCATAATGCTATAGAAACCTTTAAGAGGAGGTGCATCACGGGAGCATTTTGATCTCTGGGGCTTACTCTCAATGGTTAGTCTCTTCCCCCACTTCCCTCTCTGTCTCCCACTTTTTCTCCCTTCACCCTATAAGTGAACACTTGACTTTTCCATTTGCTCCTTCCCACAGAGGACCCAAGACAATAGGCCAGTCGATCCTAAACCTTTAAAACATTGAACCCAAACCAATCTATTTATAAATTGGTTCTCTCAAGTATTTGCTATAGTAGCAGAAGGCTAACACAGAAAGGTTAATTAATATACTTTAGAAGATATGGAGGCCTTGACTCTATATACTAAGAATCAATGAGTGATCACAGAAATGAACAATTCTGCAGTTGAAAAAATGTTAAATCTCAAAAGCAATGTATTAAAGTGCAAAGTGAGTGTAGATGGAAAAAGAATAACAGCCCCAAGATCAAGACTTCTCCAGGCATGCACCACAAGTGCTGAGGAGAGAGCATCCAGGGGAAGCTGGCCACCATGGAGGACCCCTCCATAGGGCATGTACACAGTGACACAGGAACAATGGAGGAGGGAGAGGCAACGGTCAGGAACCTACAGGACAGAATTTTCTAGAACCAAATAAAGACACTACTTTTCAGATTTAAAGATCCTGTGCATGGCCAGAAAAAGTTAAAAAAGAATACAAAAAACAAAAAACATAAACATGTCATGAGATTCTAGAACACTAGAGGTATATAAAAAAACCATAGATAGATGATAGATAGATAGATAGATAGATAGATAGATAGAAAGATGATAGATGGATGGATGGATAGATGGATAGATAGATAGATAGATAGATAGATAGATAGATAGATAGATGGATGGATGAATGGATGGATAGGCAAGTAGGCAGACAGGAAGAAAGAAAGAAAGAAAGAAAGAAAGAAAGAAAGGAAGAAAGGAAGAAAGGAAGAAAGGAAGAAAGAGAAAGAGAGAAAGAAAGGCAGGCAAGCAGGCAGGCAGGCAGACAGACAGACTGATAGATAGATGGATATTTTGTATGGCATTTTCTAGAGTGGCTGTATGAAAGTGACTAGCAGGGCTTTGTGAATGGTCCCAACTGTGGGGGTCAGAGTCTCAAGTGGAGCTGTGAGCGGTCTCTTCCCAAGGCTCTGAGGTGGGTCTGCTCTGGTCTCCCTCCTACCTTTGGTCCTCAGCTTGCAGCTGCATGGCCCCATCTCTGTCTCTGTCTGCATGTGACCTTCTCCTTGGTGTCCTTGTCTTCTGCTCTCTCACTACAGAGACACTGGTCTTTGGACATGGGGCTTGTCCTAAAGCAGTCTGTTGGTCATGACCCCTTTGGGGGTTGAATGAACCTTTCACAGGGTTCATATCAGATATCCTGCATATAAGATATCCCACACATCAGATATTTACATTACGATTCATAACAGTAGCAAAATTACAGATATGAAGTAGTAACAAAATAATTTTGTGGTTGGAGGTCACCACAACCTGAGGAACTATATTAAATGATCACAGCATTAGGAAGGTTGAGAACCACTGTCTAAAGGATCCCATCTCCAGACCCCTCTTTACCTGTACACACCCTCTAAGAGAGGTCACTCTCATAGGTGCTTAGTGAGGACCTGCGTTTATTTTGAGGGGACACCATTTAGCCTGCTAGGTAGAGGAACAAGGACTGGGTTGCTATCACACTCAGCAAAATTGGATACAAGAAAATAATGGTGCGATGTTTTCAAAGCACTGAGGATAAATGGCTTTGAACATAAATTATCATTCAAGTGTGAGGGTAAAAATGAAGCCATATCAGACAAATAAGGACTCAGAACATTTACCAGGCCTTCGAATTCCTCTTTGGAAGACTTATTGTATTTGGCTGTTATCCCCTCCTCCCCTAACAACAAAGAAAAAGTAACCCTGAGTTGCCTGATGTTGACAGAAAAACAAATTTACTTCATATTTGTTTAGCAAGCTCCTTGGACAAGAAGTATGACTGAGGATGTATAGGAAAGAGCAGCTGGTACCTCATGTTGCTACCCTAAATTCCCACTCACCAAAGCAATCACTCTCCACTCTCCCAGCTGTCTGTCAGCTAGTTGGTTCTATATTTTGAAATTTCTGCCATAGACAGCTGTCTCTTGTCTTCTCCATTTTCATAGTTATCAACTAACTTTCATCTATGGAAAATTCTGTTTTAGCTTGCATACATGCCCTTTACTTTCCCTCTAAGCACATAAATCCTTCTTCCCCCATCCTCTGTGTACTGACTGGTTTTGTGTGTTAACTTGCCACAAGCTAGAGTCACCAGAGAGGAAGGAGCTTCAGTTGAGGAAATGTCTTCTTGAGATCCAGCTGGAAGGCATTTTCTCAATTAGTGATCAATGAGGGAGGGTCCAGCCCATGGTGGGTGGTGTCATCCCTGGGCAGGTGGTCCTGGGTTATGTAAGAAAGCAGGCTGAGCAAGCCAGTAAGCAGCTCCCCTCCATGGACTCTGCATCAGCTCCTGCCTCCAGGTTCCAACCCTGCTTGAGTTCTTGTTCTGACTTCCTCCAATGATGAACTATGATTTGGACATGTGAGCCAAAAATAAACTGTTTCCTTCCCAACTTGCTTTTTGGTCATGATATTTCATTGCAACAATAGAAACCCTAACTAAGACACTTCGAGAGTGATCATCTGGCTTTTAAAGTCCCCACTGGGTGTCAATCAGTCTGACCATTTGCATGGTGCTCACAGTTAAAGCATCCGGTGTGGTCACTGTACCTTTCTTCTCCCTCTGGATTGGTCCTTGCTTTACTTTCATTTACTGACTGTACAAGTTCAGTAGTCCTGCTTGTGAATCTATGCCTCAACCTCCCACAGAAGGAAGAGTATCTTTCCAGGATGTCCAAGTGTGCTAACTACTCTAGCTGCCAATATACCAGAGTTTTTCTTTATCTCCTTTTGAGGTTGGATTCCTGGACCCTGTGTCTCTTCTTTTCTTAATGTACATCCTCATTTTGGTGAACTCTCTTCTTGGTAGCTTCCTATGAAAGATGAACACCCCTCGACTTAGGGCTTTAGCTGGACCTACAGTTCCATATTGGAAGCCACTTCCCCATAGACTGAAAGGATTTCCATGTGGTCTCTCACCTTCCAGTATCACTTCAGATACCTGGATTCTGAATCACCTGAAATCATCCTTTATTTTTAATATGTCCTTTCCGTGACCTCATGGAAGCTTTTAGGACCTTCTATTGATTCCCACTGTTCTTCAGTTTCACTATGATGTGCCCTAATGAATGCATATGACCACCCAATTTAAAAACCAAAACAAAACTAGTTTCTTAGCCTTTTTAGTGGCTATATATAAACTATAAGTATAAATAGAACTACTATATTCTAGGAAGTCCCTTAAGAGGACTTTCTTATTTTTCTTCTTTTCCCCCTGTTGCCTGGGTGGATATGTAATGGCTGGAGCCCCAGCAGACATTGAACCAGGAGATAACTTTGGGAACAGAAGCCATGTCCTGTGAGACAGCACTATTGCAGGGCATCAATTCCCAGTACCTGCAGTGACCTTCACTGGGCTCAGTGTTTCTGGGCTTTCGTTAACTTGAGAGAAAAATGTATTTCTATGTATCATTTTCCAGTTGACAGATTTCACATTTCTGTATTTTTTATTTTATTGTGTGAGTGTTTTGCCTGCATGTATGAAAGTGTACCATATGCATTCAGTGGCCATAGAGGCCAGCAGAGGATACTAGGTCTCTAGAACTGGATGAAACCAGAGATACAGATGGTGATGAGCTGCCATGTAGGTACTGGGAATGGAACCTAGGTCCTCTGCAGGAACAGTCAGTACCCTTAACCACTGAGCTACCCCTCCAGGCACATGTCTGTATTTTTTAAACCACTATTTTGTGGGCTTTTGTTAAGTAAAGCCAAAGTTATCTCTAAATGATACTATAGAGAAAGTAATGTGTTTTCCTTTGTGAAATAACCTTAAACATTCTTTCAAAGGCCTCTCAGTGCATGGATGATTATGAGATCTTGTCTCAACACAACCCACAAAAACTCCCAAGTAATTATAAATTAAAAAACTGAAAGAAATACAGAATAAAAATGTCAGATGTTTTCATGGGACATGGCAGGAGACAGAGGAAATGATAGGCAGTTGGCTCTTAGATTAACCTGGGGGTAAAAGTAGACATGGATTCTTTGTATGGTCAACTCTAGAAAAAAATGGAATCTAGAAGAATCAAATGACAACAAGTCAATGACATTAACTAAAAAGTAGAAAAAAAGGGTTAAAATACAGTAAGTTATGTAGAACATATGTGGACACACGGACACACACACAGGTATACACACATGCAAACACACAGTACCACCGCCATCATCAGTGCAGCCCTAAGCATATCAGAAATCACTATACTTTAGAATGAGTTGTATTCTTCTCAAATTAGATTTTTAAAAATTCTGCTTGTGTGGTTTTCTAGGAGAATACATACGTAAAACAAGCAGCAAAGTTGAAAATAAGAGGAAAAACATCAAGATAAGTACCAGTGTGAGCTAATAATATAAAAATAGGGATAGCAATATTAATAGCTAATAAAGAGGAATGTTTTATGGTGAGGAAAGAAATTCCCTGTTAAGATGATCTATGGCAATCATGGGCCATTATGCACATAGCAAAATCTTGAAAACATAAAAAGCAAAAATTGATAGCATTACTGGGAGATGCAGATAAATATATTTCGATTGTCAGAGATTTTCACTTACTTCTCAATGGATCAGCCAGACATACCAACAAAGAAACCAAGCAAGGATGTGGAGGACACATGTATCATGATTAGCAAGGTTGGTCCTGTGCATATGCACCATCACAGGGACGAAGGAAAATCTCTTTCTAACACAGAAGGAGCATAAATTGCCTACATGTTGGGTCAGAAATAAATCAATGAAAATTTGGGAGATTACCATCATAGTTCAATGCCATATATTGCCGCATGGTACAAAATAGTGAGGGCCACGCCTGCACAACAGTGGAAACAAACTCATGCCCCTGTGATTGGAATACTGTACTCTCGGTGATAACTGGATCACAGGGTTGGTCAAAGTGGAAATGACACACTATAGACTAAATGCCAGGGCACATTGTGTCAGCACGTGTAGAGTGAGGGGTCATTAGAAAACATCAAGCCTGCAGATGAATCATCTAAGATTTCATTTGAAGAAATTAGATAAAGACCAATAATCCAGAACCACAGATAGTGGATTAATGAAATTAATAATGATAAAATCTGGACTGAATGTGAAACAAGAGGTTGACCTTACTCACAATGCCAAAAATCTTTCCTTTAAAAAGAAGACTAAAATGGATGTAATTTGTTACCATTGATGGGAAATATTAAGGTTCAACACAACTAAGCAACAGAAGGAACTAGAAATGAATCAAATTATAGCAGGAAATGAAAAAAATATATGACTTGGGGAAAAGTATTCATGTTAAAGGTTTGACTCCGCTATCTCTGTCAGGTGAACTATAGTCACTAATGTGGGTCTCAGGATTAGTGAAGTCACTGGTGCACATCAGTGCCCTGACATTCACAATTTTAGACTGTGGTAAGATGCTACCGTGTTTGATAGAGCATTTCTCTCAAGATGGGGTTCCGCCATTCTGGAAATGCCATAAGCCAGCTCATACCTCCAGCGTCTATGGCCCAAGAGAAGACTCACCAGAGTCTGCCAGTGCATCAAACTTAACAGTTGTGAACAATGTGCTTCTGTGGTTGAGAAGCACCTACTCTGTGGTATGGGTCATCACAGTGGGTCTGGCTGATTCAGACAAAGGCTCCACTCAAGCTGGTTCTGTAAAAGATGAGGAATCACTTGGGAATGAAAGGTCTTTATCGAGTTGTTTTGGGATGAATTGGGACAGAACTCTTCCTGCTTCCCTTCCTGCCCTCCTTGACTGTGTCTTGTGGTCATGGGGTCTGTGGGTGTCTGTGCTATGGCTTTTCCTTCTCCCTCTCCTTAGCAGGAGGCGTATGGAGGAAGCTGTTCCCTGGCTGCCTGGTGGCCAGCTGGGCCACAGGCATGTGTGCACTGCAGTGAAATGTGAGTGGAAGTGCCATGTGTCACTTTGGGTCAGATGCCTTCTGTGTGGCTCTACTAATTGTCTCTTCCCTATCCCAAGACTGGCTTCCTTCCTTCTTGCTCCTGAAACAAATAGGGTGATCCTGTGATGGCCAGGGGAATAAGAGGACCTGACTTTTGGAAGCCACAGCAGGTGGGGGTCCCTTGCCATGGCAGCATCCTCACCTGGCTGGCTGGTGGAGTAGCAGGTCCTGCACATTGGAAGACAGACTGCGCTTGGCCTTGAGACCTTTGTCCCATGGACATCCACATAAATGGCAACAATGAAGTCCTGTCTAAAGAGAATGTGACTGAGGGTCAAAGGGAGCTAGTGAGGGGCCCCGTATCTACTTTATTTTATTGCTGTAGGTATTACTGGGGATTTACTCTATAGCCAGGCAAGTCTTGAACTTGTGATCTTTCCCTGATCTTTTTTTTTTTTAATCAAGTAAAATTAAATGTACTGGTCTGCACTCCTCAATTAATTTGTTAGTATTGCACCCTTCTGTCCAGAAAGACCTTGAAGGTGAAGGTTTCAGTCCCTACTCTCACCCTTCCACCAAGCAAAGAGCTGCCACATTGAGATGCCTGTGTATACACTGGTGAATGTCTGATGTCACAGAGTCTCTCTCCTGATCCTGCTGTCTGATGGTGAGCCTCTCCCCTCCCTGGGCTCCAAGGATTTCCACTCCCTCCCTGCCCAGCAGGTGTCTTTTCTGATGGCCTGTAAGAAGCTGGTGTTTAATGGAAATGCTATTCCAGAACACGCATTTAGGATCTTCAGAAAGTCACGGCTCACCTTTTAGCTCCACACCTTAGACAGAGCGAGAGCTGGTGTGTAAATGACATTTGAAGTAAATTATGAATGCTGAGGACCTCTTTATTAGACAGTCTTCTACAAAGGAATTTTATTTCAGATGCTGTGACACATGATAAATGGCCGTTTCAGACAAGACGTAAACTACATCCTTCAGGCCAGTGGATCGGAGGGTGGTATCAGCCAGGGGAAGAAAATCCAATTTGCTTTTCAATGCCATTCATAGAGAACGTCTTCCATACCAATGGCACCTGTTATGAGAATAGCAAAGTTTAGACATTCAGAAACTTTGCATAAGCCCTGCGCAGCTAAGAGGTCCCGTCCTCAAATCTGGGCTGTAACAACATAGGAATATCTGGAGAAAGCACACTCCCATTTTTTATGCATCCCCCCCCCCCCCACATCACCACTGATGTGTCAGGGGTTTGTGGAATAAACGACTTTGCCAGGCAGTGAGCAGAACAGAAAATCCACCGAATTACATCCTACTTAGGAGTTTCCAAAAGGTGGCTTTGAAACAAATTCCCCAGGATAAATAAAATAGGCGATCACATAGAGGAAATGTGTACACACATATACTGAGCAAAGCCCACCTTCTCACTCCTGAAATAGCTAGAGGTTGGGAGAGAAATGGAATTCAACCCAACATCAACTCAGTATTTGTTGTTCTGCCTTTTTTTTTTTTTTTGTCTCTGTCACCCTTTCCCAGCAACAGAGATTGCTGAGTGAGCCATTAGGTTCAGGTTAGGTGACCGAGACAGTGAAGCAGCCACATCAGAGAACATTGTGGGGGGGCACACTAGTAGCCAAGTGGAAAGGGCCAGAGGGACAAGGACGTGGTAGGTGAGATTCAGTCAGGATGCTCCTGAGCTCAGGATGGGATCAGGGAACACATCCTGGTGACAGATCACAGGATCAGGGAACACACCCTGATCAGGGAACACACCCTGGTGACAGATGATCTTAGGATCAGGGAACACACCCTGGTGACAGATCACAGGATCAGGGAACACACCCTGGTGACAGACCATAGGATCAGGGAACACACCTAGTGACAGATCACAGGATCAGGGAACACACCCTGGTGACAGGTCACAGGATCAGGGGACACACCCTGGTGACAGATCACAGGATCAGGGAACACACCCTGGTGACAGATCACAGGATCAGGGAACATACCCTGGTGACAGATCACAGGATCAGGGAACACACACCCTGGTGACAGATCACAGGATCAGGGAACACACCCTGGTGACAGATCATAGGATCAGGGAACACACCCTGGTGACAGATCATAGGATCAGGGAACAGTGACAGATCATAGGATCAGGGAACAGTGACAGATCATAGGATCAGGGAACAGTGACAGGTCACAGGATCAGGGAACACACCCTGGCGACAGATCACGGATGTTTTAGTTTGTTGGATGGTTAGTTGAGACAGGTTCTTTTGTTGTCCAAACTTTCCTAAAACTCACAATGCATTCTGATCCTCCTGTCTCTGCTGCTACCCAAGTGCTGGGGTGGCAGGTGTGTGCTACCCTGCCTGGAAGATCACAGGGCTTCAAGGGAAGGGAGTGATGTGTTCATGATGGGATTCAGTGCCGGGTAGAGTGGGGGTGATGGCCGAGGCAGCCATCAGGGGTGGATAAATGAAGCAGAGACTTAGGGCCAGTGTAAGCCTGACTCATGATAGAAAAACAAAACAGAAACAGCAATGGCGGCTCTTCTGTATTTCTGAGGTCAGGGCACAGGCTCATGGAACATGTGAGCATCCTGGTCTGGGCATCCTCTGGCTCAGTCAAGCTAACACACAGAGTTCACCATTACATCAGTTGTTCACCCTTTTCCATGGCTGTGGATCTGAATGCTTCATCCTCTGGTCTCCAAATGAAGAGCTAGTCCTGCCCTGTCACCCGACCTGTGTAGCATTCCCTGTCCTAGTTTGGGTGAGAGACGAATTGTGCAAATTGTGGATAGGTGTGCAAAGTGAAGAAGGAGGTGGTGTGTTGTTCAGGGGAAATGAGGGAGAGGAGGAGCCTGGGGTCCTTTATGCCCACACCCATCTCGGTTAGGTTGCATTCCCATTCCAGTTCATTGCACAGCATCCCACCCACGCTGTCTCACGCAGGTCATTCAGTTGTATTTCCTCACTATTCTATCCATTCCTACCCATTCTGCTCCCGCCTCTCCACTGCCGATGAGGCATCAGGCAGTGTGCTTGGCACCAGAGTGACATTGGGCTAGTGTCTGCTCACACAGGGTTACCATCCTTCTTGAGGAGATGGGTGTCAAATACTCACAGGCTGTTGGGCTCTTGTCCACAGCAGGGCCAACAAGGAATGGGTAGACACTAGACTCCGAGGTGTTCGTCTGGATTATGGGTCTACTTAACCTTGAAGGAATTGGGAACCTTCCTGGAGGTCAGTACCCTCATTTGTAAAATGGGAGGTTCTCCCAGAATAATCTGAAATGTTGCTTCCTAGCTCTGACGTTTCCGCCAGAAGTACCCCTTACTGGGGCTTCTATGTTTTCTTATCGATTTAACTTCCTTTCATTCCCAAACAATGGGAGGCTGTTGCCTATATATACTCTTTCCCCTCATGGCATGTAATGGCTTCCCCATTTTAACAGTGGGACTGGCATTTGGCAAAAATCAAATGGGTTCCATCAGTCTTCAGCCAGTCTATTTTCCAGGCCTCTGAATTTCTACACTGCAGGTCAGTATGTCTGTGTGCTGACCACTGTTCCTTCCTGCCTGGTCTTCGTTCAGAACTCTTGACAGCCTAACCCAGCCTTCATCTTTCTTGACTTAGGAAGCATCTTTATCCCCATATGCTTTTCCTTTTAGGCATGAACTTGCCCTTGGGTGACCTGTACGGCCTTGATGCACACAGGACTCTTATTATGAGAGCTGCCCCCACTCATTGGTGATATTGTGGACTAGCACACAGCTGCAATGTGAAGCCCCACTGTGTGCTAAGCCATGGGTGGGAAGTGGTAGGGGAATGGAAGGAGGCTGGGTAGATAGTGCTATTGTGAGTTGTGCATGGGAGCCATAGTTGAAGGTTGTAAGAAACTGGACAAGCCTTTATGACTAGAGTTATAGACCCTGCAATCTGCCCCAGGTATGTTCTGAGTTGCTAATTCAGCCAAGCAATCGCTGGATGGCGACTCACTCTCCCCGTCCAGTAAACACTGACTGATGCGCGGTTTGACAGTCACCAGGACCATGAAGAAGACTGGAGGGATTCCTTTGGCCACTATCACTGCCATCGCCTCTGCATTGCCAGAGTTGTCAAGGACTGGGCCCAAGATGGCAGGTTCTGGAGAAGGGTATGGAGGGCTGGGGGCAGCTGAAAGCCCTATAAGCCATACCCCTTTCCTGGCTAACACTTCCACATTAAGGTGTGTCACTGACGGAAGTCAGGCCAGGAACTCAAGCAGGGCAGGAACCTGGAGGCAGAAGCTGATGCAGAGGCCATGGAAGGGTGCTGTTACTGGCTTGCTTCACATGGCTTGCACAGTCTGCTTGCTTATAGAACACAGGACCACCAGACCAGGGGTGGCACCACCCTCAGGGGCTTGGGCCCTCCCCAATTACTTATTATTCAAGAAAATATCCCATAGACTTGTCTACAGGCCAGCTGGTGGAGACAATTTCTCAATTAAGGGTCCCTCTTTTCAGGTAACTCCAATTTGTGTCAAGTTGACAAAAAAAAAAAAAAAAAAAAAAAAAAAAAAAACCCAAACAAAACCAGCCAGCACAGTGGGCTTTGTGCAACTCTGGGAGGCCCAGGACTCCTGCTTCCAGGCAGCACCCCTGTTCTCAGGACCTGCATCCATCTCAGGACTCAGCGGCAGTGTCCCGCAGCCCCTCAGCTCAGAGAGCTGTGTATGATGGTGGCTAGCCTCTTTGAGATGCCATTGGCTGTACCTTAAGAACTCTCTGCTTTTCTGACTCTGACAGTAACCCCGAAGTTCCTAAGTAGCTACACCAGATGCCATGACTACCCAAGCACTCTTACCACAGCAAAACGCCTTTCTGAAGGAAAAGTAGCAGCCAGGCCTCCTTAGCATCTTATTATCATGAAACACATTCCTTGCTGCAGCTTGGCCTTCCTCCTGAGTCGCGCTCACTCTGCTTACCTTTGGGGTGATGGTCCTCATGGAGTCAGGCCTTATGCTTTTTTCCCAGAACATTGAATATCCTTAAGCATGTATCATGAACATATTTTCCATCTCGTCTTGGCACTTCTGTCTGTCCTTCCCTAAGTTCCCTCCCCAGGGAAGCCCAGCAGCCTGTTTTCTCTGGACTTTTCCATAGCAACAGTGAGTGAGGCTGCTGGGAGCAGGGGACTGGAGCTTCTCTTGGGTGTGTTGGGGAGAGGGGCTTGATAGAAGTTGTTCAGTCAGTTCTTTGGAAGGAACAGACGTAGCGGGCTCTGTGTGTGTGTGTGTGTGTGTGTGTGTGTGTGTGTGTGTGTGTGTGCAGCTTTCCCATCCACCCCAGCCCTCCCTTCCTCCCCACACCACACTGCTGTTTGCTTAAACACTATCCGTCTGGGTCGTTTCTTCCTGCATGCTGAGGCTTGGGAAATAACGACACTGCAAACTATCTGGCGAGACTGAAATCCACACATTACATCCTCCTTAGGAGCTTCCAAAGGCGGCTTTGAGATGGATCCCCAGGGATAAGTAAGTGCTGAAATCTGCCGGGTATTGTGTGTACACAGGCACCATGAGCAAAGTTGGCCAGGTGCCTTAGGAGGAGGGAAAGAGGGTGGGCAGGGTACTCTCCAGGCTGGGGCTACAGAGCCCAACCTGGAATGGGAGAAGCATCTACAGCATGGAGCCAAGGACCTTCTTTAGTACCTGGGATTCCTGACCGGGACTGGGTGTTGAGTGGGTCTGTTCCTTCTAATCCTATGGCCATGTTAGTGATAGTGGCTCCCCAGGGCTCCAGGAAAAGCCAGGGCTTTCTGTAGTATGGGTCCTAAAGTTAAGACCTGATGCCATAGGCTGTCCCTGATACCTGGTGCTTCCCTCATGTCTCACAACATGCTCCATTCTCCCTCTTCCACATGGACCAGCACCTAGGCAACCAGCCCGCCTTGTTCAGGTAGTGAGGCAGGTACTACTGAGCCCCAAAGACCGGGCTTCAGCTTATTGCCAGCTGCAGGATTGTCCAGAGAAGACGATTGCATTCTCCTGTGGGAATAGGTGATTCCCCACCATTGTCCTCTGACAAAGCCTGCTGCCTAGGGCTCCGTGTGCCCCCTGTGTGTTATGCAGCACCCTCCTCCCCTGGGACTTGTGCCTCATCGACTTCTGCCAGTCCAGTGCCAGCTGTCATGTGCCAGGTGGGCATCCTGCCCTTGCCAACAGCACCAACAGGAGGTAGCAAGGCAGCTTCAGAGCCAGCAGGGTGGAGTCCAGCATTTCCACGAATACGACTTACAACCTCAGGCTAGGACCAAGGGCCTCAACACCTTCTCCTGCCACGGAGATGTTCATGCGGCCAAGGCCATGGGAACGATGTCGGCCGTGGGCTTCTCTGCCATACAAAGGAGATAGCGTCCCACTGTCCTGACCTAGGGGCGGGAAGCATGTGGCAGGGCGGGTGCTCTTGTAGGCGGAGCATCTCAGTACCTGTGCCCAGTCCACCAGGTTCCCTCCCCTCCAAGAGCAGCAGCCTCTTCATTTTTGCTGCTGAACAGCCAGAGACATGTTTTGTTTGTGAGTTTTGTCTGTCAAGCCTCCCAGCTTTTCCATCCAGGAGTCGATGATCTGTAAACAACTGCTTCAGTGCGCAAGGGAGCGCCCTGTTTAAAGGCACCTGAGGGAGAGGCCCTTTACAATGAGAATTATTGCCCTGCAATGTCTCTGCTGAGGAGTTTGGAGTTTCACTTAGCAAGTCCCTGAAAACAGAGATCATGTACTCTGGGCAAGACTGGGATGAGTGTTGATGAGTTTCCCCCCAGATGCTGAGAGACAGGACCAGGCCACAGAGGCAGCCAGGCAGCCAGGCAGCCTTGCTTCTATTGGTGGGTTTGCTCAGCTGGACTCAGGCTCGCAAGAGTGGCATGGGAGAAATGGCGTCATGTGTTAGAAGGAGCCTCAGGCTGCTCTGTCTTGTGATGTGGGGTCAGCCAGGCTTTCTTTCTTTAGTGCCGTGGCAATGCCCTCAATCACCATATGTGACTGCGTGGAACCTGCCAGCGCAGGGCACTGAGCTCCTGACGGGGACCAACTAGGGGACAGGTGGTGGATTCTGCCACCATCCTTCCTTCCTGCTTCTTCAGCTTTGTGGCTGGATGCTGGTGCAGGCTGCGCCACCAGGCTGGAAGGTGAGGTGCGGTGAGAATGTGGAGAGCTTTCAAGGTCCTTCTTTGGTAAGTGCTCAACAGTCTGAGAGGAACTCCTACCCAGGAAGGCTGAGCGCTGTTGCTTCCAACTGCACCCCTGTCTTCTCAGTGTTTTCTTCCTGCATTTGCCATCCTCCCCGTTCCTCCCTCCCTCCCTCCCTCCCTCCCTCCCTCCCTCCCTCTCTCCCTCCCTCCCCCTCTCTCCCTCCCTCCCTTCCTCCCTCCCTCTCCCTCCCTCTCCCTCCCTCCCTCCCTCCCTCCCTCCCTCCCTCCCTCCCTCTCTCCCTCCTTCCCCCTCTCTCCCTCTCTCCCTTCCTCCCTCCCTCTCCCTCCCTCTCCCTCTCTCTCCCTCCCTCTCTCTCTCCCTCCCTCTCTCTCTCTCCCTCCCTCCCTCCTTCTCTCCTTTCTTTCCCCTCTTTCTTCTCTCCATTCTTCCCTCCCTCTCTATTCCCCTCCTGCTTTTTTGATACCTCATTTCAGCCTGAACCCCGAAATCTGTGTCACAGAATCGGGAAGACAGATTTGGTGGCCTCTCCTGTGCGGTCCTCCCATGAGTGCTGCCATACTGAATTGCCTAAGGTCCTGTCCCATTTTGCCCTTCTCCCGTGGTGGCCACTATCCGCACAAATGAACCTAGGCATGAACTCTGGGCCCCAGTCTGGGGGCCAGGGGAGAAGAGTGTTGGGGGGGGGCAGGCTCCCAGCTCAGCCCAGTCATTCTTGGCAAGAAGTTGTTCCCTTGTTCAAACGACAAGATGGAAGAGATGGGATAGAAAGGACTGTTCTGCAGGCCCGCATGCTGAGTGAGACTGCGCACCAGCAACTCTCTACCGTGGTGGTGAGCCGGGCTAATTAGCGAGGCCTGCAGTCCCTGTGGTAATTTGCTTAAATGGAAGAAGTTGCTTTTCTCTCCTCTTTCTGTTCTCAGGAATTCCAGTTTTAGGCTCTGCCAGTCTCTAACCACCCTTGGCCCTCCGGGGAAGTGTTTGCTATGGAAATATGCAATTAATATTGCAGCGATCATAATTGCTAATTATTAAAACAATGCTACCCCCTTTTCCTGGCCTAGTTTCATGTTTAAAACCATTTAAATAACAGGGAGGAAATTTTTTTTAAAAGAAAAAAATGTTAAACACCAGTGCTGAATTTGTGTGGAGCCAAATGACATGGTCCCTGGGCTGCCCAGGGTTTGTCCTGGCATTGGGAAGGAAAATGTTCTCCTAAGCCCACCAAGGTCTTCCCTGGAGCCTTGTACCAGGCAACAGTGATGGAAAAGGTGAACCTTTGTCTCTGGAACCCATCTCCATGGTGATGCAAAGCTGTTTCTCCTCTCTTTGACCGGTTTTCGGAAGAGTCCTCGATGGATGAAACTGCATGGCCCTGCCTCTCTCCTTCCCTCTACCTACCTTGCTTCCTCAGACTCTGGCAATATTTGCCTGGAGACAAGCATCTGGGGTTGTTTTGCCCTCAGGTGAAGTGGAACCTGCCTCTGGTGAACAAGTACAGTGATTCTTATTGGTTCTTTTAACATGAAGACTCACAAAGCCTCCCATTTACAGAATGTCAACTCAAACCAAGTCTTCCATTGCCTCCTTCATACTCAGCTTATAGCCTTGAGCCCTAACCCCTAGCCTGTCACCTGAGAGCTCCAGGATCCTGTTGCTTGTTGTATCTGTCTACAGTGGGTTTGGACACTCCTGCTGTGGTTCCCCGGGTTCCCACTTTGTCACGTTTACCCAGAACAACCAGTTCCATCCTTTCAGACCTTGCTCTATCATTCTTCCCAGGCCCTCTCTCCTCACAGAAAGACTTCGCTGTCCTCTGAATTCTCCTAGTCAACATTGCATCCCTCTTAGGCCCTGACTGGTGGTTGCTGTGTATCAGATCTATTTTTATATGTGTCCTCCAGGCTTGCCTGAGTTCTTCATGAAGATGTTGACTGATGCTGAGCTCAGGTACCTGCCTCTCCAGGCCTCTTGGCCCTGTGCTTTGCCTGAAGCATCGGCTCAGCAATGATAGATACAATCTAGGAAACACGTTAGGATAAGCATGGCACTGGAGCGGGGTCTTAAAGCACGCTGCGACAAAATACCACAGACTAGATGATCTCCGAGGACAGACATTTCTCCAGGACAGTTCTGGAAGTTGCGAGTGTAAGGTGAGGTGTCATGGAGTCTCTGCCCTCTGAGAGTTCCAAGAGTGCTAAGGGAGTGGAAATAATACGTTGTGTGTTTAAAGCTCAAGTGTTGAGCTGGGTGGCGGCGGTGGCGGCGCATGCCTTTAATCCCAGCACTCAGGAGGCAGAGGCAGGTGGATCTTTGTGCATTTGGGGCCAGCCTGGTCTACAGAGCGAGATCCAGGAAAGGCACAAAACTACCCAGATAAATCGTGTCTCAAAAAACCAAAAAAAAAAAAAAAAAAAAAAAAAAAGCTCAAGTGTTTTGGTAGATAGGGTCATAGCTTAAGGAGGAGAGGTCACTAACAGGTGACGTGATCATTTAGAGCCAAGTTATAATGAGATAGATTTGATGAAGGCAATTGACTGTTACCAGTGTGGACATTAGAGGGGAAGAGGTTAACAGGATACAAGTCTTAGACATTATTCAATGAAGCATCTTTTTTTTTTTCAATAACATGCACTGTATCTCCTTCCTTGGAAGGTTTACTCAATGACATGGGAAGATGGAAAGATGTTAAGTGGCAAAGACAGAGGACACAGGCAGGGAAACAACAGTGTCCTGAGAATTGGAAGAGATTCTAGCAGGAGTTAGTGGAGGTTTAGGTCTGTGCTTCTTCGGGTGGGATGAAGTCCATCTCAGTCTGCAGAAGACAGTGGAGAGGAGTGGCTGATAGTTCCATGGGGCCCCTGAGGACCTCTGCTGAAGGTCAAAGAGAGGCATCTGGATGCATGGAAGAACGTAGGTAGGACCCTGTTAGAACCCATCGCAGGTTCAGAAAGCTAGTGCTTGCTTTGTGAGTCTCAGAATCTGAGCATTGTCTCCGGAAGCCCTGTGACAGAGACAGGCATTGTGACACATGTTTGTAATCCCAGTGCAGGGCACGCAGAGGAAGGCAGGTCCCTGGGCTTCACTGGCCAGGTGGTCTAGCCTACTTAGTAAGTTTCCAGTTAGTGAGAGGCTCTCTGCCAACAACAGAAAAGGTCAATTAGAGGTTGGAGAGATGGTTTTACAGTTAAGAGCATTTCCTATTCTTGCAGAGGATCCAGGTTTTGGTTCCCAGCACCCACATGTCTGCTTACAACTGTCCTCAACTCCAGTTCCAGAGGATCTGATGCCCTCTTCTGGCCTCCTCAGGCACCATGCACACAGGTAATACACAGACACATATGCAGGCAAACACTGAAACACATCAAATAAAAATAAATCTTAAAATAGGTGGATGGCACCAGAAGAATGATACCCATTGTTGTCCTCTGGCTACTGCGTGTACAAGCACACATGTGCACATGCACCCTCACACATATGAACATGTACACACACAAAAGCTGAAATCCAGATATGGTGCTGCCTACCTGTCATCCCAGTGCTGGGCAGGCAGAGGCAGGAGAATTCTGAGTCCCCAGGTCAAACTTGGATACACAGCGTGATATCTCAAAATCCCCAAATGTACAAACGATACAAACTATGATAGTTTACATGAAAATTCCTTTATAAAACCCATTAATTACAATGAGTATGCACTAATAAAAATTATATGAAAGTTAGGCTCTTCACACTCATCCATTCCCAACACAACTAGACCTTCTCTTTCCCCTGACCACTTTTTGTTTAGGTACTTGGGTTTCTAGACTAAGGCAGTTCCGTACTTGACACCAGGCAGGTGGAGGCTGAGACAAATAACCCAGCTGAATCAGGGGAGCCTGCGACAGATGTGCTCCTCCTGGGCCCTAACATCCTCCCTCTACCTGAAGCATACACATGTGGGGTGCTAATGCTCCTGGGTAATTGGGTCCAGATGTGTGGTAGCAGCCTCAGGCTGTCATCTGCACCTGCCCCTGGGTACTGTGATATGCCAACCAGACAGCGACCACTGCTTTCTCATGAAAAATGGACTTGTTTGATATTCTGAGCTTGGCAGGATCGGCGTGTGTTATGCATTTATCAGAGGAGGGGGGTTAGAATGTGCATAGCCCATAGGGTGGGGAAGACTGAGCCCTTTCCAGTGCACAGCACTCAGCTCCTTTCTGCCAGGTTTGTCTGCCAGAGTCCTGAACCTGGACTTTCCAGTGAAACCTTCTCGGGGTCACTCACACAGAGAGTAGCCTTTGAGTCCCTGTCTGTGCCAGGCACTGCACTAGTGTGGCAGGAAACAGTGACTTGTCTTCCTGCAGCTCACTGTCCTCAGGAAGGCAGATCTTACCCTGGAAATCAAAGGAGTAATGACGGTCACATTACAGGGTGATGGAAATGAGGAAGGAGATGGCAGGCGAAGCAGGAAGGAGGGAAGGCCTGCCCTTCTCTGCTGCTAAGTGGGAGCCTCCCCAGGAATAGGCACCAGACCTTCAATTTCAAAGTGAAAGAGATGTTGTAAAAGAACAGGCAGGCACCAAGAGTGGGTCTAAGCAGTTGAGAAGCCTTCCGCCTCAGGCCCTAGAGAACCAGTCAGGGTGCTTTTGTCTTTTGTTTTCCTTTTCTTTCGTGAGGGACCTAAACCCAGGGTCTTATGAATGCTAGGCAAGTGTTCTACCTCTGAGACACACCCCCAGCCCACCAGCGAGGCATTGTTAAGCAGGTAGATGATGGGGTCAATAATTAATCAGGTAGATAATGGGGTCAATGTTAAGCAGGTAGATGACAGGGTCAATGATTTTAAACATGTAGACAATGGGGTCAATGATATTAAACATGTAGACAATGGGGTCAATGATATTAAACATGTAGACAATGGGGTCAATGTTAAGCAGGTAGATGACAGGGTCAATGATGTTAAGCATGTAGACAATGGAGCCAATGATGTTAAACATGTAGATGATGGGGTCAATGATGTTAAACATGTAGACAATGGGGTCAATGTTAAGCAGGTAGATATGATGGGGTCAATGATGTTAAGCATGTAGACAATGGAGTCAATGACGTTAAACATGTAGATGATGGGGTCAATGATGTTAAGCAGGTAGATATGATGGGGTCAATGACGTTAAACACGTAGACAATGAGGTCAATGTTAAGCAGGTAGATGATGGGGTCAATGTTGCTTCTGAAATCTCTACCTAGAGCAAGGGGGAGAAATGCTTCTGCTCTGGATAAAGGATGACACTGACCTTGATCAAGGTTCTGTTCTTCTTTGTCCTTGTGCTCTAGCAAAGTGCTCTGTTGAAGTTTTTATTTTGGGAGGTTCTTGTAGGTACACTCAGTTCTTTACATGCCTTCTATGGAAACATGACCTTGTTATACAGTGAATGCTATTTGCTCAGTCTAGTTTTTTAGCTTCTACAAATGTCAATCTAGAATAAGAAGGCCTGAAGAGCACCTGCAGTCTTCTGGCCAACAAAGTGATTGGAGGTCTGGCACAGAAGATGCGGTGATGTGGAGGGCTGGCTTCTGAGATTCAGCTCCCCTCTCAGTTATTTAGGTGTGCCAAAGGGTCACAGGAAGTCAACTGTGAACTTCTGGGGCTGTGGAAGCTGAACACAGATTCTTTGCATAAAGGCCCACATCTATGGTTTCATGACTAAATGATGTCACTTCTGCCAGTAGTATGGGACTTACAAGACCTATGCATCACTTGTCACAGAGTTGGGAGGTTATGGGGGCCTGGCCTGCTCTGACAGCCAGTTCCTAAGAGCTACCAGGTTTGGATTGTAGTGTCCCAGGCTTGGACGTGGATGGAATTACTCATCAGAAGCATTTCTGCACTTTAAGTTTTGGAAAGAACAATTAGCCCATGGCAGGAAGTTGGCTAGGGGTAGGGCTTGGGGGTGTGGTTTAGGAGACAGGCTGAAAGCTGGGCCTGGTGTCTCAAGCCAAACCTGGCTTAATCCAGATGGAATGGGAGTTCACAGCTGACAGATAAGGAGCACAGTCCCTGGCTGGAGGAGAGCCACAGGAGCAGGTCAGATCGGTCACCATCAGGCTTCTCAGAGGCTAAGGCCCACAACAGTCCTGGCACGAGCCCTTGCTTGAGCAGAGCTGTGGGTTCCCAGCCACTGCTATGGTGGCTATGGTCCAGGCTGCTGGCATTCTGGCAGCAGAGTGGTGTGGTGATGGTGTGATATGTCACAGGGGCCAGTGGACTGCTGGAACATGCTGGTTTGGTTTGTAAGTATATTTGTTGTCTGTCCACTCTGCTGAAGTACTGGCACTGGATGTGCTGGAGGATGCTATGTTCCGGGGGCCACCTGTGTGACCAGTCCAGGGAACAGGGGCTCTGTCTACCCCATCCGGTGTCACTGGATGACATGGAGGAAAGTGACCCTGCCTTCTCTCCCCTTGCTGATCTGAACCCACACACCTGATGCTGGGGTTGGCAATCTAGGCAGCCACCCTTCAATGAGTAAAAGTGACTGTGAACGTCCCTCCCAGCACCCAGGGACCATTTTCTTCCTCACATAAAAGGAAATGAAATGAGCAAGCCTCTAATAAAACCTGAAAGGCTTAGGTGTAAGCCAGGAAGCAGGGTTGTGAATGCCAGTCGGCGGTCTCAGCTGGCTGGAGGTGTATCTATTCTATGTCAGGCAATTAGAAACAGGTTTCTATTAGCTGGCGACTTTGTTCACAGCCACCAGAGAAATGAAAGCTTTTCCAGCAGCACCCGCCAGCTCTCCTGGACCCTCAAATCAGTTACAGACGTTAAAGGGTTGTAAGTCTTTTGTCTGTGTGTTGAATACGCACAAGGGTTTTGCACAGTTGCTGGGACCTTAGCTATAATGCCAATGTCAGATTGACTGGGTAGAGTTGCTCACTCACTCAATCATTTATTCTCTCAACTGTGCATAATCACAAACAATGTGTGGCCATGTGTGTGCAGGTGAAACCAGGTAGTTAAGGGATTAAGAAAGTAGATGGCAGCAAATGTCTTGGAGTGTGAGTTAGGAGGATGGTTTCTTGGGGCTCTGTGGAAAAGGGGTTCCCTCATCCTGATGTTAGAAGATGAGCATGAGATAGAATGAGCTATGCAGAGTCAAAAATGGCGCACGCCAAAAGCCAGATGCTGCCTAGGAGACAGCAAGGAGGTGGGGCTATGTGGAGGGACACATGGGGATGGATGGGCAATGTGGAGCCCACAGCACCTGCTCCCTTCTGTGTATTTTATGTAGCACCTTGCTGTCACGGGGTCTGAGAATGGATTCTGGCTGGGGACTCACGATCCCTGAGATCACATGTACTAAGTCTTCATGCTGTCCTGACGTAGATAGACCCCATGACTCCTCATCTCATGCATGGGAGTCCTGTTTGGAAAACAGCCCCCAGTCCACAGGTGACTGGGACATCCCCTGCAGAGCTGTGTGGAGCCATGTTTGGAAGACAGTCTTCACACCAAAGGTACATAGGATCCCAAGAGCCTGAGTTTAGAAAAAGGCAGGATGGGTATGCCATGGATGTGTCTTGGGAGGTCTTGGGCTCTCTTGAGTGGAGACCTTTTACATTGGCTGAACAAGGACAAGAGAAGTCTGGATTTTCCAGGCCCTTCCTGTCTTAGCCTTTGTTCTATAGTTTATGTACCTGCAAAGGACAGATGATCCTGCAGGGCCTGCAAACAAGGCTGTCCAATGCAGCGGCCCATGTGGTGCTTCTGTACGACTCTAGGGATGCCTCACATACAAGAATGCCCCTGGAACTATGGAGGCATCACCCCAGCATTCTTGCAGGGCAACTTTGTTCTGGGAGAGGAAGGTCTGTTAATTGAAGAGGAAACATCTCCTTAAGAACATGCAGGCCAAAGAGGGGACCTAGCAGATGTCCACATACGACTCTCTCTCTCCTCAGAGCTGCTGTTGACATCTGGAATTCCTGGATCATGGATGGTCTGTTTCTAAGTTTCTCTGGAAGGCGACTCATGGCTTTGACCAGGGAACTATCTCTTAGGTCACTTCTTCTGTGTACAAAGGGTAGCCAGGGGGGACCCCAGGTGTGGCCAGGGGAAGAAGTAATGATAGGGTTTGGGGAACAGAGCAGATGGCCCAGCAAACTAGACAGTTAATCCAACCAAATTATGGCAACAGATGTTTGAAGATGTTTATATTCAAATTCAAACTGTTAGGTCTCTTGGAAGCGCCAACCAGAATGGGGAAGTTCGGGCTCTCTCTTAATTAAAGCAAAACAAAACTAAACAATCATTTTTAAAATCCAAGGCCTGGCACCAAGTTGTCAGAGATCATCTGCAGAGACCCTGACTGTCTGCAGGCCTGCAGGGCCAGCCTTGGTAGAGCTCCTGTCGGGTGGAGCCACTCCAGAGCACAGCCTACTCCATTGGGAGGGCGGTCAGCCACCCAGCAGGTGGGGTGAAGGATGGCAGCCCAGTAATGGTGTTTGGGATGCCCACCAGTGCTGGCCAGCCTGCCGTCGCTCAGCTCAGCATCATCGAGAAGAGGGAGCATTATTGATGCTCTTGCCTCAGGGAGGGAGAATCAGTAATGGATGGCGGATGGGGGATGAACTTTGTCATCAAACAAGGGGCCTGAAAGATGGTCGGCTGGAATGCTATCAGTCATGCCTTGATCAAGATGTAAGACTCTCAAGGTTCCTCTTCCCTTCCTCCCGATTCCCTCCTGGGCGAGCGGGCACCAGGGCTAGCTGCTGCTCCCTAGCTCTCACTCCTCCCTGCCTCGCTGGATCACACACTCCTCCTCCTCCTCCTCCTCCTCCTCCCCCCCCCCCTCCCCCTCCTCCTCCTTTCCTTCCCTCCTTCCCTCCTGGCTCTTCTTTTCCGCTCCAGTTTCCTCTCTTTGTTCTGTGTTTTCTGTTGTTCTCTCTTCCTCAGCCCCCCCTTCCTCCTCTCCAGGTCTTTGTATTCCTTTCCTTCCTTTCCTGCGGTGTCCCCCTTCTCTTCCTGGGATCCCCCCCCCCCCCCCGTGTCTCTTTTGTGTTTGTTTTCATTGCCGATGGCTTATGTCCTCATTCCTTCCCCAGCTCTGTCTGGCGCAGTGCTGAGTGGGGAGGAGTTCTGTATCAAATCAAGCTGATAAGTGAGAGGTTCTCTGTAGTCACTCCCCTCTTCTGCCCTTCCACTGATGCTGTTTGGAAAGATCTGGAAGTACTGGTGCGGCTATAGGGACACAAACAAGCCCTTAGTGTCCTTAGCCCTCCACAGCTCTGGACCTCAGCTCTGCACAGCCTGAGCTGCCTGGACTGTCTCCCAGCAGCACACATTACTTCCTTCTAAGACTGTTTTCCACTGCCCCAGACGAATACTCCTCCAAATAACAAAGGTACCAAGAGCTGCCGCCATCCCCTTCCCCCTGGACTGGGGCTGTCTGAGCAAAAGTGGGACATTACCTGACTGTCTCGAGGCTCCACCTTCTCTAACCTCACCTTTCTCTGCATGTTGCTCCCATATGCTAGGTCCCCCTTGGCAACCATCACGAGGTGAGCTCAGGTCTTTTCATCAATCCCCCTACTCTGAGATGTTAGCCCAGGAAACAGTATCAGAACATGGTGGATCCAGGTACCATCCAGCAGAGGCAAACAGTATATATTATTTGGGACAGTATATATTATTTGGGATCTTAGTGTCTTTGAAGTCACAGAATGTAGGATAATCACGCTAGAGATAAGGCTGATCTTTCTGTGTTGATATTGAACATAGAAACCATTAAGGCAAACTGCACACCCCTGCCCAGGTGCCAAGAGCTGTACAAGGCTCAAATACGCCAGGGAGAGAGTGTGTGTGCTGGATCCCTCTTAGCACCTACTTGGGGAAGTCTTGGGTTTTACATACTTGACGCTAGCATCTCACACCTTGCTGCTAGTAGGCAATCCTTGCAAATCTCAGACAAAAGGGATGTTAGTCTTATCTCCCTTACCACAGACTAAGGTCTGATAAAGTCAGCTGCCTTGCCCTAATCCATCTACCTTACTTGATAGAAAAGCTGGAGTCTTCTCCTAGCCCCAAAGGCCATGCCTTCACATCCCACCCTAGCTTCAGAGAGGCCTCTGCCATGTAGGGCTGATACTGAGGTAGAGGGGACAGCTCCAGTGGGTGGAGACACACCATCCTGGTGGCTCGTGTCTTATAGCTGCTCTTACTGCATATCCTATCTGTCCACTGGGAAGGTGAGAGCTTCTAGAGTGAAAAAATTTACACCACTGCAATTGGCAAATGCCAAATCAGGGTTTTTGTTCCCAGAGATCTGGCTGTTGAAGTCACCAGAACACCGCTGATTCTGATCCACTGTGGGTTACACAGGTAGGGCAGCCATATGGATGTAGATAGGTTATAGCCTTTGCAAGATTGGAGGCAGGAGATCTGAAATAGCCAATATTTCAGGAAGTCCATTCTCTGGCAAAGAGCACCAAGGTGAGGAGGTAGAGTCAGAAAGCAGGGTAACTGGCTTCCAGAAAGAACAGGTGCATTAGTGGTCCCCAGAGAGCCACAAGGCTTGCTAATGTCTGTACCTAATGCCTGATGGAGCAGCCGCCCAAGTCTCCTGGCCCCAGCTTATGTAGGTGGGAGGAGAAGGAGCCAGGGTATTGGTGATTATAAAATCAATGCAGAGGAGGGTGTATTAGTCATGGGGAGACAAGGAAGGGGGATGGCTCCTTGCCTACTGCCTCTCTACCTCTTGGTATCCATTCTTCCAGACCTTGCAGGCTCTGGGCAGACAGCTGCTGAGGTTGTATGGGTAGCTGCCTTGTGCCAGGCTCTCTGCAGCAGACCTGCCTCCTTAAGCATCTACGCACATAGATGGGTTAAAACAAGCACAGGAAATGTCCCCCTGGGTCAGGCTATGTGGCCAGCAGGGACAATGGCTGAAGCCTGCATTCAGGTACATGTTGGATTTACCTTAGCTGCTTCCTTTTCTGGAAGTACCTATAGCCCCTGTTCAGCTGTGCGTTCTTCCATTGAGTTCCCAGAGTCTCTCTCATCCTTCCCTACACAATTGCCTGTTACTCACCTGCTCTCTCACCTCTGAAGGGAGGCTCTTCGGTTTGAGTTCAGTGCTCCCAGGTCTATCACAGCCCACCATTATGGATGAGAGAAATAACCGTGAACAGAGAAAGTGAGGCATGGGTGAGGAGTGGAGGTGATGTGGCTCGGCCAGACACTGAGGGGGAAGAACAGAAAGGCAGGGGCCTGAGCCAGGGTCCAAGTGAGGACACAGTCCCACAGG
This sequence comes from Onychomys torridus, assembly GCF_903995425.1. Classification (NCBI taxonomy): domain Eukaryota; kingdom Metazoa; phylum Chordata; class Mammalia; order Rodentia; family Cricetidae; genus Onychomys; species Onychomys torridus. The sequence continues at coordinate 64,802,907 of NC_050455.1, forward strand.
TCCAAGTGAGGACACAGTCAGGTCAGATAGTCCAAGGGAGACTCTTCTCCCAGGAGCTGTAGATTGTGAGGTTGAGGCTGGAGGAGGGAGGGGTGGGCTGTGCTGGTGATGCTGGGATGTGAAGGGGTGGGAAATAGTGGCGGGTCCATACAGGAGAACTCTCTGCCCCATAGTGAGGTGGAGACCTGAAGTCGGGAAAGGAATGGCACTCCCTGGACAAGGAGAGGTATCTGTAGCTTTGCTTCCAAGATTGAAAATGCCCTAGAATCTAGAATCTGATGCCTTTGGCAGCCCTGGTCATCCACATATCCACTGTTGCAGACAGAAGAATGTCTCAAAAATGTCCTTGTTGCAGGTCTGTAATCTCAGTCTAAGCTATGTGAGACCCCATCTAAAAAAGAAAAGAAAAAAAATCAATCAAGTGGTATTCATGTCCTAATTCTCAGAACCAACAAACCTATGAGTATGTTACCTTGTATGTTAAAAGAGACTTGGCAGCTGTATTTAGCTAAGTATCCTGAGATGAGATATGACTATTGGTTATCTGACGTGGTTACAGTGGGATCATGGGACATTTAAGTCGATGGCTGAAGGGCCAGAGTCAGGTAATGCAGTGCAAATGACGGGGACTGGGAGTGGAGGGAGGCACCTGGGAACTGAGGAATGTCGGCAACTCTTTGAAGCTGAGAGATGTCTAACACTTTAATTTTAGTTCCTTCAGACTTATTTGGGACTTCTGGCTTCTGGAAATAAACTTGTGTTGATTTACATACTAAGCTTATAGTAATGTGTTACAGCAGCAACTGGACACAGATACAGACACAGGAAGAGTAATACTCTTTTTGGGGTCAGTGATGCTGGTAGATGCCCAACATCTCGTTATCTGAAGCCACCTGGTATCTTCTTTAGTCCCTTGGACCTTCTGAACTCTATCTCACCTCAGAAACTTACTGTGGCCTGGAAAAAATTTTCCTTTGACTATTTGTGTATCTGACATCTTCTCAATCCATATTCTTCTCTTTAATGTCATTTCCATCTATGACATCCAACTGCTTTCTGCACCAATGTCCATCTACAATACACATTTTATTTGCTGTTTCTTGTGTGTACTCATACCCTCATCATTGGCATGTGTCTTGTAACCAAGTACCTTCATCATGCAACTGACCTTGCTTTGTCTTTCTGCACAGTACTAATCCCCCAGTGATGTGTGGATCACTCTTCCCACTCGCTAGCCTGAGAACTCTATCATGTGGGAGCTTAGCATGTACTCACCACTGTGCCCTGCAAGCTACCAGGCCCAGAGTGCATGTCCAACATACTTCACTAGATAGCAGGGTGGGTAGATGGTCAGGTGGGTGGATATATGAGTAAGAGAATGGGGATGAATGGGGAGTTGGCTAAGTGGGTTAGATGGGTGGACAGATGGGTGGATGATTGGATAGATAGATGGGAAAATGGAGGGTGGGTATATGGATAGGTAGGTCAATGGATGGGTACTTCTGAAAACATCTCAAAGCTTTCAGTTGACTATGGACATGAGGACTTGAGTTCTTTTTTGGGAAGCTATGCCTCCATCCTGTCAACAATTTCAGTGCTTTGAACATGTTCTTCCCTCCCTCCCTCCCTCCCTCCCTCCCTCCCTCCCTCCCTCCCTTCTTTCTTTCTTTCTTTCTTTCTTTCTTTCTTTCTTTCTTTCTTTCTTTCTCTTTGTAATTTAAAAAACTTGATTCTCTGTGAATTTCACATCATGCACCCCAATACCACTCATTTCTCAATCCTGTCCTATCTACCCTCCACCCTTGTAAAAGAAAATGAAAAATACAAATTAAACAAAACAAATCTCACCGTGGAAGCTGCGGTGTGTCACACAGTATGTCCTTTTGTCCAGACAGCTTCATTGCAAAGATTCATTGCCATGGGTTATTAGTCTGGTTTGAGGCCTCTGGCTTTTGCTACACTATCAATACCGGACTACTTGCTGAGCCTTCTCTTGGATATCCTGTTGTTGCCTTGATTCACAGAGATCCTGCAGCTTTGGTTCTGCAGGACTGGTCCCTTCATGTACTCTAGTAGCTCATAGGTGGTGTGGATGTTGAGATGCGTCAGCTCCAAGACCTGAATCTGGGCCTGTGTGGTACCTGAGTTGGTTAGGTGGTCAGCTCTCCCTCTGCCCACACCAATGGGGCCAGCTCTCCTTCACTGCCCCAGGCAAGGGGCAGGGCCAGCTCTCTTGAGTGCTGAAGTTGGGGAGGGGTGGGGCCAGTTCTCCCTTGCCCAAGCCACCAGGGCCAGCTCTCCCAGGCTGCCCAGGTGAGGGGCAGTACTGCAACCAGTGAGGGGCGGGGCCAGTTCTCCTATGTGCGGCAGCTGGTGAGGGGTGGGGCTAGCTCTCCCAGGTCATTGCTGGTGCCACCTGGTGGCCAGTGAGGGGCGGGGCTAGCTCAGCATGGCCCTTAGATATCAACATATTCTCAGATGGTAGTCCAGATCATGAGCATTGCCTGTGGTGGTAACACAGGCTACTGACATCAACATAGACCCCTGTTGCAGTAGGGCCACAGACCCAGACATGGTGCTTGACCTAGATATCACTATGGTCTTGGGTGGCAGCTCAGGTCTCCTCACCTTAGGCTGTTCCTCACCACTATCAGTCTCCAGTTTCTCCTCTCTTCATAGTGCACAAATGTTCTGCTTCTCTTTTCCTCCCATCTCTCCACCACGTACTTGCTCATAGTAATGGCAGTGGGCCAGGCCTGTGGCCTCTGGCTGCCTTCTTCCCAGGCCCTCACTAGCCTGAGCATTTTCTTGGTGCCGGTGTCTTCCAACAATGCAGACATCACTCTCCTTGCTTTGTGAGAAGAGAAAACAGAGGTGTGGTAAGATGTGAGGTTTGCTGAAAGCCACAGAACCAGTGAGAAGCTGGACTGAGTATCAAACAAAGAAGGAGGTAGCTTTGGCACTAGGCCATAGGCCTCAGGGAGGTTGCAAATCTGGGCCATGGGAAATGGATTTTAAACATCCCAGGATAGAATGGGGCTTCTTTGATTCAAGGGTATTTGTGAGGAGGGATCCCAGAGACTCCTGAAATTATATCCTGTTTGCTTTGTATGGGCTCTCAAATTTTTTTCCATGCCCAGTCTGCCCCAATAACCACCATGCTCAGGGGTTCCATTCCCTGTCGATGAGCCCAATCCATGGCTCATTTCTGGTACTTTGGTCACATGGCCACAGAGTTTTATGTTTGAGGAGACATAAAATACCCTTGGTGCAGCACATCTTTTATTGACTCTTCAAATTGCCTTCTGTCATCTGAGGTGGGGGAATCATAAATTGTCAGTCAGCCTTATTAGATTCTCTTCAGTGGGACTGGGCAGAGATGCTTGTGTTGTGTGTGTGTGTGTGTGTGTGTGTGTGTGTGTGTGTGTGAGAGAGAGAGAGAGAGAGAGAGAGAGAGAGAGAGAGAGAGAGAGAGAGAGAGAGCTGGAAAGAAGGAAGTGATCTACAGAAAGAAGGAAGTCTACCCTACAGACTAAAGGAATACCTTTAGAGACAGTTAGCTGCACCTATCTTTACCTGCTTGAGGAGGACAGATGGACAGACTCTGTGGGCACTTGAATTTTCTGGAGTCCTTCTTAAGAATGACAGGGATCATGTAAAACACCTCCTTTCTCATAAAATAGAAGCAAGGGACTAGACAAAGCATTTTGGATAATCCCATTAAATGGCAGAGACATAACTGGAACTCCGATGTCCTGGCTAACAGTGCCTTTTCTAGAAAGATGACAGCATGTCATAGTGGTAAAGTCCAACTTGAGCCAGACAAACTGACTCGGAATCTTTGCTCTGCCACTGAAATTCTAAGCAATTTTGGGCAAGGAGCTCAAATTTTCTATGCTTTCATGTCTTTAAAAATTTTTTTAGACCTATTTTATTTTACGTGTATGAGTGTTTTGCCTGCATGCATGTATTTGCACCACATGCATGCTTGGGGTTCACGAAGACTGGAAGAATTGCAATTATGGAATTGGAGTCACGGATGGTTGAGAATCATCGTGTGGGTGCTGGGAATGGACCCGGGTCCTCTCTGAAAGATCAACAAGTGCTCTTAACTGCTGAGCCATCTAGCCAGCCCCAAGTTTTAGGTTATTCATTTGTGAGCAATAAAACCTACCTTTTAAGGCTGCTGTGAGGAGCAGATGAAATAACATACCACACTGGAAGGGTGAGGAAGATTTTTGCTGAGTGAGGGGCAAGTAAATATTGAATGGCTAAGTGTGAGCTGAGCTCTAAAGGGTGACCAGCGACAAGTGTCCAGAGATCTCCACCTTAGTTCCCAGACCTGTGCTCCGAAAAAATAGAGACCTACAGTCTTCCCAGGCAGCCCTGGATTGGTTGGCATCAGACTCCGCTGTATCCTCACTTGATCTCCAGCCTCCACCATGTGGCCTTCCAACTCCTTGTCATTAGATTTTCTATTCGATGCCCCATCCTTAGCTTGATGCTTGAACCTTGCCCAATCTGTGAGCTGCCCTCCAGGCCCAGCACTCCCTGCGTCCCCTCCCCCGCTGGCTTTCCTTCTCCCAAGCATGGTTCAGTCCTGGAGTAGCATTCCAGCCTTCCCTCAAGCCATCGAGCTTCTCTAGTTCCAATTTAGGAGACCTCTCTGCTTCATTAGACACCGTCAGCCCCATCTCCTCCTTCTGCCTTGCAGGGCTGGTTTGGTACTCTTTCAAAACAGGTACTCTTTAAATATTTGGATGACATTCATTAAGTGGAGAGGCATGGAGAAGGCCTCAGGCAAGGAGGGCTCATGCGTAGCTCTCTGAATTTGCTCTACTCTGTTCAGACCCCATGCAGGTACTGTCGCTCTGGTAACCAGTCTGACCTTCTCAAAGTGCTCCTTCAGGAGCCTCCACTGATGCCCCAGGATGGACCCTAGACTCTTAATCCTCTCCAAACACACACTCTCTCAGAAGGGAGCATTGGAGAATGCCACTTGCACCATTTTACATTGTGGTGATGTTTTTGTTCTGTGCTGATGTCTGCATGTGATTCCACCCTGGCCCCCATGTCTGCATATGACTCCACCCTGGCCCCTGATGTCTGCATGTGACTCCATCCTGCCTCCCCCCATGTCTGCATGTGACTCCACCCTGGCCCCTGATGTCTGCATGTGACTCCACCCTGCCCCCCCCCATGTCTGCATGTGACTCCACTCTGGCCCCTGATGTCTGCATGTGACTGCACCCTGACCAGTAAGCACATGTTGGACCTTTAGCAGGATTGGCCCCTTAGTAGGACTGGGACCTTGGCACACAGTAGGCGCTTCTGAAAGCGCCTTAAAAAGTTGGACCTATATTCCTAAGGACACAAGGGTGGGCTCTTGTACACATGAGCAAAGGCCTAGAGCTTTGCCCAGCACTCACAGGATCTGTGGTGGAAGCAGGGATGGGGAAATTGACAACCGTCATCTCAAGCTCACTGAATGCAACAGGAGACCTTGCTAATATCACAAAGTGGTGTGCTCTGAGGGCCATGAACAGGAGGGCCTTGTGGCCTGGGGAGTCAGAGGAAGCCTGGGTAGAGCCTAGAACTTGAAAGATGGGTGGGAAGTCAGCTATTTGGAGGCAACAGCTCCCTCTGTAACCTGGTGAGCCAGGATAGAGGAGAGGATGCAGAAGGCAGGCTGGGAAGAATGAGTTGGCCAGAGGGAGTTTGGGCAGCACTGAGTTCAGCTGCTCTAAGGGGCCAGGTAGTGGATGCAGACATTTTATTAAAACTTCCATACCCACTGACCAGTTACAAGACAGCTCCTATCTGAGCTAGGCTGTGGGTGGTAGCAGATAACAACCCAGGCCTTGGCAGCCTCTGGGTTCATTCATTGTCTTCGCTTGTTTAACTGACCCCACAAGTTCCCAGATGACCTCTTCCCTCCCTTGCTCTGCTGCTCACTGTCCCAGAGCATTAAAAGGGTTTCAGAATGCCGAACGATTATTGATATCCTAATGAGTCTGCCATTAGCCTACAGACTACTTGGATATTTTTAAACTACTCAAATCAAATCTTGCAGCATCGGCTGGTACATTGCTGTTGAGGCCCTGCCATGCATAGACGCAACGAAGCTGCATTATCAAACATTTAAGCCCTTAAACATTGTCCAACCTCTAAAATCTCCTCTTAGGACCTCGTGCTGGCACTGCCTGGCAGACACTAATCCCCATTAAGACCTCCCCACCTAGCCCCCACTTAGGGCCACGGGTGTGTTTTAGACTGAAGCAACAGCTTTCAGGCCCATTAAAGGATCAGGCTATAGCAAAGATGATCTCTCTTGGAAGGAGGTGGGCTGAGCGGGCAAATGGACCAACCACTTGTGAGGAAGGGGTACTGTTGAGAGTAATTCTGACCATGTCCATCTTTGTTTCTCAGGAAGCTTATTGCAGAACTATTGCTCTGTGGAGAAGCTGGATGTGTTTGGTTCAGGTAGGAGATGAGGTCTGACTTTAATGGCACCAACATCCTCTTCCCATTGGTCAACAAGCTGTCCACCTTGTGGGGGAAATGACCACAAAGCTCTCACATGGGCCCATGAATAAGAGTGTTGCCAGTTTGGAGTGTGGTCCAAGTTGCAGCTCCATGTATGATGGTCCACCCACGGTGAAGTACACACAGGCCTGTGTCTAGTTCAAGGATCCAGGCTCAGGGATTGGGAAGCACCAGTTTCCAGATAGACTTGTGCAGCGTAGTTGTTGCCCTGGCTTCTCTCTGACTGACTTCTGTCCCTTATTCCTCAGGTGACTAAAAACCTGAGGGAAAAGAAAGGAATTTCCTTTTATTAGCATGTATCAACTGTACAAAATGATGGGTTTCTTTGTGAAACTTTTGTAAGGTGTATAATTTATCTTCACTCACTGCCCTGTCCCCTCTCTTCCTACCTCCCACAAATCTCCAGCTTCTACTTTCAACTTAAAAAAAAAAAAAGTTGAGTGGCGAATACATGAAGCATGTTTGCCATCCTCTTATCAAATACCAAAACTTGCGCTGTCTCCCTGTGGTTGGCCGCCCTCCAGGTTCTTGTCAACACATATGCTTGTCTTCTCCCCTTGAGTGCTTCTCCAGTTAGACCCTCAACACCTGACCCTTCATTGCCCCTTATTCCAGGCCCTAAGTCCATATTAAACGTATAAGCAAAAGCCAGTGAAAAAGGCCTGTGTGGCCATGGACAAGCAATTTGCAGCACAACTTGGTAGGTTGTTAGTGAATTCTTCTGTCCTCCATGCCTGCCCCTCTGCTATTGGTGTGACCCTCAGAAGTGACATAGCTATTCTGAACTTCCGTGATGTTCACTGTGGAGAGATCCTGAGGTGACCGAAGGTGGTGGCATGATTTGCGAAGCCAGGTGAAGTCAGGAAACTCACTCAGGGTCAGAAGGCTCAGTGCAGATGCCCTGCCTGTGTCCTCTCTGGCCCATTAAGTGAAGCCCACGACCCCAGGCTGGAGAAGGCAGCTCAGAGAGCTCTTGACTTAGAAAGGAGCTTTGCCCTTGCTTGTGGCTGGTACCCACCAGAGACTTCCTCTTACTGTGTTCCTAACTTTGGCTTCTTCCCATGAACCCTCAGTCTACAGGGCACCTACTTTGCTGCCTGAAATGAGATTTCACTCTATCTGATTCTCTTACTGGCTCGAGACCTGATGGCCATATGACATGTGCTGACTGATAGTCCTCTGACCCCATGTTGGGGTTTTAGATTCTTCTCTCCACTGGCTGAAAGTTCTTACATCTTGTTTACGGACAGACTTTCCTGCCTGCCTTTGTCCCTGTAGGATAGGATGGATTCTTCCACTGCTGCTGTCTTTTTTTTTTTTTTTTTTCTTTCTGCTACAGATTCCCATTGTGATACTGAGCTATTTGCAGAGTGGGTACTGCACCAGAGGAAGGAGAGAGAGAGAGAGAGAGAGAGAGAGAGAGAGAGAGAGAGAGAGAGAGAGAGAGCTATCAGGAGATCAAGTGCAGCCAGCATGAATGTGGCAGCCAGGACTTGGCTAACCAAGGGTGTGGGCAATAATGGAGTGACTGATCTGCCTGTTGGGAGTGGGAAGCTGGCAGACCAATGCCCCTCTCACTGTTCCAGGCCCCTCCCACAGTTATGTTCATTGTCCCTTGGATAGAAGGGAGCTGGGAGGGTGGTGTATTTATCTTAGCCAGGCCTGCCTTTGATGTCCACATAGCTAGGATTCTGGGTCTCCATGAGAGAGGAGGGACTGGGGGTTAAAGGTGGCAAAATCTGTGTTTTGTTCCTGGCCAGCAGCTTCTATGTGACCCTGGGTAAGGACAAGTTTCCAGGAGTCGTGGGTGTTCCCAGCTCCTGCCTCCTGCCAAGTTCCTGGGCATCATTTCTCACTGCTCAGGCCTTAAGCTGGAGCTGAGCTGGGGATCACACTACACAGCACCTAGCAGTGTGACATCTGTGAATGGATTTCTAATTACACATATAAATCAGCATGATTGGAAATTCTTGAAATTTTATTGGGAAGGAAATTTATAGTGATTAAAACCAATTAATTTGGGTCTCCTATTAATCCAGGCAGCAGGGTGGGGGCTGCCATGATCCTGTGTATTCTGAAAGCCTTTGGGTTGGGATGGCTCAACTTGGGGGCCACCAGGGGCATGTGCTCATTTTTCAGGTTACTAATACTCATCCCATGTTTTAAATTATACCCCTGCCCCTGGCCACATATCTTGTTGTGAGTCTAAAAATAGAGTTCTAGGCTTTCACTAAAGATTCAGAAACACTAAAAGTAATCTTTTTAATCAAAATAAAGAGCCCTTTTTAATTACTCAGCCTCCCTCACAGTTGGAGGTAATAATTGTCGTGTGCTCTTAAGTAGGGCTGTTATTAGATTTCCCTGGGGCTCCTCTATTTTCTAGAAGTTTGCAAGGCTGGCTGTTCAATGGCAAAGGAGGAGTCAACTCTCATCTCTCTGGGTCCTTAATGTAGAGGAGCCTTCTTGGTTCCATAGAAATAGTTGGGGTCAGGAATAAGCAGGTCTGCCTTGGGAAGAGCCTCCTGGTGGTTCCATACTGCAGGTGAGACAAAGTTCAAGTCCCTTCAGATGAGTCAGGGTTCTCCAGAGACCCAGAACCAACTATATACACATGTACACACACGTGTGTATATGCAAAGAAATTATTTGTGTGTATGTCTTTGTGTGTGTGTGAGTGTGAGTGAGTGTATGTCTCTATGTATGTGTGAGTGTGCGTGAGTGTGTGTGCATGTGTGTGTGTGTGTGTGTGTGTGTGCGCGCGCGCGTGCGCACGTGCGCACGCGCCGGAAGCCAACATCAGGTGTCTTCCACTATTGCTCTTCATCATATTGTCTGAGATGGGGTCTTTGGCTGAACCTGGAGCTCACCGATCGGCTAGATTGATTGACCAATGAGACTCTAGGGTCCTCCTGCCTTTGCTTTTCAGCACTGGAATTATTAGGTTCACACTGCCATGCCCCTCCCTCTTTGCTTGGATACTGGGGGTTTGGACTTAGGTCCTCATCCTTGTGTATGGGCATTTTACCCATTGAACCATCTCCCAGGCTGGCAGAGCTAGCTCTTATTTGCAATTGGTTCATGTAGGAATGAAAGTGGGAGGTGCTATAACCTGCTGGCTGCAAGCAAGTGGTTCTTCTAGCTCACTGGTTCTCAACCTTCCTAACGCTGTGACCCTTTACTACAGTGTCTCATGTTGGGGTGACCCCCAACCATAAAATCACCTTATCGCTACTTTGCAACTGTAATTTTGCTACTATTATGAATCATAATGAAAATATCTGATATGCAGCCCCAAAGGGGTCATGACACACATGTTGAGAACTGCTGATGAGCTTCTAGTATTTGCTATGAGAGCCAATGGCACAACTCTAACTCTTGGAAAGCCTAAGAACCAAGAGGAACAAGAGTCCCAGTCTTTGTTCAAAGACCAGTAACAGGTGGGAGAGGATGGATGGTCCAGCTCAAGCCCAAAACGTGCACCTCTCCTTACTTTCTGTTTGGTTTGAGCCTTCAGTGGATGGATGGATGTTAATCATTTTGGTGAGGATGCGTATTCTTTATTCAGCAAGCAGATTTGATGCTGTCCTCTCGAAGAAACATCCGTACAGGCACACCCAGCAATCAGGTTTCACTGGGTTTGTGGGCATCCCTTACACATTCAGTTGACATATGAAATTAACCATCACAGCCTCACAACTGAGGACTTCTTTTATTCTAGTATCCTTTTATGAAGATTCCCACCCAAACCCCACCCAGGCTAGAAGAACTCCTTGTCACTATTTCTATCAACTCAGCTCCTATTCAGGCAGAGGGGAGGAGACAGACACATGTTCTGAGGCTGCTATGAGAAAGCACCTCAAACTAGCTAGTTTAAATGGCAAAACTATATGTCTCATAGTTCTGGAAGATGCAAGTCTGAAACGGAGGTGCCGGCAGCGCCATGTGCCCTCAGAGACCTGTAGAATTCTTTCAGGGCTCTTACAACTTCTGGTGTTTGCTGATAATCCTTGATGTTTGGGACCTTAATCCAGCTGAGCATGGTCATCACACACCCTTCTTCTCCCATGTGTCTCTGTCTTCTTAAGTACTTGTTCCTTCCATTCCCCTGCCTCTGCTGTCCAGCAGCTCTCCTGTCCTGTTAGCTCATGGTAGTGGCCACTCACTTGTTTCTGCTTGCAGTAGCTCCCAACACCCATTCCCCACAAATGAGACATTTTCGGAATCATCATTGTTTCTCAGGGCATCCAAATCTCTGCTGTTCTCTTCTTCCACTTGGCTGTTTTTCTCATCAGCCATGATCCTCAGCAGTCCCATGATCCTTAGCAGTCAATCTGTACTACAGAAGAAAGACAGGTTAGGTCCCTCACTAGATACAGATTTTTTTTTTTCTCTTCACTCCAACTATCTTCCTTGAGTAGGACGTGTGGCTTGGACTCCTTTGGGTGTCTGCTCAGTCGGAACATTTTGATTTAAAATGCATAAGCTAGGGCATATCTATTATTGGGCCATCCTCAACTCTTATATATACACACAAATAGGCAAGAAGCCTTTGAAGTCTCCAAGGAGTTGTCTCAGGCTCCTTGAAGATTTGAGTCCAGCCTTGATTTCCTACTAATTGCATGGTATCTTTCCCATCAGCTCATGCTCTGTCCAATAGTAATGCATCTTCCATCAAGCCAGGAGGATGGGGCTTGTATATGAGAAGAGCAGGAAAGAGCTGGCATTTTCTCAAGGCCTAGCTCACTCTAGGCTTTGTGCTAGGTGCTTTGTGTGTTTTTAAGCCTCCCAACACCCTTAGGATATAGATATTATGTATTTATGTATGATTTATATGTTATCTATGCCTCCTGACACCCTTAGGAGGTAGATATTATTATTTCATTTCCCCAGATGGGCCCACTGATGTACATAGAAGTTGGATAATCTACCCAAAGGATTTAGGTTCACTGTGGTTTCTAAGATAGTATTCTTTGTGTAATGCCATACTCATAGGAGGGTCTTGTGAGTTTTCTTTTAATTGAACCAAATCTAAGTAAGCACTTCATAAGTCCTGAAGCTGGATAAGGCTCTGCCCAACAATCAGTAGCCATGCCTCTATCCCAGATCCCTACCATCTGGGTCCCTTTAAATCATGCTGGTAATTACTCCAGGCTTGCCAGGAGACCATGTATCCCACAAAACAAACACAGGTTCTATTTCACATGCAAGTAAACATTTCCCCCACAAGCACTCAGACAGCTAATAATTACCCTACATGACACTTTAAAAGCTGACTATGCATATTTATGAAAAATGATTATTATCCCAATATTAGGGGCTCATTAATCCGTAAGAGCACATGTGAGAACATTCCAGACAGAGTCAATGTAACATTTGCACGCAGTAACTAACCATCTGCTTTGAAAGCTGGCATGGTTCTTGAGTATTCCACAGGTAGGGAATCTGGGAATGGAGACTTGAGATCCTCATTCTGCCTTGAGATACGTCTTTGAACACCCCTGCTCTTTTGAAACAAAACATACCTATATACTATGGAATAGAATGATGCTAATGAAGTTAACCAGAATAGGATTGTCCAAGCAGGAGCCTCAGCTGGGCAAGGGATCTAGTGAGATCCCTATAGCAGGAGGTCTTGGGCATACAATGAGCAGTGAGGAGAATGAGCAGGCTCAACCTTGAAGGCAGAGGCCACAAGTCCTGAATTCTACAAACGGCCTGTTAGGAAGTATCAAGCCGATGGGTTAGCTCCTCTGGACTCAAGTTTCCTCAAATAGGGAAACAAACATGGTTTTAGAATAACCCGCACATTTTGAACCCTCATCTTCAAATCTACATAATAACAACGGGAGAAGATGATGCTGAAGGCAAGTCAGAGTCCTGCATCAAAGGACTCAGTACTTCTCACCTGCCCAGAGGATGTGCATCCCCGTGAGTCCACAGCCCTCATCTCAAGCATGCAACCTCCAGCCTCCTCTCCAGACATTTTTTTTCCTGGAGTGACCTCTGTAAGAAAGCATCCTCCTTCATACTGCTCACTCTTCTCCCTGATTGCAGTAGCTCCCAACATCACCCCGCACTATGCTGTGGTGGTGTTGGGTGGTTTGATGGCTTTTCTAAAATAACAAATCTAATCACAAAATCATTCCTTGCGAAAATATTTCTGTATTGGATCATCGTCATCATCTGTGCTGCTGGGAATTGAACCTAAACCCGCATACATGCTAAGTAAGTGACCCTACCACTGATGTCCTCAACTCCAGGCTTGGGTATTCTGTTCTCAGCACATTTTTTGACTGTTACCAAATATTTTTTTCTTTTATTGAAAATAGATTTTTTTCATGCAATATTATATTCTGATTATGGTTTTCCCTTCTTTCTACTCTTTCCAGTTTTCCCCACCTAATCCCTAGTCTGGATCCACACTCTTTCTGTTAGAAAACAAACAGGCAGCTAAGGGATAATAATAAAATACAATACAACAGGACAAATGAAAAGCAAACAAATTGGAATATGACAAAACAACCAAACAAGAGAAAAAGCCCAAGAAACACAGATAGACACAGAGACACACACATTGATACATATAGAAACCTCATAAAACCCCTGAACTGGAAACCATAGTAACATTGAGACAACCTCCAGAAATGCTGTGGAGTTTGTTTTGTGGCCTACCCTTAAGAATGGTTTGTTTCTCCAGTGAGACTCCCTTAGAGAAACTAGTTCTCCGTTTGCAGGTGGTTATCAATTAGAGATTGCTTCTGGGTAGGGGATGGGGCATGTGTCTATTTCTCCTCTCAGCTCTAGGACCCCAGTGGGTGCAGACCTGTGCACGCTACCGTAGTTTCTATGAGTTCATAAGTATGGCAGTCCTGTTGTATCTAGAGGGCCTTGATTCCTCGGGGTCCTCCACCCACTCTGGCTCTTACACTCTCTCTGCCTCCTCTTCTGCAGGGTTTCCTGAGCCCCAAGCAGAGGGATTTGATGGAGATATTCCTTTTAGGCTCAGTGTTTCAAGGTCTCTCACTACATACTGTTTGGCTGTCGGTCTCTGTATTTGTTCCCATCTGCTGTAGAAGGAAGCTTCTTCAATGATGGCTGAGCAAGACACTGATCTATGAGTCTAGCAGAATGTCGTTAGGAGTCATTTTATTGCTGTGTTCCTTTAGTAGAAAGGTAATACTTGGTTTTCCCCTAAGTCCCTGGTCTATTCGGTCTCAGTTTCTTGGCCACCCAGCAGCACTGTGTGTTCACGGAGTGGGCCTTAACTCAAATAGATGTTGGTTGGGTACTCCCATAAGCTTTGTGCCACTATTGCATATTTTGGATCCCGCAGGCCAGTCACTCTTGTAGATCAAAGGGTTTTTGTAGCTGGGTTGGTATTTATACTTCTCCTTTGATGGTATGGAGAGTACCTTTCAGTACCATGAATAGTCTGTAGGGGTGAAGGCTCTAAGGAGGCATCAGACTGACTTCTCCATGTTCAGTGAGTTGTGTGTCTTCTTCAGCAAAAGGACATTACTGTCAGTTGTGGAGATCCACCAATAGCCTTGACAGTAGCCTGGGTTGTTTGGGGGTTGTCCATGGAACCCATTTGGCCAAGAATTCAATTAGATGTAACCAAATCCAAACTTCATTTGATGATAAGAGATGTCCAGTTAGGATTCTACTGCCTCTGTAATTTGGTGATTTCATTTAGATTGCCTTCATGTGTATGTATTACGGGAAGTTTTCACTCTGTTAAGTTTCCATATGATCCTGCAAATGACCCTTCATTTTGTCTGTCCCTTTCTGTATTCCCTCAATCACCCTCCTCTTCCCTCCTCCCTCTTTGATCCTCCCATTCTGGTCCCACTCATCCATCCGTCACTATTCTACTTTCCCTTCCCAGAGAGATGGATTGCTCCTCTCTAGCCCCTCATACTCTTCCTAACCTCTGTGGTTATATGGCTTGCAGCTTTCTGGTCGATGACTTTTTTCTTTTTGGTGTTTGTTTGTTTGTTTGTTTGTTTGTTTGTTTGTTTTGAGACAGGGGTTCTCCGTGCAGCCCTGGCTGTCCTGGAACTCACTCTGTAGACTAGGCTGGCCTTGAACCCACAGAAATCCACCTGCCTCTGCCTCCTGAGTGCTGGTGCTAAAAGTGCACACCACCATCACCCAGCCTTTTGCCACTGACTTAACAGCTAACATCCACATATAACTGAATACATACCATGTTTGTCTTCCCAGTCTGAGTGACTTCATTCAGGATGACTTTTTTCTAGTTCTGTACATTAATTTAAGAATTTAAAAATTTCATGGTTTCATTCTTTTAATGGCTGAGTAATATTCCATTGTGTAAATGTACCACATTTTCTTTATCTATTCATTTTTTGATGGACATCTAGGTTGTTCCCAATTTCTGATTATTATGAATAGAACAGCAGTGAACATAGTTGAGCAAGTTTCTCAGTAGTAGGATGAAGTGACCTTTGGGTATATGCCCAAGAGTGGTATAGGCAAATCTTGAGGTAGATCAATTTCCATATTTCTGATGAACCACTACACTGATTTCCACAATGAGTGTACAAGTTTACACTCTCATCAGCAATGCCTAAGTGTTTCCCTTACTTCACAGCCTAACCAGTATGAGCTGTTATTTGATATCAATTTTCTGATTTTTTTTCTTTAGGAAGAATAACTCCTCCAGCTCTAATTTCTCCCCAGCTTTGGGGGGTAAAGGTGTACTATATCACCTCACTTAAATGAATCACCTACTTTCACTCTCCTGGCCTTTGACTGCATGGGACATCAAATCAAACCAGGCCTAGGGCTTCAGCTTGAACTGCCCAAGAAAGGATTTGTTGGTCTTGAGCCTGGGCAGCTATGTGGCAGGAGCAAGTATGGCATCCATGTGTAACCAAGGAAAGAAACGGACCCCAGGAGGAGAGAATGCTGAACTGAGATGGCAAGATGGCAAGGTCGGATCCCAGCAGCTGGGTCTGAGACCTGAGTTCTGTGTCTTCCTTAAGTCAACTGACGTCCCTGTTTTCCATTGCTAGTTCTAATAATACTTTTTGCTGTGTGGAGCTGGAATTTCTTCCATTTGTACTAAGACACATCAGTGGCCCTCCATCACTGGTGGGACAAGTCAGATTCCTTAGCAAGTTCACAAGGTCTTTTGCCCCCTGGCTTTGATTTTCCCCAGTCTCAGCTTTCCCGGATGTCTGCTTCACCTTTGATGCTCCAGCACTGCCAACTCCTCCCAGCTCCTCCCAGCTCCCTCAACACCCTTTGCCACTTTACTGTAATTGCTTTTAATTGTCCATCTCCTTCGAGAGATTGCTAATACCACAGGGAAGGGGGCTGTGTTTATTTTATTCCCCGCTCTAGCCTCAGCTCCAGACATGTGGTTAGTGCTGAATAAATATTTGTTCAATCTGCCTGTGAATATGCATTGGTCCTAGTGTGTGATACTATTTGGTAGATTAGTTTATTCTTGGACCAAATCTTGTTTAGTTAATTCATTATTTTGGCAAGTATTTATTCAATATCTACTTGATGTCAGAAGTCAGTAGAGACAAAAACAGTCCTGAGCTCCAATGTGTTTATAGTCATTGAGAAAAATAGCAACAACTCTAGAATATGAGGTAATTTTCCCCTTGTAATTGAGGTGTGTTATTGTATAATGGTAGATTGAGAAGCAAACTCTGCTGGCATTCTGTGGGGATGTCCATAGACAAGGTGATGCCAGGGTAGCCACACCAGTGTCCAACAATAATGACAATGAGTGGCAGGTACCACATTAGCCACATATAGTCATTATCTTCTTAATTCTCAGAACCACACATGAAATTGTTCTTTTTATGTTCAGAAAAGATGAAGAAAAGAAAGAGCGAAGGAACAAAATGCCTCTTCTAAAGCCACTCAGCAAGTGAGTGGCAGAGGCAGGGGTGGTGTGCCAGACTGATTGGCAAGGGAGAAAATTACAAACAACAACAGGATACCACACAACACTTAGATCTTTCTAATCTCCCTCTTCCTTTACCATTCTGTTCACCACGGATTTTAAGTTTTCATTTGCACTTTTAAAAATATTACATTAAATATTACTTAGCTTGATCACGTAGTTGTCCGATGCCTCTGTACTTTGCTGAGTGAGTATTATATTTGCTCCACTTTCTGAGTAGAAGGCCCAGTGTGTTTGGGCAGCTGCAACAGTAGAAGCTGGTTTGGTTTGCTTCTCTGTTACGGTCAGCAAAGAGACAATAAAAACAACTGTAAAGAGGAAAGATTCCTTTTGGCTCACACTGTCGGAGGCTTCAGGCCATGGTCACTCGGCTCTGTGTTTCTGAGCCTTTGGGGAAGCAGAATGTCATGAGTGTCATGGAAAGCTGTTTACCACATGGCAGCCAGGAACAGGCCCATGACAGGAGTAGGGACAAGATGGGCTTTTCAAGAGCACATCCCAAATGTTTTCCTTCCTCCAGTCAGGCCCAACCTCACAGTGTCTACAACAGTCCAATAACACTATCAAAGTGTGAATCCACCAGTAATATATTGATTAGGTTAGAACCCGTATGATCCAGTGGCTTCTCCAAAGCCATAGCTCTGAAGGCATAAAGCCTTCAACACATGAGTCAGACCACACACAGGCATGTAGATTTGGCTTGTGGTAGTAGAAGAAGATGAGAGGTGAGTGTGGACGGATGGGAACACAGAGAGATGGAAATCTGTGGGTCACAGCATAAGCCAGTCACTGTCCAACTTAAATAATAGATAAATAAATAATATATCTAAAAAACAGTTCCAAATGCCCCTGCCCCAGGTCATGACATTATTTCATTGTAATTTATATATGAGCAGACATAAAAGAAATAGCAATTTTGTTTAAGTAGAAATTTAAATTTACAGTTAAGATGCTACCAAAATTAAAACTAACAACCTTCAAATTAATAACCTTGTATCACAAGTGACATTGGCTTGATTGTGACTCTGATGTGAGTGTGGCATTGACCTGTTGCTAGAGTTTTCCAGTCCTGCCTGGCCCACAGTCAGGACAAATCTCTCTCACCTGCCAGTCCTGCAGCCGCTTAGACCCAACCAAGTAAACACACAGAGACATATTGCTTACAAACTCTATGGCTGCAGCAGGCTTCTTGTTATCTAGTTCTTATATCTTAAATTAACCCATATCTATGAGTCCACAAGTTGCCACTATAAGTTGCCACGTGGTTCATGGATTACAAGTACCTTACATCTCACTTTTCATGGTGGCGGCAGCTGGCAGCATCTCTTTCACTCAGCCTTCTTGTTCCCAGAATTCTCTTCTCTGTTTGTCCCGCCTATACTTCCTGCCTGGCTACTGGCCAATCAGCATTTTATTTATACAGAGCGATATCCACAGCATTGACCTCGAGGACGCTCTGCTGCAAAGGCGATATTTTATCCCCCGTGTCAACATTTCTACTGAACGTGTTCTTCACCTGGAAGGCAGGAAACCCCTGACGTTTTCTTTCTTTTTCCTTGTATTGATACAAGGGTCTCAATGGCAGCAGAGTGATTCAGCAAGATGGAAAAATCTACTGGCTAGAAGAACTGATGAACGCAGTTTGAGAGGTAGGAGATTGGAGAGGCTCGGTGAGAGGTGAGAGGCAGAGAATACGCAGGAGCACGGGAGAGGTCAGAGGTGAGGTCAGGGAGTCAGAGGAGAAGAGGCTTAACCGTTCTGAACCTGTGGGGATATGTTAAGGGTTCTATTGCTGTGACAGAAAGTGAATCCGCTTTAAAAGAGGGTTAGACGTTTCAGTCTCTGGTTGGCTCGCTCCCTTGCTGGGACCCTGTCTCGAGGTAGGATATGGCAGCAAAAGTCTGTTGCAGAACAGTTTATCCCCTCATGGTGGCCAGGAAGCAGGGAGGCGGGTGGGGAGGAGTCAGACACAAGCTGTGCTCCTGAAAGTGTGTTTCCAGGGATCTACTTCCTCCAACTAGGTTCCACTTCTGGAACATTCCACCACCTCCCAATAATGCAATGAAATCATGACTTTGTTGGTTAATCTCTATAGGTGAAGTCAGTGCTCACATGATCCAGTCACATCCAAGGCCCAGCAGGAAGCGACAAACCCTTTAACATATGAGCCTTTACAAGGATACCGCATATCCAAACACAGCAGTATCTGTGGCAGAGAGTAAAGAACATGCTTAGTACAGATATCTAGAACCCAGAGGGGCGCTCTCCTTGGAGGTCAGTCATAGTCAACACTGGGTGTGGATGCTGCACACACACAGTACATGTGTGCACATGTGCATGTGTGTGCTGATTCTCAAGAGACTCAAGAGGAACAAATGATAGGATGAATACATATTACAAAAGAGATTTATTAGATTGGCTGGCTGCACACTGGAGTAGCTGAGGGTCCAGAAGCTGCTTGGTCTATGAAGCCAGATGTCTCAGCAGTCCCAACCTAGTCTGAACATCTGGAGGATTCTGGGGTACCGCTGGAAGGCTGAGAAAGATGGGTTCCCATGTCAGATGGCTGCACTAGTGGCAGCAGCAGAGTAGATGCCCTCACAAGCCAGGGGAGATGGCAGGCAGGCAAAAAGCAACACCTTTTCACTAGGATCGTCCTATTTCCTTTACCTATCTTTTTCTCTTTCTCTTTCTTCCTTTCTTCCTTCCTTTCTTCCTTCCTTTTTTCTTCCTTTCTTCCTTCCTTTTCTTCTTCTTCTTCTTCTTCTTCTTCTTCTTCTTCTTCTTCTTCTTCTTCTTCTTCTTCTTCTTCTTCTTCTTCTGTTTTTCGAGACAAGGTTTTTCCTCTGTGGCCCTGGCTGTCCTAGAACTCACTTTGTAGATCAGGCTGGCCTCCAACTCATAGATGTCTGCCTGCTTCTACCTCTGGAGTGCTGGGATTAAAGGTGTGCTCTACCATGTCAGGCTAGGACCGACGTATTTCTGGACTAACGGAAGGTGCTACCTCTGTCAGTGGCACCTTGAGAGGGTCTTTCCCCCTCTGTTAATACTTCCCTGAAATGCCTTTGCAGGTCAGTGCAGGGAGATGTCTCTCAGTTGACTCTAGATCTAAGGAAGCTGTCAATCGAGAGCAGCCTTCACACTGATTCTTGGAGGTCTTGAACTTGAGTCCTTGTTGGTCTTGAACTTGAGTCCTTGTTGATTGAAGGGCTCCCCTTCCCTAGACCTGGGATAACAGACTTACCATCTTCCCTGAGTGAGAATTTGGGTGCATAAGGTTTCCAGCAACCTGAGGGGGTGGAGTGAAGCAGTCTAGTTGATGTACTGAGCAGACAACACAACCCAACGTTTCCTGGCTAACACTTTCTGTGTATAAGGCCAGAGCTTACGTCATGGCTTGAAGATGACTGCCCTGGGTCAGACACCTCTAACTGAGAGCAGTACTAATAACTGACTCCCATTATTCAACATAGTCTGTGCTCCAGACACACACTAAAAGCTTTCTGGTCTGTCTCAGCTTTCTTAGCAAGCTCATTGATTTCCACATTTCTGACCATTTTACAGATGGGAAAACCGACATTTAGAGATGTGAAATAAGCTACTCATGATAACTCAGCTAGCAAAAACTAGGACTCCAATAGAGAAGAGCCTGCTGTGTGTGTGTGTGTGTGTGTGTGTGTGTGTGTGTGTGTGTGTGTGCTCACGTGCAGGTCAGAGGTCAGTATTGGGTGTCTTCCTCAATGTCTCTTCACACATTATCCTTTTGAGACAGTGTCTCTTACTGAACCTGGAGTCCATTAAGTCAGCTAGACTGGTTAGCCAATGAGTTCCAGGGATTCTCCTGTCCCTGCAGACTAGTCTTGTGGTTATATACCTAGGTTCATGGACCCAGCATTTTTTTTTTAACATGGGTGCTAGGATTCTGGACTTAGGGCCTCATGCTTGCATGGCAGACTCATAACTGACTGAGCTATCTTCCCTGCCTCATCTTTCCAGACTCCAGTATCATGAACTGGATCTAGGGAGAATGCAACTCACCTCAGAGTTACAGTGCATTCCAGGCTGAGCGAGGACCATGGGGGCAGGGCTCAGTGTGGTCACTCTATGGTTACACCATATCATGGTTTCAAGTGCCTCTGTGGTGGTTGAGTGGTGTCTGCAGGCCTTTAAAGCTGCCCTCTGAGAAACTTGGCTTGCTGGGGTTACCATAGTGTGATGGGAAAGTGATTGTTAAAGTAATCACTGGAGAGGAGGGTAGCAAAGGGAATCGGAAGAAGTTGCCTCTGGACCATGCAGTGACAGGCTGACCTGTCATTTTCCAAGAACTTCCGGAGCCTTTGACTTTATGCATCAGCCTCCAACCCAGAGAGGCTGCAGTTTTAATCTCAGAGAAGAAATTGATTCTGCCTCCAGGTTTTCCTTCACTGACCCAGCAGTCGGGGTCTTCCATTTGCATTTCTATCACTACCTTGCTAAGCCTGATTAAATTCCTGGAATTATCTGACCACCTCCATGGCTTTCAAAGCTACCTCCAGCTTCTTATTATTTCTAATCAAACTTTGTTTTGGAAACAGCCATGCTTCTCTGGGAATCGCTAAAGACATTCTTTTCTTCCTTTACACAGTTTTAGAGAAATGGTTAAATTTTCTTCCCAGACTTATTCGGCTTAGCCAAAGATATCAGCAGCACGACAATGTGTCTGTTTTCATTCTCATCTTGCCCAAATGTGCCAGGGGCCTGATCCACATTCACCTCACCCTTCTGGCATAAGATGGAGGAAAGCAGGTGTTAGAGACAAGCTTCTAGAATACAGACTTGAGTTCTGTGAAGTTGTGCCCTTTGGATCTGGGGGTAGAAAGAAAAAATGCTCCCAGGTTTGAAGTCTTCCCCCCACCCCCCACTTACAGGAAGCTATATCTCATTCTTCCTACACAAAGACTCCACTTTGATATTGTAGGGAAATGATTTCTCCTGCTCCCCTTTTCTGGGTCAGTCTTTGGGTAGAATTCATGTTCCAGGAAGACATTCCAGATTTAAATGGTAGATTCATGCTTCCTCTGAGACTTCTGGGAACTTCTGGAATGTTCTGTTCACTTGCCCCAGTGTAGAGTTCTACCAGTACCTGCCTGCTTAGGATCCTCATTGTAAGGTGGGCTTGCTCATAAGAGGTATGTGCTAGGGGCTGTGTGCATGTGCTCGTGTGTATGAGTGTGTGTGTATGCGATGACCTTTTTTAAAGAGCAGAGTACATCTTAGACAAATCTGATAATCATCTCAAACATTCTGGGCTCTGTCATTTACATTCCCTAACCCAGGCTCCCTTGTACATCAAGGCAGAAATAAGGGCTTGTCAGGACTTAACGGCTTAGGGATAGAAAACTTGGTCGGATTCTGCCCAAATCCTATCCGATTTTCTTCTTCTCGTAAACCCTTTAATCAGCACCAAAGATGCACGTGAGCTCGTGTGCACACACGCTGCTCCTCTCATCTTGGTCAACATCCACAACACATTGGCAGTAGAGATGATGGAGCACTTGCCCACCACTGGAATTGTTTGCAGTGGATTCCATACTGGCTTCTGCTGGTGGCTGGTGTCTCTGAAGGCAGTTTGCGGTGGGGGCAAAGCTGGGAATGGAGCAGAGAATTCCAGGCTTCCTGACTCCTGAGTTCTCTACTGTTCAAGGCTATACAAGTCATGGAGAAGCAGAAGCCTGGTTGTGACCAGAAAGCTTGTATATATGGTCAGGGAGATTTGATCCTAAATATCTACTGCTAGGTCTTTCTTTTCCCTTGTGCCAAAGGTCAGGAACTTCTAAGTCTCACAGGTTTGCCTGGTAGGAGTGGAAGTGGTGTTGGCTGTTGGGGGGTGAACTACATGGTCCCTCGAGGGCTTCCTATGCTCATCCTCATCTTGGGGATGAAGACATCCAGTCAAGGGGAGTGCAGAGGATAAAACAGGCTGTCCAAATGAAGGGGGCACCCTGTTCTCGATCTCCACTGACCCGGGGAATTCAAAGACGAGTCTTGGAGTGGAGACTCGGGGTCACCATGAGGCCAGAAGGGATTTTGGACTGGAGGCAATAGGCAGTCTCTTTATTTCTATGTGCTGGTTGATCATCTTGTCTGTGGAGTGTCTGCTGTGTGCCAGGCACTGGGCCAGGGAGGAGCTGTATGAAGTGGGTGGGTTGGGGCATGAGGTTTGGGTGTAATGTGAGTGAAGAGAGAGGTGCAGAATTGAACAGTATGAGGTTTTTAAATCCTAGCACACCATCCAACCCAAGTCCTTCCTCCCCACCCCCTTCTTCCATCACTCTTCATTTTAATAAAATGGAAACGGGTTACATCATTTACCAGACTGCAGAACTGTACAAAATCCTCTTATAATAATACATTATGTTCTTAAAGTTTTCCCTGTGGCTGCCACCTAATTTTCCCCTCTCTGTATCTTTTCTTCCCTCCCCAGCCCTGGTCCCCTCCTCAACTGTCTCTGAGGGAGAGTCCACCAGTCCCATGCACGTTAGTTTTCACAATTCCTCTTGCTTTACACGTTGCCTGGGTGAGCAGCCCCTCTTCACTTTGGCATTCCTTTGAACTCTCCTGATAGAAGGGGTAGAGGAGGGGACAAACTAGACCAAGCCATTAAGGCCCAGAAGGTCCCGAGAATGGCTAAAGGCTTGGCAGCCACTGGTAAAGGCCAATCACTCCTCAGATCTGAAATACTGTCACTGTGCAGGGACACTTGTATTTTTTTTTTAATAAGAAAGGGGAAAAAAATCTAGGTTTTCTTGTGAAATTTCCTACCTTAAAAATATTGATAAGAAATCCAGTTCTATAAAGAAACCCCAATGTGTCAAAAGTTACACCATGGGTCCCCTTTTACCCTGGGAAGACTGTCTTGCTCCCTTGCTGTGTCCATGGGTGTTTGCACCTCTGGGTTTCTTGGGTAGCAGTTTTGGTGGCTTCATCTTCTCCCTGCAACCACTGTTTGGAGCCCTGTGCACCTGCAAAATGAATGTTACCAGTGAATTCCTCATGTGTGGTGCTTGTCATTAAGTAAGCTGTTCTTGGCTGTGGCTTAGCCAGTGTGACTATCCTGGACACTGGGAGGCTGGAATTCTCTGCAGAGGCAGTCTTGTGAGCCAGCTGGAATGGAAAAATGATAAAGATTGTCCATGGGGCAGTCAATCAGTGCCTCATTCTTTTGGGAGCCTGGAGGCAGGAGGCAGGGCAGAGGACAGGAGCCAGGAGGCAGGAGGCAGGGCAGAGGACAGGAGGCAGGAGGCAGGAGGCAGGGCAGAACTCAGAAAGTCCCTGTCAGGCCCAGCTGGTCATTCACCAGGTGCATCTCACAGAGACCAGAGTAGACTCAAGAGCTGCCTTGGACTTCAAAACCAAGGTGTGTTTTCTCAGACAAAAATTTGGTCTTCAGGGTGTGGCCCTGCTTGAGTTTGGCCTGGACAAGGCTTCATGAGCACATACTAAGCAGTTTTGTGAGTGCCTCATTGCTAAAGGAAGGGTTACATTTGTCATCAAGGCCATATGTCAACTTTTGAGAGTTGTCCATAATAGCAACCCTCACCTGCCTAGCTCAGCTAGCTTAGGGCGAGACTGAAGACTCAAGGTAAGATTGGGTGAGTCCTGTCTGAACCTAGCTAGGATAATGTGCTCTCAGAGGCGATTTCTGGCACAGAATTCCCCGACCATCATCTGTCCTTCAATCCACGCCAGTTGTGCTGTGTGCCCCTCACGCTCCCTTCTACACTCTCAGCACGTGCGTGAGGCTTCTCCTGGGCTGGCTCTCATTCCTCCCAGTTCTTCACTGACATAGTGGACCAGTCTAGGCTCCAACCATTCTGTTTTCTCCAGATCTGCACATACATCTGCAACATCGGAAGTGGCAATATGCTTAGCTGCAGTTCCCCTGCCTTTGGGCAGATGGGGGTGGCCAGTGTTGGTGATGTCCTCGATCCATTTGGAGTTGAGGTTTGTGCAGGGTGAGAGGTAAGGAGTTAGTGGCATTCTTTGGAATGTAGCTATCCAGTTGGACCAGCACCATTTGTGGAAGATGCCATCTCTTCTCCAGTGTGTATTTTTGGCCTCTGTCAAAAGTCAAGTGGCTGTAAGAATCGTGGCTTTTTTCTGGTCCTCAATTCTATTCTATCAACCAGGGATCTGTATTTATGTCAGTATCATGCTGTTTTTATTTCTACAGTTCTATGATATAACTTGAAATCAGTAATGCACCTCTGAAAGTGTTTTTTTATTGTTCAGGTTTGGTTTGGGTGTCCTGGGTCTTTTGAAATAACAGTCATTCTGAGTGAGGTAACCTAAACTCAGATGGCACACATTTGTGCTTCTCCTTCATATGTGGATGCTAGCTTTGAATCTTTAGATTTGTGTGTTTTAATAGAGTACCCATGGGAGGCAGGAAAGAGTGAGGGAGCATTGTGGGGTGGATTTTAAGGAAAGGGGAATAGAATGCAGGTAATAAGAAGGGGGAAGAGGGAGAATGGGAGGGAGGGGTGGAGGGGATAGAGAGGGAGGGCAGAAGAGGGAAAATTAATACTAAAGACCTATGAAACTACCACATGGAATCCTACTGCTATAGAACCATTGTTTTGCCCCCCCCCCCCCGTGTTTGTGTGTGTGTGTGTGTGTGTGTGTGTGTGTGTGTGTGCTTGCATGTGCCTGCATATGTGCACATGTGTGTTTAATGGTGTTAGCCTGTAATGAGGGAGGAACAATGTTTCCCTTGGATAGTGTTGGTTACCATATAAGAAGCCAAGTGCTAAGTGTCAAGTATGGGTTACCTCTTTTCAAGTCGTTGGTCAGTGGGGTCCCATGGACCCTCCCAAATATTACAGGCTATTGCTCCTGGTGACCTCTAGAATTTGATGGCATGATCCTGTTGCTGAAGGTATCACACACTTGAGTGATAGGTCATGGAGAAATCAAGCTGTTATCATCTTGGAAGCTTCGTTCCTACAAGCTAGCTTTCATAGAGCTAGGAGGGCCTAGGCACACTACCAGAGTCTTATCATTTACCATCAGTCTTATCCAGCTGTGAGCTCTGCAAGTTGCAATAATAAAATCTAATCAGGGCAGAGTGTGAGGGACATTACATACTCAGAGCACAACTCACTTATTTTATCTATTATCATCTATCTATATGTCTATCTATCTATATCTATCTATCTATCTATCTATCTATCTATCTATCTATCTATTATCTATTTTTCATCATTTCCTTACATCATTTGTAGAGAGATTTTGAGAATTTGGCTTATACTTTTTTAGAGGTTAGCAAGTCTAAAATATGAAAGCTGGCTAACGTACTGGGAATCCGAGTAGAAGCTGACTGATGTTTAAAGGTAAAAAAAAACTAGGGACAAGTTTCTTCCTTCTTGGGGATCTCAGTGTTTTCTCTGGAAGCCTGCAGCTAATTTAGTGAGACTTATCTACATGAGAAGTGTTTACTCAGAGTCTACTGTGCAAAATGTTAACTACATCCGAAAATGACCTTCATAGCAACATCTGGACATATTTGATGGAATAGCTGGAAACCATAGCCTAGCCAAGGTGACACAGAGAGTGAACTCAGAGAGCAGTAGAAGTGGACACAAACATTTTAGAAAATTTAGAAAAAAAAATTTAAGTTAAAAAAGATAAACACCATGAACAACTTTATAATAACAACCATGTTTCACCTCTTTTCTATCATTTTACTTCTCCATCATTCTGTTTTGTTTTGTTGAGTCTGGGTCTCACTATACAGCCCTGACACTCACTATGTAGTCCAGGTTATGAGATCTGTGTGTCTCTCTCTCCCTCTTGAGTATCAGGACACATGGTGTATGTGACCACACCCAACTGGGTGGTAACTGAGGACTTTGGAAAGCTTCCATTGAAGATAACACAAGAGTTGGAGAGATGGCTCAATGGTTAAAAGCACTGGTTGTTCTACCAAAGGACCTGAATTAAATGCCCAACACCCACAAGGCAGCTCACAACCATCTGTAACTCCAGTTCCAGATCTGATGCCCTCTTCTGGTCTCCAGCATCCCCAGATATTCACATACATGTAGATTAAACACCAATAGATATAAAATAGAATTTCAATTTAGAGAGGAGAAAATAGCAAACACAAATGATCTCAGCTAGACAAACGATTTCTGGTAGGTGCACTCTGAAAACAGAGGGAACTAATTAGCTGGAGTGAAAATATTTTAGTGCCACTATACCCAAGCATTTGGATCACATACTACCTATCTATCTCAAAGGACATAGCCATAGATGGAGCTTTAACATGTGTGGCACCTAATTTTAGGTGTCAATGTGCTTGGGTTGAAAGATCCCTAGAGATCTGGGAAAGCATCATTTTCAGATGTGCTGTGAGGGCATGTCAAAGACAGACCAAGGAGTGGACTGGATGGGAAAGATCTGCACTCAGTGTGAGTGGCTGCCGTTTGGGGGGTGGCAGGGGGGACTGGAGGGAGGATGGAGCAAAAGATCTCTCTTCCGGAGCTGGGACATCCCTTTCCTGCCCTTGAACATCAGAATTCTGATCTTTCTGGTCTTTGGATGCAGGGCTTACACTACTGTGCCCAGGCTCTCAGGCCCTTAGCTGTGTATTCAGAGTTAAACCACTGTTGTCGTCATTTTGCTTAGAGAAGCAGGTATGGATTCAGTCCCTTGCAGCCAACAGCAGCAATGAGATTCAAAAAAACTAAAACTAAAATTCTTCTGAAGCCAAAGGAGCCCACAACTAATGGAAGAATCAAGGTACAAAGGAAGGAGATATAGTAGATGTCTTTGCCAGTGTGAGAGGAGCCTTTTATGACTTTCCAAATAACATCACTAACTCTGAGTGTCTTCCTAAGTACAGAGATGCTTGTGGGATGTCAGCAGTGGCTCCCTGATGTGTAGGATTCCATCTTTTAGGAGGGAGGGAGGGAGGGAGGGGGAGAGGGAGAGGGAGAGGGAGAGGGAGAGGGAGGGAGAGGAGAGGAGAGGAGAGAGAGAGAGAGAGAGAGAGAGAGAGAGAGAGAGAGAGAGAGAGAGAGAGAGAGAGAATAGTTTCCTGGCCTAGGAAAAAAACAATGGCATTAATTCTTGGCCTGCAGAAGAGCAGAAAACTCTGTTTCTGGGAAGCCAGGCACAGCCCTCTGGCTTTCCTGGGAGTTTCCCTGTGTTAAAATGCATTGGCTGTGAGTCAGCAGTTCCCTCGAAGCAGGGGGCTCTGTGCCCAAGTTCCTTGGCCTCATTTCCTACCCAGGACCCTGATGACTGGCAGTCAACAGTGAATGACAAGCCCTCCACATAAGGGAGGGGATGTGGCAGGGTGAAATAAGCCCTGGCTTGGCAACAAAGCTCTTAGCTTTGGGGCCATGTGAATAGCATCCAGCCACATCCAGAGAATGTGTCCAGAAAGTGCATCTCTGGGCAGGGAAGAGCAGCTTGCACATTCCTAGGAAAGCAGAGCCCACTGTGGGAGACTATCAATGCCAAGAGAAGCCACATTGAGTATAGAAGGAGTGCCTAGCCAGAGCTCCTGGCTGTTTTTGACATGTGAATTGCTGTTTTAGATGCAATTCTATAGATGCACCCTTTGGACATGAGCAACTAGGATTTTACTCTAATCTCTTGGTTGAAAGTTTGAAGAGCTGGGTCCCAGTTCCATCTCTCTAACAACCCACTGTGAGAGTCCAGGCAGATGGCTGTGTTCACTAAGTCCATATTTCTTCATATACAAATGGAGGGATAGATTTCTGAAGTCACAAGTTCTTTTATCTCTATTGTGGGGTCTTGTAGGAGGTTATTTCTCCTTATGCATTTTAACTTCTATTAATTTACTTTCGTTTGTACCTGTATGATGTCACATATGAGATGCAAAACAGGGCCATTCGATTTTAAGATCATAGATACACATTCACCTTCCTACACTCTTCTATGCAACCCAAAATGCAGTTATGGCTTGAAGTCAAAAGAGTCAGTTGCTGGGATGGGCAGAATTAGTCAAACCATGGAGAATGTCATTAGGAACAAAGATGTCTACTCACATTGGATTTCTTGACCAATTGCTAAAAGCTTTTGAGATCTTATTCAATTTTAGGATTGTGTATGTGTATAAAATTTCATAAATTCAGTTTTTAAATTCCAACTTTATTTATAAAAACCATGGCAAAGATAGCACAGAGACCCATTCTTCCCCCATCTTACCAGTGTTAACTTACATCAAGTTTTATCTGTGTTAACACCGGCAGACTTAGCTGCTTTTATCCTAACTGAGAGGTTAACATTTGTATGAGAATATTACCCATATCGTGGCCTTTATTTAGATTCCCTAGTTTTCCCACAAATGGCTTTTCTGTTCAGACTAGCTCCTGCATCATTTTCATCCTGTCAGGGATGTGTGGTATTGGCAGGGTACTGGTGACATGAACCTTGGTCACTTGGCTCGGGTGATGTCTGACCTGTTTTTTCCACCATGGAGGTACTATTTCTCATTTTCATTGGTCAGGAATGTGCATATTTTCATTCTTTAAGTATGTTGGTATATTACTCCTAGTGCCAGGTCCTAGTAACCCCCTCTACCATGTACCTACTTGAGTCTTAAATGGCATAATTATACACAGTGCTTTGGGGCTGTGGTGGGTCTTAAGAAGCACCAACAGGTTATATGTAGGTGGGACTCTATCTGAAGTTCTGAGAGGCCAGAGAATGGGCTAGAACAGAGGAAGAAGAAGGAAGAAGAGGATGGCAAAGTGGTGCCTGGCTGGGATGGACGAGCAGACCAATCAGGGAGCTAGCTGTAAGAAAGATGGTTTTCAATAGATGTAGAGTGAATTAGGAAGGAAGGGTCTATGTGTGAATGGGTGTTCTCTTACACTCTGTTTCATCTAATTGCCTCAAGGAGGCACTCACCGAAACTGGGGACGTGGTCTGTGGCTATGAAAAGCTGGTAGAATGACTGGTTTGCTAGGCCATGGCTAGATTTTAGATCATGGCTTTGATTTCATGGTCAGCATCATGACTGTAGATAGACAAGAAGCCCATTTAATTGTCAGGGGTATATTTGGGTGTGTATTCATACTATCTGGTCACATTTCTTTGGGGGGGATCTAAGAATGTCAGAAACTACTATTGATCAGAAGGCAGTCAGTCTCTTATCTAAGCCTAGGGCAGGCAGGCTGTCCAGGTGCCTGCTGGGCCCGTGTCTGCAGGAGACTCTTCTGCAGGCTTGTCCTCACACTGTCCCACTATGTCCATTAGGGGTCTTCCATAGAACTGTTGTTCCAAGGGGAGGGCTCTGGGTCACTCTGCTGCCTTCCTCAAGTCACAGTGACTTTTAACAGGCAGCATCTGACAGTGCGGGAACCCCTTGCAGCCCTGGGTGAAATTATGATAACAAGAGAAAAAAAGCTATTACCGCCACCATGCTTTCATTATGCAAATGATATTAAGATAGGCTCTGTGGATTGCCCCTGGCTATGCTATAATCTCCATGCAGTGATTATAATGTGTCAAACTTAGTCATTTTGATTATGACATGTTAATTACATGCCATCCTCATGTAGACATGAATGTTAGTCCCAGTAAGACAAAACACAAATTGGGGCCATTGTTATCTGGTTAGTTGTGTGTACATTTTAACTTCTTCTTATTAAATGGATTAAAAGATTTATAGGATATGTAATATTGTTGCAAACTAATCAGATACTGTCTAGCTGCTCTGGCTCCAGGGAGAAGAGTCAGAGTTGGGGCTCACTTAGACTTTTTGTACTCTGGAGCTGATGGTGAAAACCAGGTTTCATGGGAAACAAGAAGCTTAGGGTGTTAGAAAGGACCACAGCTAGGGTTGTGAGGGGTAAAATGTTGTAAGATGAGATGTAATGGAAGCCTTGAGTGCTCCAGGATCACTGTGGACTGCAGAAAGAGTAGAAGAATGTGGTAGTATTGTGTTCCCCAAAATATTGTGCACCCTAATAAACTTATCTGGGGTCAGAGAACAGAACAGTCACAATATTAAACACAGAGGTTAGGCAGTGGTGGGGTGGTAGCACACGCCTTTAATCCTAGCATTCCAGAGGCAGAGATCCACCTGGATCTCTGTGAGTTCAAGGCCACATTGGAAACAGCCAGGCTTGGTGACTCACACCTTTAATCCCAGGAAGTGATGGCAGGAAGCAGAAAGGTATATAAGGCGTGAAAACCAGGAACTAGAGCCTGGTTAAGCATTTAGGCTTCTAGCAGCAGCTCAGCTGAGATCCATTTGGATAAGGACTCAGAGGCTTCCAGTCTGAGGAAACAGAATCAGCTGAGAAATTGGCAAGGTGAGGTGAATGTGGCTTGTTCTGCTTCTCTGATCTTCCAGCGTTCACCCCAATACCTGGCTCTGGATTTGTTTTTATTAATAAGACCTTTTAAGATTCGTGCTATAGACAGCCATTGCAGTACATTGAGCTCCATAGAGACAGCGCCGTGGCAAGCGAGAGCCGGATGGGCACGGGGCGACTCTGTGCCTCGCGGAGGAAAATCAACTAAACATGGGCAAAGGAGATCCTAGGAAGCCGAGAGGAAAATGTCCTCATATGCATTCTTTGTGCAAACTTGCCGGGAGGAACACAAGAAGAAGCACCCGGATGCTTCTGTCAACTTCTCAGAGTTCTCGAAGAAGTGCTCAGAAAGGTGGAAGACGAAGTCTGCTAAAGAAAAGGGGAAATTTGAAGACATGGCAAAGGCTGACAAGGCTCGTTATGAAAGAGAAATGAAAACCTACACTCCCCCCCAAAGGGGAGACCAAAAAGAAGTTCAAGGACCCCAATGCACCCAAGAGGCCTCCTTCGGCCTTCTTCTTGTTCTGTTCTGAGTATTGCCCCCAAATCAAAGGAGAGCACCCTGGCTTGTCCATCGGGGACGTTGCAAAGAAGCTGGGGGAGATGCGGAGCAACACCGCTGCGGAGGACAAGCAGCCCTGCGAGAAGAAGGCTGCCGGGCTGAAGGAGAAGTATGAGAAGGATATCGCTGCTACAGAGCTAAAGCAAAACCCGATGCGGCCAAGAAGGGGGTCGTCAAGGCTGAAAAGAGCAAGAAAAAGGAGGAAGATGAGGAGGAGGATGAAGAGGAGGAAGAAGAGGATGGTGACGAATAAGTTGGTTCTAGCGCAGTTTTATTTCTTGTTTATAAAGCATTTAACCCCCCCTGTACACGACTCACTCCTTTTAAAGAAAAAATTGAAATGTAAGGCTGTGTAAGATTTGTTTTTAAACTGTACAGTGTCTTTTTTTGTATAGTGAACACACTACCAAGTGTGTCTTTAGCTAGCCCTGTCCTGGTGGCAATTTCAATAGCCACTAACCTTGCCTGGTCCAGTCTGGGGGTTGTAAACTGGCATGGAAATTTAAAGCAGGTTCTTGTTGGTGCACAGCAGAAATTAGTTATATATGGGGACAGTAGGTTTTTTTGTTTTTGTTTTATTTTTTTGTTTTTGTTTTATTATTTTTTTTTTATCTTCAGTTGTCTCTGATGCAGCTTATACGAAGAGAATTGTTGTTCTGTTAACTGAATACCACTCTGCAATTGCAAAAAAAAAAAAAATTGCAGCTGTTTTGTTGACATTCTGAATGCTTCTAAGTAAATACAATTTTTTTTTTATTAAAAAAAAGATTCGTGTTACAGAAGAAAGTCTAGGCACCATTGACAAGGGCACACCCTCAAACCCACCTCTCCTTTCAGAGAAGAGGAGACCCAGGACTCAGACTGGTGAAGGGATTTGCCCAGGGTCACCCAGACAGTCTGAGAAAGAGCTGGAGTGTAGTAATTGGGCCATGCCACTGTGGTAGAGCAACCGTTTCCTGTGGGAAGGTTGGTCTGGCCTTCAAGGGAAATGCAGGTGGCTGCTAGGTGACCACTGAGAGGAAGATCTTTATACTTCCATGGGTCAGTCGAGTCTAAAACTCCCATAAGGGCACCTGTGGTCTCCTTAATTGGCTCTGACTTATTTAGTTTCTGATCTGCTACGCTCATCTACCAGAACTCTTTGGTGCCGGTTAGCATACTTTCTACAGTATTTTCTCCAAATAAACTTCGATTATTTAGTTCTTTGGGCTTAAATGACACCTAAAATAACAATGAAAGCTGGTATTTATCTAGCATGTTTTTATTGATAGTTTTTTGTTTTTAACATGTTCTATTTACCATTCCAAAGCAGCTCTGCGTGTTACTCTATTTAGCTTCCCAGCAAGTCTACCAAGTGTATTTTATTAGTATACCCAAACAGCAGGTGAGAAAACTGAGGTGGCATCAGCTCTCTCCAGAGTCTCCTCCAAAGCCCAAGCTTTTCATTCACAGAATGTGCAGTCTCACTGGATGAGCATGGTCTCCTGACTGTATTTGTCTTGAGAGACAACCATACCACATGATCTCCACCAGGAAGCTCCCCCTGCTATAGGAGGTCGGATTGTTACTCACAAATATGTTCTGTCCTCAGAGGAGGCTTGTACCTACTGCTTGAGGGTGTGGCTTGTTTGGGTCATATCAATGACACTCAGTGTGGAACTCACCCAATAAGATGTGAGAAGATGTGACAAGGACCATGTCCATAGGCGTTTCTCCTTTCTCTTTTCTTGTGCCCATCGAGATGTTCTGTCAGTGTGGGTTCCAAACAAAGATGCCACCAGCTGCTGACCCAGGTCAAGCAAGTTCAAAACCAATGGGAGAAAACTTATTATTGTCATGTGCCACTTCCACAGAGTCTGGGCTTGTTTGCTATTCCAGCATGACAGAGCCTGTTCTAACGAATGCACCTGCTCAGCTAGCCTTAAAGAATTTCCTCTTGCCAGGACCCTCTCCTGAATTTACCATGGTCAGCTGACTTGTCATATGTTCCTTTTTCTCTGACTGACTGCCACATCAATGCCTTGATGACAAGCTGTGTGCTTATGCTTGCCCATGTCCCTAACTGTAGACCTGCTTCAGCACATAGCAGATTTTTACTATGGGAGCACCTGCCTAGTTCGTGATCATTGCTTTTTCCCCTTCCAGTTGAGGATATTTCACTGAGATCCCAAGTCGTGTGCTCTGATGGCTTCTTCCTTCCCTCCGTCTCTACCCTCTTATAACCAGTTTCTTCTCCAAGCTATTATCTCTGATTTTTCCCTCTCTATCTATGTGCTGGGAATGATAGTGGGAAGTCTTGCCTTTGTGTGCATCTCAGGGCTGGGAAAAGGACCCAGCCACCAAGCCCATTCTTAAGTGCCATCAATGTTCCTCCATGGTATCCCAGCCAGGTCTACACACACTCCTATCTGCCTTGTCTCCAAATGACACAGGGCTGGACCAGAGGAGCTCTTTAGGTCTTACCCGATCTGAAAAGTCAGAGTCTAGCTAGGGTATTCCCAGTAGAGGAATGACTGGAAGGGCCAGAACTAGGGGGAGGCCAGTGAGACGCCTAGGGTGCAGGTTTGAACAGGAGCTCACTGTTGGTACTGTTCAGATAATCCGTCTCCTAGTCTCAGTGCTATGAGGAGACAGTAGGAGATACAGGGCTGTAACATGACTCTTAAAAGGTCTTTTTAATAATAATTTAAAAAAAAACGGAGCCAGATATTGGGGTGAAAGCTAAAAGATCAGAGAAACAGAACAAGCCAGCCACGTTCT
Source organism: Onychomys torridus (assembly GCF_903995425.1). Classification (NCBI taxonomy): domain Eukaryota; kingdom Metazoa; phylum Chordata; class Mammalia; order Rodentia; family Cricetidae; genus Onychomys; species Onychomys torridus. The sequence continues at coordinate 64,837,057 of NC_050455.1, forward strand.
TACCTCTACAAAATCCTCAGCCTCCAGAGAGAGACTTCCTGTTTACTCACGCCTTAAATACCTTTCTGTACCCTGCCATCTTACTTCCTTCCTAGTGCTGATAATAAAGGTGTGTGCCACCATGCCTGGCTCTGTCCCAGTGTGGCCTTGAACTCACAGAGATCAGGATGGATCTCTGCCTCCCAAATGCTAGGATTAAAGGCATGTGCTACCACTACCTGACCTCTATGTTTAATATAGTAGCTGGATTTGTCCTCTGATTCCTAGGCAAGCTTTATTGTATCACCACACAGGGCTGCCGTTTGAATAAATAAAGCAGAATAAAGCAGGTAGGAACCAATGGGTGAATCTTGGCCTATGTGTCTGAATACCTTTCCTAGCACATGGCAGGGGATGGGTACTCACTTAACCTTGATGTATTTGTCTGGTGTTGGCTTTAGGATTCTATAGCTCCCCATGAGAATGTGGATATATCAGTACTGGCCTTCATTCAGTAGCTACCAGCCAGTATGTCATGGAGGCTAGTCTCATCTTAGTTTGCGCAATAAGACACAATTCATGGCACTTTAAAGGAATTCTGCAAGACAAGAGGTAATGTAGATGACCAGTTCAGGCACCCTCTCCACTGTTGCTAGGAGTCTTTGCTGGGGTCATCCTTGTGGATTCCTAGGAGTTTCCCTGGCACCAGGTTTCTCCCTAATCCCGAAATCTACCTTCCACCCAATCAAGATGTCTTGCCCAGCTTTTATGCAGTGGAGGAGCTTGGTCCTACCTCAACTTAATGTGCCATGCTTTGTTCAAGCCCATGGGAGGCCATGCTTTGTTCCTTTCTGAATGGAGACAGAGGAGGAGTGGATGGGGAGGGGATAGATGGGAGTGGGAGAGGGAACAGAAGGAAAGGAGGGAGGGGAAGCTGTGGTAGGTATGTAAAATAAACAAAAAAGTGTTAATTTAAAAAAAGAGGAAATATAAGGGAGAGGCTCACACTCACCAGCCTCTGGACCCAGGACATTAGACACCTCCATCTGAGCAGGTTTCTAAGAGATGATAGAATGGGGATCTCACACAGACACCGGGAGAGCTCCTGACCCATCTCAGGTCATTGGTTCACATTGTGCTGGGTCCCGCTACCGCACTGGAGGGCCACCTCTCCTGGGCATGCCTCTGGCTCTCCTCTTCAGGGACTACCAACTCCTTCCTTCCCCTGCATTCAGCAAAGAGAGCTTACTCTCACTCAGTCCCTCTGCAAGCACATCCACTCAATGCCTGATAGCAAGTTAAGACAGGGTAAGGGACAAGGGGAGAAAAGTTAATTTAAGGGGGAAATTATCTTTGTTTGCTGCTAATGGAACCTGTAAATTAGGGCATTTAATTACCAGAGACCATTTGCTCATTTTGGATGCTAATATTTACATTAGCAACTGCTTTGAAAACATGAAATCTGATGAATTGGCAAAACACTTACTCTTTTCCCCCAAATTAATCAAACAAGCTATGATGGGGCTATTTATAAGTCTAGTTAAGCACATCTCCCTGGTGAGGGAGCTTTGCTCCCACCCCCCTCACATTCTGTGAGCGCTCACGGATGCTCAGCTTCTCACCTACATACTCAGTTCCAGAGGACCTCAGTGGGAAGGTGTGTGATCTATTTCTATATTTAATGACACATTTCATCAGAGTGGAATGAAGCATGGTGCCACCTCTGTCGAAACCCCATTTCAATGATAATCCCTCCCCTCCCGTTGTGTAACCCCTGGCGACTCCCAAGGTGTTCTTATGGAGGACGGCTCACCTCCAACTCCAATGAAAGCCCCAGCTTCAAATTTCAGGGGTGAGAGGGGGCGACTGCCAATGGGTTTGTATGGAGCCCCTCCCCTTACAACATGGTTGGTAAGAAATTGTTCCTCTGGGAGGGTGAGCGGCCAATGGACAGACCCAGAAGGACCACCTAAGGCCATCTTCAGAGCAAAAGCCCCCATCCCTTTCTCTGGATGTTCAGGTCTCAAGTGAGCCTTTGTCTTAGATGTGTAACCTGATGGGAACCTACCTTATATTGACTATCCTTGTTTGGTCAGCTCTCAAAGCGTTCCTGTCCTTGGTCTCAGCCTCATTCTACTTCCTCTCTAGTTATTCTGCTATCCTAAACACTGGTCCTCGTGGTGCTTTATGCTTCAAGAGCATAGCTAGTCCAGTTCATGACATGAGGGATGACACAGCCAGGGCCAGGGAGACTGGAAGCTTCGTTTAGTTTTATATATCAATGGGTGCCTTGGGAAGGGATCTGAGCTGTGGCTCTTGCTGTCTAGCACTGTTTGTGAAGCTGAGCCTCTGTCTTGGGAGGTGGGTGTGAAGCAAGAACCTCTGTGCATAGAATGTTTTGTGTCTGATTCCTACTCTGCACTGTTATCGGAACATTTGTGTGTTCATATGTTGAGATCCTGACTCTGAAGGTGATGCTTTTAGAAGATGGGGCCTTTGGGAGGTCATGACGCTGGAATCCTGCCGAATGGGATTCATGTCTGTTAGTCAGACCTTTTACTACTATCAGAAACACCTGTCAGGGGGCTTGAGAGATGGCTCAGTGGTTAAGAGCACCGGCTGTCCTTTTAGAGGTCCCAAGTTCAATTCCCAACAACCACATGTTGGCTCACAACCATCTGTAATGAGATCTGGCGCCATCTTCTGGCTTTCAGGCAAATGTGCAGACAGAGCGCTGTATACATATTAAATAAATAAATCTAACAAACAAAAAACAGCTGACAGAAACTGGCAAAGAAGCTTTATGTGGCTCATGGTTGGGTGGTTGCATTGCTGTGTGGTGAGGCTGAATATTGCAGCGGGAGCAAAGCAGCTCACCTCTCAAGGTGAGCCAGGAAGCTGAAAGAGCAAGAGGAAGGGGAGGGGCTAAGATGTATCTTTCCAAGGCACCCTTCCCTCATAGGCTGTTTCCTCCAACTAGATACCTCTCCAACTTTTCACTATACCTCTCAATAATGGCATCCTACTATGAGTCCATTGGGACCCAATCACTTTTTAACAGCTAAGCCCCTATGTGATGCACAGAAATGTGGTGGCAAAATACCCACCCATATAAAAATAAATTTGAAAAATGGTGACTCCACATTGGGCATAGGTTTTGGCTTTGTTGTGATGGACCATTCTGAAATTCAGAGTTTTCAAAGCTAAACCAACATTCCCACAGCCTCCTGACAGCTGGAACTCTGTCTGAGCAGGATTCTGACCACTAGGTACACTTGGGTCAGAACTGGAGGTGGAACCAAGGTCAGAGTAATTGCTCTTAGGGTCTGACAAATGTTACAGGGCACCTGGGTGGGCAGACAGACACCATGGGGTGTGGAGCACAGCTGCAGTCCAAACACCAGCTCCCAGGGTGTTCGGGGGCATCTGTGGTGAAGGCAGTCATGACCTCCTCTGCCCTGGACTGCAGCTGGAGGGGTGAATAGGGTGAACGGGGTGAACCCACGTTTAAATGGTCTCCTGTGGCCTACCAGTTCTCACCTGTAATGGCTGGTCAACTAGATGTTGCTGAACATGTTCAGAGTATTATTCTTGGATGTCCACTGAGTCACACATTGCGAACGGTTCATCAATTTTGTATCTCCTTTTGCTACTACATCATTTCCTGCTTACTGCAAATGGGATGTTTTTGTTTCCTATATGAACTCTGGCTGGTCTTCTCATTGATTTGCTTAAAGCCTGCTCTCCTGTTTCAGCTCATTTGCTCCAGATATCTTCAGAAGGGAGGCTTTTCCCTGCACATGGGTGCCAGTCATTCACCTGAGATAGCAGCAGGAGATGGCAGTGTACAGGGTTGTGATCGCTTTTACCACAGGTTTTCTGTGACTTGTTGCCCCAACCAATTGCAACTTCTCATACATATACATACACAGTTGGAGGCCTAGAAGCCACAATGTGCTTAGAAGTAAGAGATGTTCTGTGTAGAGGCAGGTGGATCTTTGAGTTCAAGGTCAGCCTGGTCTACAGAGTGAGTTCCACGACAGCCAGAGCTACCTAGAGAAACCCTATCAAAAAAAAAAAAAATTAGACATCAAAATACCTAACAATCCAATTAAAAAATGGGCTAAAGAGCTAAACAGAGAAATCACAAAACAAGAATCACAAGTGGCTGAAAGACATTTAAAGAAATGCTCAACATCCTTAATCATCAGAGAAATGCAAATCAAAATGGCTCTTAGATACCACCTTACACCTGTCAGAATGGCTATAATCAAAAACACTAAGGACAGTCAATGTTGGAGAGGATGCGGAGCAAAGGGAACACTCCTCCACTGTTGGTGGGAATGCAAACTTGTACAACCACTGTGGAAGCCAGTATGGCGGTTTCTCAGAAAATTGGGAATCGAACTTCCTCAAAACCCAGCCATACCACTCTTGGGCATATACCCAAGGAATGCTCAATCATACCACAAAGATACATGCTCAACTATGTTCATAGCAGCATTATTTGTAATAGCCAGAACCTGGAAACAACCTAGATGCCTATCAACCGAAGAGTGGATTAAGAAAATGTGGTACATATACACAATGGAGTACTACTCAGCAGAGAAAAACAATGACAGCATGAAATTTGCAGGCAAATGGATGGAACTAGAAAAAAATCATCCTGAGTGAGGTAACCCAAACCCAGAAGGACAAACATGCTATTATGTACTCACTCACAAGTGGATTCTAGATATAAAGCAAAGAACAATCAGACTACAACCCTCAGAACCATGGAGGCTATATATATGGCATGGGGGACCCTAGGATGACTGTAGCTTATAAAATAAGATTTGGTTTTACTCAATTACTGAGCAACCCTCAATGAAACATTACACTATTAAGATAAGAATTTATACTGTATCAAGCTGATAATAGAAAAATAAATAAATAAATAAATTTAAAAAAAATAAAAAAGAAAAGAAAAATTTGAACTATTAAAAAAACCAAAAACCAAACCAAAACAAAAATGTTCTAAGGAGTTGGACCTAAACCTGCCAAATGGGCTTGAGTCCCACAAACCCTAATAAGATGGGGCCACAACCAAAGCTAGTGACTGAGACTTAAGGCTCATCTTCAAAAGCTGTGTGGGAGCCTGTGGCTTGAGCACAGGTTTTAGAAAAGTGAGAAGTGGATATCAGAGGGTATCATCTCCTGGGTTATAAGAAGGCAGAGAGGACACATGGTAGTCACACAGCTATGTCCAACTATGTGTGACTCATTTGTGTTCCAGATCTTGTTTCATGTTGTAAATTACTTGCATGCCATGTGTTACACTACTTCCGCTCTCAGTGGCTTACAACAATGAGCCTTTGTTACCGCGAACAATGTCCAAGGGTCAGGAACCCAATCCAGGGGTATCTCAGTTAAGGTCTCTGGCGAGGCTCTAATTGGCCTGCTCATCCAGGCTGCAGCCACCAGTGTGCCATAGTTCTATTCCAAGTTAGCTTATGTGACAGCAGGCAGCAAGTTTAGGATCCTCACTGAGCGGGCCTCTTATGCCAGCTGGTTTCTTCTAGAGCAGATGAGCCAGGGGAAGAGAGAGAGGAAGTAGTGGGTATTGTTCCTTGATCTCAAAATGCCATCCTATCCCTTCTGTCTATTCTTTTCTTCCCATAGTGCAGCAGCCCTGCTATAGAATGGGAAAGGCCATGCCAGGTGTGAATGCGGGAGGCGGGACCACTAGCAGCCATCTTGGAGGCTGGACACATCATTTTTCTTCTTCTTTATTTCCCTTCAGGCCGTTATGCTGTTTGTCTTATTGAGACAGCACCATGCTATGTAGTACAGACATGACTCAAACTTGAGCCCCTCCTGCCTCAGCCTTCAGGGTGCTAGGATTATGGATACGCACTACCATGTTGGCATGGTACACATCTCATACATCCTATAGACCGGTGAGCAGTGTGCTTTACTCGGAGATCTTCTGACTCCCGAGCTGACAATGTGAGCTGAACAATAGACTCAAATGGAGAATGGTAAACTGATGTATGAGGAAATTAGGGCCATCCCATGCCTTAAATGTTGCAAATTAGATGTTATCATTGCTTTCATGACAGGAAGAAAAATATGTCTTAGTTTGGAACCAATCTTTTAAATACTTTCTTGGGCCTGGGTGAGCCTCTGTGGCCCCTGTCCTTGAGCCTTCTCTACATGTGTCTCAGGTCCCCTCTGTCCCCTCTTAGCTTCTCCAGGAAGCAAAGCTCAAGTGATCAGCTCGTTAAGATAACTTTGGAACCATTTAAGATGGACTATTTTGAAAAGTACCAAATTCCCTGATCTTATAAGTGAACCATTTAACTAGATCATCCTGTAAAGAGCAGATGCGTTAAAAATACCAGTTAATTACTTTTTTTTAATTCCCAAAGCACAAATAAGTCCTAGTTAACTGTCTTTGCACATTGATATATTTAGAAATCAGGTGTAACTCTATTGAAGTCACCACGAGACAGCAGGCACAGGAGTCGAAGACAACTGGATGTAGGTAGTGACACTGGCATCTGCAGACACTTAGGACCCAAACCCACTGCCTCGTGTTCGGAATGCCAAGTCCTGGGAAGAAAATGCTTGAGTCTAGGACCCTAGACATTTATTTATTTATTTATTTATTTAGAAAACTATATCTAGGTGATGTAGTGGGATAGAGAATCTTGATTGGAAACATCAACACTCAGAGATGTTAATTAAGCCCCAGTTTCAGCCTGATTGATAAGGTTCCAAAAGCAGGTTTGATTTACACCTTGGAAGCAATTAGAATTAAAAAAGAATCTTCAGAAATGGAATCTTTAATACAATTATAAAATCTTAGAGTTAAAAATGTTGATCTTTTTTCCACCCTCTCTGCAACTGGATTTCAAAGCTGGCAATATGACCAAGGACCTCTAAGCATCCATCTGTATCCCACCGAGCAAGGCAGAGAGGGCTGGGTTTTATGGCCATCAGATCTTTTAGAGATTTAGATAGCTAGTGACCCCAAATATGCCCAGAATTAAGGAGTGAGCATATGGTGAGCCCCAGCTGAAGTGGGTTTCACCTACAATGTACACAATCCAAGCCCTTCATCATCTTACAAGACTTGGGCCTCATCTCAGTGTTTGGCTAGTGTTTGGCTAGCTCTTCTTGCCCCATGGAAGGAGGACTGGTTATCTAATGTGATGGCTGGTTTTGATGGTCAACTTGACATACCTAGGAAGAGGGAAGCTCAAATGAAGAATAGTCTCCTGGTTTTGGGGCATGTCTGTGGGGCATGGTCTCTATTGATTATTGATGTGGGTGGGCTCAGGCCACCCTGGGCAGCTGGTCCTGGGCTGTGTGAGAAAGCAGGCTGAGCATGAGCAGTGGAAGGGAGCCAGTAAGCAGCATCCTCCAGGGCCTCTGCTTTAGTTCTTGCCTTCAGGATCCTGCTTTGAGTTCCTGCTCTGACATCCCTTCATCAGACTCTGTCAGCTACATAAACCCTTTTCTCCCCACGGTGCTCTTTGGTCATGGTATTTATCACAGCTACACAGAGACTACTAGTACAGCTGGGTTTTGGACAACCAACAGATGAAGAGGGGTGGAATGGAAAGAGAGGTTGCTGCTAGAGGCAGGCAGGACAGTAGTAAAATGTGCTCACAGACACATACTGCAGAAGGATGTGGGGCACAGACCAAAATCATCCATGAACTCAGAGATGCATGGTGGGCTGAGATGAACAGAGTGGTAACCAGCCTTAGCCAGGCCCTGGGCTTTGGAGGGAGGGAGCTAGTGCATCCCAGTCAGCATGAAGTCACTTATTCACTGTTTCATTCAAAAGACAGTAAGTGAAAAACAAGAGCCAATATGAAGATACAATGTTGGGTGACATATCCAAGGCATCCTAGATCCAGAGTTCTACAAATATTTAGCATCTGCATGGAAAGATCATGATTGTGGTTCTAGTACATTCCCTGAAAAACTCAGGCTGAGACTTCACTCCCTCTGAGGTTATATGAAGAGAGGGGCCTTTAGGTGGTGACTTGCCCCTGACTAGTACCTTCGAGAAGAGCCTATCTTCTCTCCCTGTGAGAACACAGGGTTGTCCCCTCTTCACCCCTTTCTTTGCCACCATGTGACCAGGCCACTACAGGATGCTGCTGCTGCTAAAGCAGGACCCACCCCACACCAAACCTGCTGTGCTTTAATCTTAGACTCCCCTACCTCCAGACTGGTGGGAAAGCGAATCTCTATTCCTTATAAGTTGTAGTCTCGAGTACTTTCTTACAGCAGCACAGACGTACTTGGATTCCCATGCCGGGTATCCTCTGTTTTGTGAGTCAGTTTTCAGACACTGCATAAAAAGCCTAACTCACATGCATCCTGCCCTGGCAAGATGGCCTCACCTGTTTTAGAAGATGTCCACCTCTATGGGAGTGACCAAGTGGGTGTTATGTTTATTGTGGTGCATATCTTGGCAGAACAATACTTTCCTGGACAGACTGCTGTTGTAGAGTATTATTTTAAGAGTGTTTATTTGTTCATGCTCTGGAACATGTGTTTAATGATGCAAAGTTGTGTTGCATTTGTTTCACTCTGTGAAGCTGTGTTACCATACCTGTCTAAAACACCTGATTGGTCTAATAAAGAGCTAAACAGCCAATAGGGAGGAGGAGAAAGGATAGGCAGGGATGACAGGCAGAGAGAATAAATAGAAGAAGAAATCTGGGAGAAAAAGAAGAACAAGCAAGAGAGCAAGGAGAGAAGAACTTTGGGGGCCGACCACCCAGCCACACAGCCAGATACGGAGTAAGAAGGAAAGAAAAGGTATACAGAAATAGAGAAAGGTAAAAGCCCAGAGGCAAAAGATAGGCAGGGATAATTTAAGTTAAGAAAAGCTGGCTGGAAACAAGCCAAGCTAAGGCTGGGCATTTATAAGAAATAACAAGCCTGTGTTTGTGTGTGTGTGTGTGTGTGTGTGTGTGTGTGTGTGTGTGTGTGTGTGTGTGATTTAGCTGGGTGGGGAGCCCCCTAAAAGAGCAAAAACAACCAACAAGAGACTGCAAATGAAACATGACCATATATAGCTGTGGAACAGATTAAAAAGTGAAGGCCAAGGAGTCAAGTTGCTGTTTTATGACTGGAACATGGGGAGAAAAGAGGAGAGTCAGAGCCTGCTGAGGAGACAAATAGGACATCTTAGCAGGACAGTGGTCGGAAGTCAAGCCCTTGGGCACAGTTTTGGTGGAATCAAGAATCTGATATCCTATGAATATAGAAATACAAATAGGATGCCCACTTTTAATACCAGAGAGGGTTCACAGCCACAGTTAATATAGCAACTCTCCTGGCACACCTGTTAGAAGAACTTTTAATTGTGTAGTTATAAGAGAGAGAGCTGTTCTCTTCAAGTGTCTAGATTATTTAGTGCTGTTCACTAGAAGAATTCCTCCTGCATTGCTGGAACCTCCATAAACACCAGATTTCCTCCCGAGTTATTGGAACTCTAATTTGGGGACTGAAGGTGTAGTTCGGTTAATAGAATGCTTGTCTTGCATGCATGAGGTGCAGGCTTTGATTCTTACTCCCAGCCCCTAGGAGGTATCAACAGAGGGTCAGGATCTCAAGGTCACCTGTGGCTGTATAGACAGTTTGTGGCCAGTCTGGGCTACATGAGACCCCATCTAAGAACCAAACCAAATACAAACAGAAAAAAAAAAAAAAGAACTCCAATTCGGAAGAGATTGTAATGAACTCACTTCATAAAAAAATGAATGGGGCCTTCGGCATACTTGTAGTGCATCCTTGGCCATGCACGTGGGTCCAGTACCATCATGCACTGCCAGTTAGAATGAGACCTTCAGCTGCACCAGGAACCAAGGATTGATGAATTGCATTAATGCCTTATCTCCATGCCTGGGATGGGGAGTTCATCTTCTGTAGAACAGCCTTTGACTTTCAAAGGTGAAACCAGAGCTAATTCTTTACTTAAGTGGATTTTTTACACAGAGAACACTAGCTCACCAGACAGGAACAGAAGTGGATTTTGTTGCCTTTCTGTGAGAGCATAGAGCTTTTGGAGGAGGAAAAGGAAGGATTAGGCTCCTGATCAGAGCATGGGCACTGGAGCCAGCCCATCCCCTATAGGCTTCATACACATGGGCACTGGAGCCAGCCCATCCCCCATAGGCTTCATACCCATAGACACTGGAGCCAGCCCATTTCCACATAGGCATCATACCCATGGACACTAGACCCAGCTCATCTCTCATAGGTTTCATTATCATGGATACTGAAGCCAGCTCACCTCCCACAGGCTTCAAAGCCATGGATGGACACTAGAGCCAGCACACACAGCCCCCCCCCCCCATAGTCATCATACCCATAGATACATTAATATAACTTATGCTTTAATTTCTCCTGTGGAGAAGAGAGCTAATAATAAGATCCATTTCGTAAAGGCATGGGGAGGACTAAATGAGTTAACACACGCAAAAGGCTTTACTACAGTGCTTGGTGAAGAGTTCTGAGTCAACTGTCAAGCTGTCACTTAGCCCAGGGGACATTAAGCATTATTGCATTCAGGCTTCTAGAGGGGGTACTTTCTTTCTGCTTCTTGCTATAAGGTGGGAAAGGAAACAGAATTGATTTCAATCTGGGTATCTATTGTCTACAAATTACCATGCAAATGACAGGAAACCAAGAAATTAAGCAGAACCAGCAGTCCTAGTAGCTACTTGAATTCAAGTTCAAAACCTTGACTTGAATTTGGCTGATAGATCTAGTCTTTGAACTTTTTCTTTTTCTTTTCTTTTTTTTTTTTTTTTTTGGTTTTTCGAGACAGGGTTTCTCTGTGTAGCTTTGTGCCTTTCCTGGAACTCACTTTGTAGACCAGGCTGGCCTCGAACTCACAGAGATCCACCTGGCTCTGCCTCCCGAGTGCTGGGATTAAAAGCGTGCGCCACCACCGCCCGGCTAGATCTAGTCTTTGATAGTGTTGTTACCGACCTCAGAGTTTAACCTGCCAGTGTATGATGTGTGCCCACCTGTGGTACAGGCTTGTCAGGCTGTGTGACTCTCACTTGGTCACGGTAGAGGGAAGAGAGTTAAGTGAAAAGGCCTGAGAGAACCATTCTTCCCATGCACCGTTATGAAATAGTCAAGGCCTCTCCATTCCGAAGCAGAACCCAAGGCCAGGACCTGAGGTAGATCCCATGTAGACAACTTGTTGAGCGTTTTGTTTTCCTTGTGTGAAATTTATTTCCGACATGTGTGTTGATGTCTTATTGAATCGTTGAAATCAATTTTTACTTCTTGTGAGTGAATTTTTCTGTGCAAGTCTGTATTCAATTAAGTTTGGCAAATATTTTCTGAATGCTATTACATGTTAGACACATCCTTAGGATGCAGAGATGACCCAGGCCCATCTCCTATCCCTGAGATCTCATAGTGTGCTTGAGGATATTGACACACAGGGTTAAGGTATGAACCCAGAGGAGGGACACGTAGCCAGCCAAGGGGATGCTCTCAGGCTCCAGCCCCTTCACTTTCCCCTTTTTACACTGTGTTCTTTTTTTTGCAAGAGGCTGGATCCTTCCTCTTTACCCATTGCTTTTCTCCTCACTTGAACACGCCTCAAAGAGGTCTTGGTCCTTTTTTTTAAAAAAGATATTTTATTTATTATGTGTTATGTATACATGTATGCCTGCACACCAGAAGAGGGTGCCAGATCTCATTACAGATGGTTGTGAGCTACCATGTGATTGCTGGGAATTGAACTCAGGTCCTCTGGAAGAGCAGCCGGGTGCTCTTAACCACTGAGCCACCTCTCCAGCTCCGGCCCTTCTTTTCTATTAACACTTAATGTCAAGTCTTCATCCTTCTAAACCTGCCGGTTCCCAAGTCCTCACTTATTTGAACTCTCAGAATCACCGGACATGATCACTCCTTCTCTTAGGTCTGAGTTAGTCAGCCTTCACCACTCCAGCGAAGTTCCTGAGGTGGCTACCTTTGTGAAGAAGAACAGTTTCTTAAACTCACAGTTTTGGAGGGCATAGAACTTACGCTAGCTCAGATCTAGCATGGGCCCTGTCAGCTTCCTGGCACATCATGGCAGGAGACAGTGGCGAGAATCAATCATGTCTTTAAAGGAGAGCAGAGTGGGGCCACACTCTGGCTTTCATGAAAATGCTCTTGTTGGTAGTATCAAAGAGGAACTACAGAACCACCTGAACCCCTTCTGAGGGCAGGGCCTCATACGTAGGGAGGGTGAGGGAGGCAGGTGTGGTAGAGTCACAGTGTTAGGGTGTTGAATGTGGAGTGATCGACCCACTTGGTTCTTCTGGCTCCACAGAGGAGCCCTGATATAGACTTGATCAGCCCTTGGGGCAGGTAGACAATAAAGCCGATGATGAGGAGTAACCCATGGATCCAGGCCTTGTTCCACTCTGGTTCCAAGTGCGCCATCTGAATGGGACTTCCATAGGCTCGGGAGTCCAGTACCACAACTCCAGAGGCCAGCTTCTCCTCTGCCCTCCATATTGTCACAGAGGGAGTGAGCAGTTTCAGGTTGCTGCACAGCACCCTGCCCGCCCCCTTCACTCCTTGATTGACCCATTTTCTCCATCTGCAGTGTGGCTCTGATAATCCTTTCTCTGCTCTCCACCTTGTCTAGAGACTACCAGAGTTCATTAGATTAAAAAATCTATAAACTACTCATACCTCAGAGGTTCGTGTGCTATAAGTACAATGTAACAATAATAATGCTACAATAATTACCTTGATTAATTTATGCATAAGATAGAAAAAAAGATTCTTAATTAAGAAGCACTTCAACATTATCAACACAGGCCCCATGCATCGGAAAGTAACCCCACAAACAGGAACTCTACCTTGGAGTCAGATCGACAGGATAATGAGTCGGCCGTTTCTGCTTCCAAGAGACTTGTGCTACACCCTCACTTAAAAATACCCATTCCCCAATTTCCTATCTTCTGTCCTGTCTTCCAACAGAGAGTTGGCCTGTGGCTGTCATAGATCCTTAAGGGAGTTGTAAACTCAAAAGTAAGACCTATGGAGGAGAGCTCCAAGGGCTCCCTGGCTCCAGCTCTCCACAGGGGAGCTGAGTGGGCTGAAGACCACAGCTAAGAGGATGCAGGTGCCCCTGGACTCAGGAGACAGGGCAGGTTTGCCATCACCTGCATGCGATTTGGACTCCAGCTTCACTGGGTGGGCTGAACCTGGCCCACGAGCCGCAGAGCACTTGAGTCCAGAAGCTCTGACCCATGCGACACTCATGGTGCTGAGCTGTGAGCACAGGTTCCCTCCTCCCTGTTGCTCTCTCACTTCTCCCTCTGCACTCATCTGCTGGACTGGTCCCCGCCTTTCTGCAGTTAGTCTCCTCTCCGTGAAGCATTTCTCCTCTGCACCTCTTCTGTGTAGAGTGTCCATGCTCCTCACTGTATACTAGCCCCGAAATGTCACACAGTCCTTGCTGGAACTGACATCACTTATGTTCAGAGCCCTAGAAGAAAGCCTGGGTCATCTCTTCCTCTTCTCAGATGCATGGCAGCTGTCCATGACCCCCAGGAATACTGTCCAGCCCTGAGAATGCTTTGAATGAAGCATGCAAGTGGCTTGCAGATTCCCCTGGGATGCTCTAAGATATCCTCCTATTGTCTGTATTTCCAGTGACCCTGCTGGTACTCCAGAGTGGCTCTTTCCTTCTCTAGATATTACCCGGGATCTGTCTTATGCTCCTTCCTTCCTCTAGTGAAACTTTTTGTATTCCCAAGGCCCTGTTAGGTGACAAATTCATTGACTCTAACTGAACTGTTAATGTTAACTGTTAATAACAATCTCTCTCCTGAATACTCTTGTGCATTTGAGTGTTCTTACCCACAGGAATGGCTACCACTGTTTTAAGACACAGGCTGGTGGGGAGAAAACTTTTAGACCATAGAGTTCATGGTGACCCTCAAATCACACTTCCTTCAGCATTCTAGGGTATTCTACAAATGGTCTTGGAGAGGCCAGAGAGTTGACACTAGCAGAACCACTCAGGCCCCTGTTCTCAGTCTCATGTTTGCTAAGTCCCCTGTAATATGCAAATCCGAGATGCTGAGCTTGACTTCAGAGCTGGTGTACATGTGTGAGTAGGTGTGCACTCATGCTAGAACTAGACCCCAACACGCTGCCTTTCTCATTAGCTTAGGATTTGATTACGTCAAATCCTATACTCCAAGGAACCCCTAAGTCACCTGACTGAGGTGCAGCCTTTGGTCTCCTAAGCTGTTGTCACCACCTGTGTTTAAAGAGGGGCAAGTGATGCTCAGAGGGTCTGTAGGTCTCGTCTAGAAGAGAAGGAGCCCAGGCCTCTGCCTTATCATCTGAAAGACAGTCATCTCTCTTTTCTTTGTCCAACCTAGTCAGGAGCAGGGGTTTTCCTGGCCAGGATCAAAGCCTATCCCTGGGAAAGCACATCCACTGTGGCTTGTTTTGTGCAGGGAGGTGTTGCGGAAAGTTGCATGCATCTCTTCTTTATAACTTGTATTTTTTTTTTCACACAACGAGAAAGGACTGCCGGAAGACTCATCTGAGCATCCTGCTATTCTCTTGTGGCTACAAGAAGCCCACTCTGGGGGTGGGGATTTAGCTCAGTGGTAGAGCGCTTGCCTAGCAAGCACAAGGCCCGGAGTTCCATCCTCAGCTCCCCCCCAAAAAAGAACAAGAAGCCCACTCTATCAGCATGTTTACCCATGCGCTTTATATTCAAGCGGCAAGCATGGCAGAACATGAAGTAACATGTGGACATGCAGGAGCTCTTGCCTGAGGAGGCATCCATGGCAGAGGCAGTGTGGGGCCCATAGAACCAGCCCTCCTGCTTTCGCCCTACTCTGACTCTGTCCTGGTGACTCTCCCTCCCTCTCCGGGCCTAGTGTCATTACCTGCAGAGTTAAAGGACAGTAGTTGTTGCTTTCTGTTCCTTGGTTCCCATTTGGACACCACAGTACTCCTTTGAATATTCATGTGCACAAAATGGCCTCAGCCACAGGGAAGTAGGACTCTGCCTGGGGAAATTTGCATGGAACAGAAATCAAAGACTTCAGCCACACAGAAGAATTCAGGAGCAGAAACTCGAAGGTATCATTATTAGAAAGAGGGGGACAGTGTTGGGAGCTAAGAGAGATGCCAAACGCCCTTGGGTGGAAGTATCCCTGGGTTGTCTGACGTGTGCTTACAGGAAGCTGTGCACATGGGTGTCTGTGCATGTGGGAGTTGACTGTGCATGAGAGTGTCTGTGCATGTAGGAATTGGCTGTGCATATGGGTGTCTGTGCACATGGGTGTGTGTGCACATGGGCACAGCAGGTACCCAGTACCCACCACAGATTCCAGGTATAAACTTATGGGGTCTGTGGGCTCACTTGTGGCTGGCTATTTAGTTTTAATGCCCAAAACCAATTTTAAATAAAATGAAGAAGTCCCCCTAAATATTCTATATGGGGTTTTCTGTTTTTTAGAGGGACATTTCAAGACTAGTTTCA
Organism: Onychomys torridus; assembly: GCF_903995425.1. NCBI lineage: Eukaryota > Metazoa > Chordata > Mammalia > Rodentia > Cricetidae > Onychomys > Onychomys torridus. The sequence continues at coordinate 64,852,577 of NC_050455.1, forward strand.
CACAGGTTTAGCCGAAAGGGAAATTAAACTCTACATTTAAATGGAGATTACGCACAAAGGAATCCATTAGTTTCAATATTTCTCAGCAGGAGGGCTCAGAGTTATTTAAATAAGTTTAGATATTAAACCTAAAGTAGCCATTAAAGCAACGTGGATTTGTTTGCCTATTTTTTCCCCAGAAATCTTTTCTTTCCAGCTGACTGAAAAAATCTATTGCTTAACCGACAAGGGTATTTCATTGTATATATATATATATAAAAACCTAGGGACTTTTTAATATAGCACTTCCTTTGAATTTTTAAGTACCATATCACAGTGTAGTTATTATAGCCCATGTCACCTTTTGGACAGATTATACTGCAGGATTTCCCCTTCCCCGCCCCCCTGCACTCTGCAGACCAAGGCTAATATAAACACCGACATTAAACCATATTGGCTATGGAAGAGTCTTTGATTGTCATTGAGATTATTTTAAAAGTTATTTAGGTCCCCCTGTTACATCTCTGCAAACCACTGAGAAAACGTTGTGCTGGTGTTTCTCTTTGCGACATTTCTTTGGGGATTCATAAATATTGATTGTACCGTAAAAAATTGATGGAATCTTGAAACAGACTGCAGTTGAGGCAGCTGGGGAATTTACTCAATTTTTCTCAATCGCTGCAGTCTATAAAAAGAGGAGATTTTGCAAATTGTTTCTCACCTTGTCTTTTTAGTATTTAATAGCTCTCAATTCTATAGCCTTCTGAACCATGCGACGGGCATGTTCCCTATCAAGACAGGAATCAGGTCTCTTCAATGGGAATTAAAAGGAGAGAGCCAGCTGAGAATGGGTTAAACACCAACCTCTTCCATGCCCTTTTTTCCAGCTCTCTTCTCACCTCCTCTCTGTTGTCACTGTCCTGCTGTTTTGGAATGATTGATCTACCTATGCCAGCCTCTCAGATGCCCATATGATGCCCAGAAGCACACTTCCTCCCAGGATTCCAAAGGAGAGAAGGTCAAAGAACTAAGGTGAGACCATTCAGCAACCTACTGAATCACATTGCATCAAGTTGTGCCCAGATCTCTTTTGTCTGTATGGTGCCATCCCTCCTCGGGCTGGCATCCAGAGTCCTTTGCGCGTTTGACTCCTAAACTCTGCCATTGGCTCTTTCTAGAATGCTGGTTTCTTTGCACACAAGTCCTCACTCTGTTCCCCACACTCTCAGCATGCATTGACGGTGTGAACAGGACTTGGGTTTGAAGGATGGGGCCATTAGCCAAAGAAATCAGATGATGTTTAGAAGATAAAAAGGATGCATGAAAAAAGATCGGAAGGAAGGAAGGAAGGAAGGAAGGAAGGAAGGAAGGAAGGAAGGAAGGAAGGAGAGAAGGGAGGGAGGGAGGGAGGGAGGGGGGAGGGATAGTCACGCCCCAGTGACGGCGCATGCTCTGGCAGGACAGTCATTTCTGCCCAGTCATTTCCAGGTCATACATCCTATATAAACCCAGTAAGCCCACACTGGGTCACGTAATTTGCCTGCAGCATGACCATACAATTTATGCACATGTGTGGAGTAGGCACATGGACCCAAGTGCGCATGCACAGGCTAGTCCTTAAAAGGCGGCCTGTACCCTCCCCTCTCTTTTCAGACATTTTCCACAGACCTGAGCACATCTTCTTTTGTTCCTTTTTCTCTTTGATAAATTCTTGTTAGTGGGTTTGCCGCAAAAAAACAGCAGGAAGGGAGGAAGAAAAATTCTCCGGCACATCCTCTTTGAGAGCAAGCTCGGCCTGTCAGTACTTTGACCTTGTTCAGGGAGGTTGTGTTGAATTCTGACCTAGAGAAGTTTAAGGGCTTGTACTTGTGTTTGTATGAAGATAACTAAGTTTGTTGGCATCATATTTAACCACCCTTAAAGCAATCACCCTTAATCACACTTGCAAAGTCAATTTTACCATGTTCTATCCCATTCCCAGGTCCCAGGGATTAGGGTCCATGTCTTTGTACATGGAAGCAGGCCCAGTGATTTTCCCAGGAGGGTTGAGGCTGGCCATTTAGGCACAGGTGGCACCTGAATGTGCGGGATCAAACCCATCTCTGATGGAATTCGATCTCCACAACAGCCCCCATGCAGTCTACTGAACACAGTGTAAAGACTCACAACCTGAGTTAGGAGGGTGAAAGTGCCCCATGAACCTCCAAAATTTGCTTGCTATGTGGTTTGTTGTTTGTTTGGTTTTTTGTTGTTGTTGTTGAATGTAGATGTACTTTGTTCTTATTTTTTAAGAAAGATGGTGCCGGGCAGTGGTGGTGCACGCCTTTAATCCCAGCACTTGGCAGGCAGAGGCAGGCAGATCTCTGTGAGTTTGAGGCCAGCCTGGGCTACAGAGTGAGTTCCATGAAAGAGAGAGAGAGAGAGAGAGAGAGAGAGAGAGAGAGAGAGAGAGAGAAGGTTCTTAAAGGAGTCCACATTACAAAGTTAGGGCCAGGAACTCTTTTCAGCTGGTATTAAAATGGGGGGGGGGTTGAGGGACCCTGACCAGTCTATTCATGAAGAAAACTGGAAACTATTGCTCCATTTAAAAAAACAACTGTTAATGTATTTTATGTATGAGCACTCCATCTGCATGTATATGTGCATGCCAGAAGAGGGCATCCGATCTCATTATAGATGGCTGTGAGCCACCATCTACTTGCAAGGAATTGAACTCGGGACCTCTGGAAAAGGAGCCAGTGTTCTTCATGACCCAGCCATTTCTCCAGCCTCATATTGCTTCATGTTTTAATTCAGTTTTCACTTCCTGTGAGCTCAGCTCTGGGGATTGAGAAGGCTGGGAGTTCGGAAACAAGAGGTCTTTGCCTTCGAAGACTGAGACTCTTGTCCTGCACCGACCTTTGGCATATTGGTGTCTGTCCTCTCCACAGTGCTGTCATTACTGTCTGTCCTTGCATTCATGCACCTACTGGCTCCTATTGGCTGCCTTTTGGGGGTGGGCCTCTGCCCTTAAGTAGCTTATAGTTTGCATGGGTGGTTGGGAACTACCAATGTCAGGGGTGAGTGCCAACCTGGCAGAGGAGCCTGTGACCAGAGCTATGCAGTCTGTGGTAGGTTCTGGGTGGGATCTTGATGGCACCTGGTGGTGGTCAAGTTTGCAGGAGAAATCCTGGTTGATGGGCAGAGGAAGATTAGATTCGGAAGGATCCAGCTGGCAGGAAGAAGGGATAGCAATAAGAAGCAAGAAACACACACAGGAGGCTGCTATGAGGGGTTTTCCTAACCAGTGGTCTCTGGGTCGTGGCCCATCTCTGCATCACCCCTCCCCCTTGCCCCAGCCTGATTCTGACCTTCATTAAACCTGTGTCATCTTGAAGGGATTCCAGGACGAATGTCCCCTGAGCTCTAGGGAAAGATGCCCAGGACTGAAGGCAGGATGTAGTCCTGTGGCACTTCCTGGGCTGGGACACTCACTGGGGAGCTGAAGAGTACCATCCTAACATCCCAAGGACCAGGAAGCTGAGGACTTATGTCACCCATATGTTATGTAGAAACAGCAGCCCAGAAAGTCCTGGATGTGAGGTTTACTCCAGAGAAAAGACCACAAAACTAGCAGCCCCCACATCACCATGATAACCCTGCCACTCTCTCCTGTCTCCAGCAGAGCCACTGGTACATCCCCTGCCCCCATTAGACTGACTGCAGAAGTCAGCTCACCTCTGGGAATTTCCTACAGTTCTTTCTTCAGCAGACCTCATGCCTCCCAAGGAACCATTTCTTCATTGCCCTAGCCCTTCCAGTTCTTGGCAGGAGAGCTGATCCGCATCCTGCTGCTGCTACATCACAGTCAGGAGCAGCAAACACTTTTGGCCTTTGCCAGATCCTCTGAAGGATATGTTTCTTGTAAGAATTCAGTATTGGCAGCTGTTCCTTCCAGGATGCTGAATGCATTTTTCCCTGTCTCCAGACATCCATTATTTCTGTGAGCAAGTTGGCAATAAGTCTTCCTGCTACTGTTAGAGGCAATATTTCTGTATTTTTTAAAACTGTTTTTAAAGATGTTCTGGGCCCTGGTGGTCTACAGTGGAGCTAATTTTATCACCATGTCCCACATGACTTCCATGTTCTCTGCTTTTTTTAATCTTCCTGTCTCTGAGTCATCTTGTTACCTAACTCAGACCCTTACCTGACTCCAGCCTTCTGACTCCTCCTATGCTGTCCTCCTCAGCCTGACCCAGCCTCCATCTTCCAGGCTTGCTCTCCTCTCCTCCTTCTTTCCTTCTTTAAGGCTCCAAGAACTTCCTGTAACTCTTATTGTGTCACTCATCAGCTTAAAAATGCAAGTCCTCCCAGGTGTGGTGGCACACACCTTTGGTACCAACACCCATGAGGCAGAGGCAGGAGGATCTCTGTGAATTCAAGGTTAGCCTCAGGGCATCCAAGGTTGAGAGTGAGACCCTGCCTGAAAAATAAAAAAATTTTATCTTTAGCCAGGTATGGTATTACATGCCTTTATTCCAGGAGGCAGAGGCAGGAGGATCTCTGTGAGTTCAAGGCCAGTTAGGATTATATAACGAGATCCTGTCTCAAAGAATAGGTAAGAATTTCCCATGTCCCATGGAGTTAATTTCCAGCTTCTTCATATGTGACTAAGAGTTGGCTTCAGTCCATTTTATGTTGCCATAACAAAATACAAAATACCCGAGGCTGGATACTTTATAAAGAAAAGAGACTTATTTAGCTAATTGCTCTGGATATTTAAAAGCTCTGAGTATTGAAAAGTTTGGCTTTGGTGAGCATCTGATGGCAGATGACATCACAGTTCAAGAGTACACAGAGGAGATCATATGGTAAGAGAGGAAGCCAGAGGGTGAGCCACCAAACTCACTTTGTAACAACCCATTCTCATCCGAACTCACTTGGTTCCACAAGACTCCCAACAGTCCTTTCTGACATGTGTATCCTCATTATCTGTTCATCTTGGCCTAGGACACAGCAGTTAAAGGTTTTACCACCTCCTCTTTACCACACCACCCAAGCTTCTAGCAGCACATGAACTCTAGAGAACACACTTCAAATACACACACATATATTTAAAGTACATATATATGCATTTATTTTTATACCTGCATGTATGTGTACCTGTAGTTGAAAGTTTTCCTGTGCCCGCCTACTCCTGCGTCCTTGTGGTCCTGCAGCCGCTCAGACCCAAATGAACACACAGAGGCTTATATTAATTACAAACTATATGGCCTATTGACTCAGGCTTCTCACTAGCTAGATCTTACATCTTAAATTAACCCTTTTCTATAAATCTATACTTTGCCATGTGGCTTGTGGCTTACTGGTATCTTTACATCTTGCTTCTCATGGCAGTGGCTGGCAGCGTCTCCTCTGTTCTACCTTTCTCCTTCCTCCTCTCTAGTTAGAATGTCCCGCCTAACTCTATTCTACTTCAGTGTTGGCCAAACAACTTTATCAACCAATCAGAGCAACTTATTTTCATAGCATACAAAAAGACATTCTCCCATCATGTACCATATGCATTACTGGTGCTCACAGAGGCTAGAAGGTGGCAGGTCTCCTGGGACTGGAGTTACAGTGGTTGTGAGTCACTGTGTGGGTGCTGCCAGCTGAACTTAGGTCCTGTGTAAGAGCAGCAAGTGCTCTTAACTCCTGAGCCATCTCTCCAGCCCTGATCATAGTTTTTTTGTTTTTGTTTTTAAACGTGTACATGTGTAGGTGCATACACTTGTGTGGGGATGGGTGTATGTGTGCATGTGTGTGTACCCTGGGATACCCATCCTCAGAAATGCTGTCCATCTTCTTTGAGACAGGGTCTCATTGGTCTGGTGCTCCCTTATGGTTAGGCTGGCTGTCCAGCAAGCCTTAGGGACCCTCTTGTCTCTGCCTCCCAAGCAGTGGGCTTACAAGGTTGGCTCTTATGTGAGTTCTGGGTTTTCGACACATTTCCTCAGGCTTTTGAGACAAGCACTTTGTCAACTGAGCCTGATTGCCTTACATTTCTCATTTATTTTGCCTTTAATCTCATGTTCTAAGATCTCTCTCTCTCTCTCTCTCTCTCTCTCTCTCTCTCTCTCTCTCCCTCTCTCTCCAAGCTGTTCCTTTCCCAGCTGTTCATGCTTCTCCTCTCTGAAAAGCCTTGCATCATCTCTGTTCCCCACAGCCTCCAGTATGCTCCCATAATGCCCTTTGCATGTCTCTGTCATCACACTGAGCACCAATCATCATTCCAGTGTGGTCTTCTGTGTATTGCAAGTTTTGTAGCTTCTGTGTCTGATTCATCTTCATAACCTCTGTGCCCAATGCCTTGCCTGGGATATAGAAGATACTCAATACATATTTAAATGATTGATGACTTAATATGTAAATTTGTATAAAACTTTCTTTAATTTCATATCCTTGTAGGAGTCAATAATATTAGTCCCGTTTCATATATGAAAACAACAACAACAACAACAAACAAACCAACAAACCTAGACTGAATACCCTGTCTCTAATTGGCAAGATAAAGCCCCCAGGATTCCCTTCTGCCCACACTCACTCTTCTCCTGCCAGCGAGTCCTTACCACAGAATCTAGTCCCTGAGAAAAATGGAGCCTCCTATTGTTCTCTAATCATAACACAGGGGGAAAATCAATGGGCCAGTTGTTTTCTGCAACATTTTTCCATCAGCTCAGCTCAATACTATGTTCTTATTGATCAATGACATGGAAATTGCCCATTACAAAAGACTATTTTGATTAAATATTATTGTCCTGTTCATTTTAACTGGCAGAGCCTGGGCCTCAAGGCCTCTGCTCGATGGAAGGCCTGGGGAGGAGATGGCATTCCAGCCATACCTGCCAGAAGAAGGCAGTATTAGGAGTAGGTGCTGAGGAGTACTGTGCTGCTCTCCCCAGGACAACCAGGGGAGGGTTGGGATGCAGGGTATGGCTCACATGAGAGCTGAGCCACTGGAAACTCAGCCCAGCAAAAGGGCAGCAAGCTGAAGCTTCAGCCCAGTGATTCAGCCAGGAGCTCTCGAATACCATGCTGGTCTGGGAAGACACCAGCCATATCAAGAATGAGCCAGGAAGGAAAGAAATGGAGAAAGACGCATTGAGAGTGAGGTGTAGGAGGCCAAGTGAGAGTGAGCTAGGTATGTGGTAGAGCTGAGGCCTTTGAATCCCATGAACATACAATGGACTGGATTCAGCTTACCTGGGTGCCAACATGCAGAATAGGCCAGGAAGCCAAGGTACAAGGAGGGGGATTGGACATCAAGGCTCAGGATGAAGGTAATGATTGGATGCCAGGGGCAACGGGTGTTATGCTGATGAGGCCTGGGGGCTGTTTCCCGGGAAGCCCTGGGGACAAGAGAGAGGCAGGTTAAGTTGCAGGTAGGATGGCCAGGACCACCACAGGATGGTCAGACCCTAAGAAGCCTCAGAGATCAAATGAAGAGAGAAAGCAACAGACAGACCTGGCACAGGCCCTGCTTCCTCACTGAGGGAGATGGCACTGTCTAGAAAACCTAGCTCACCTTTGGAGAGGCAGAGGCTGCCCGGAATGGTTTCTGAAGATCCTTTCAGATGACAGTAAGTATTCTGTGGCAAGTAGCCTTTGGATGGGGAGGCTACATGGGTTCTGCCACCCTGCTGTCACTACTGGTCACCATAGCCCAGCCTCCTAGAGACTTACAGCTGATACTGCCCTCACTCCCAACATTGTCCAGCTGGTTGAGGGGCCGTGGGCTGTTCTATAGATGGGGAATTAGGAGCTCAAATACTTGGGGACTATCTCTTGCTGCTAGGCCATGTGGGAATGTGGCTTCTTGATTGCATCTTAGTTGGAACCATCCCACACATCTGACCAATTTGCTAGTTCCTGGCCTCCATCTGGAAAGCTTCCAGCTCATTTTCATGCTACGCTGCTCAGTTGTGCCTTCTTAATGTAGTCTTAAAGTTGTATTAAATAAACAATGGGTATAAAAATCAAATTAATTATTGGACACTCCATGCTATTTAATTTTAAGGCTCCCTTTTTGCCTGTATTTCTTCTGAGGACAACAAGGCATGGAGTGCCAGGCAGCCGGACTGGTCGCCCTGAGCCTCTTGGTGAAGGCTCACAGAGGAGGGGTGGGGGAAATTAAGAAAACCAGTATGCTGGTGAGCAGAACTAAGCTCTTTATTATGGGGAAATGGTATTCGATCCAATTTCTTCGGCTCCCCCAATTATCTGGACAGCCACGTGGGAGGAAGGCAAATTAATTGTTGAGGAATAAAGCCCAATGCATTGTGGGGTATTCAGCCTTGGGAGCCCAGGGTTGTAGTAATTCCTTACCTGAACAGGTGAGGCCTGGCTCTTTCACTTCCACCCTCTCTGACCTGCTTATCAGTTCTCAGGTTTATTTTTGGTCTTTTTCTCTGCTGGAGCCATGCTGGGCAGACCCTACTTTCCGGCTTTCTTGGCCAAGTCATATCATGTCGTTATACTGCCAATGGGACCCTCGGCTCTCATCCTCACTACACTCATCTTATTGTGACATCACACTCGCTTAGTTAATTTTGTATTGTCCCTTTAAACTACAGGTCTTTTTCACAAATGGCCCTCAGTACATGGCCTGGAATGTTCTAATTGCCAGATGCATGGACAGAAAGGTGAAAAAAGTCAGCAAGGGGAAAGAAAAGGTCCTTTCTCAGGGGCTCATACCCTTATTCCTGGTTTTCTATAGGAGTGGAGAGGGACATTTCCCAGGGATCTGCAGTTTAGGGGCCCACCATTTCCTGCAGGCTCTCATGCATAAGCCTGGATTCAAGGACTCCACCTGACTTCCTGATGTGGCCCCTCATGAGCACGGTTCTGTCTTCCTGCTTTCTGCAACAGAAACTGCATTTTTGCTGTTCAACCGAAGCCCCCCACTCCACGCCCACCGAGCATGGTCTTCTGCGCACAGTGTTCCCTCTCCTCTTCTGGAGAAGCCTCACTCACACGCACTCCAACCTTCCCATCATCACAGGCCCCATTTAAGCTTTACAGACCACTTCAAATCTTGGACGACATGTAAGCCACCAGTGCCTCTGCCACTGTGCTGAAAGACTCGCATAGGCTTTGTACCTCATCTTCCACGTCACTCAAATCCACAGTGACTTCTTGGTGTGTGGACGTTTGGTGTCTTCTAGTTTACGGTGACCAGCTCTTCCTTTGCCTAGACATTTCCCAGTTTGCGTGCTGGAAACTCCCACGTTCTCAGAACCCTCCTTGCCCTGTGAAAACAAGGACAGTTAGATTCTTGTCATCCTGGCCTGTCTACCCATTCATTTCTGCCATTCAGTCAACTTGGTGTTCAAGATTCAATTTCACACTTCCTCCAGAGAGAGGAGTCCCTCACGGATACAGAAGCCCATGTGCCAAATGCAATCTCTCTTCTGCTGTGTTCCCCACAACCAGGGTCACTCTGGGTCACATCTTCAGCATCTCCAGTACCCATCACAACATAGGACATATAGCAGGTTCTCAGGTGAGGAGGGTTTGTTGATCAAGTACATTTAATTGTGCACTCTCCAAAGATGATGAAACCCCAAATCCAGTACCCGTGAATATGATGCTATTTGGAAATAGTCTTTGCAGGTGGTCAAGTTTCAGAGGTTCTTAGGGTGTGCCCTGACCCATGAGTCGTATCTTTATAAGAAGAAATTTGAACCCACAGAAGACAAACTCTGGGAGTGAGATGGAAGGAAAAGACCAGAGAGAAGATGGCCTCTTGCTAGCCAAGGAATATCCGAAGCTGTAAGAACCCAGGAGAGAAGCCTGGCATACACCCTGCCCTAGAGCCTCCTGAGGGACCACACTCTGTCAACCAGCACCTTGATTTGGGATTCTCAGACTTCAGAGTGGTGAGATAGTAACTTGTTATTGCTTAAGTCATTCAGCCTGGGGTGTTCTGTTATGGAAGCCCCAGGAAACAAGTTCACTAGACTTCAAGAAAAAATAGTAATTGTGTTCTCCACACTGCCCTTACCTGCTTATAGGTACACATCTGCTCTGTGGGGGCTCAAAGCCATCACCCCCTAGATGGAATCTCAAGGCCCCGTGGCTCACCTGTTGGTTCTTAAACAAACAATGGTCTCGAGTTCCACTCAATCAGAGGGATGACCTTATGCTAGTAATTAAAATGTCTGGTAAAATCATGTTAAAATAGTCCAAATCTTTCCCCTTCCACAGCCCAGGGAGCTCTGGCAGTGTGGATTGGAGGTGCAGGTGGAGTTCAGTTTCTCCAACACCCCCTCCCCCGCCACACACGCATTCCCTCTGGCCTATGGGCTATGGGCTTTCTCATCCAGAATGGCAAGAGCAGTGGAAAGATTGGTTCTTGCTCCAGGCCCAAATCAGGAGGATTTACTTTGACCTATCTAGAAACTTTCAGCCCTGACTTGCTCTAAGGGCTGACATTCTTAGGTGGTATTCTGGGAGGTCCCAAGGGAGCCCTTTGTGCCCTTCCACTTTCCCTAGACATCCTTGCTCCCAACTCTGCTCACCTTACCCCTCCACAGTCCTGGGGCAGGATTGAGAAAGACCTCAGGTCATCCCCCTTGTTGACCCATACCTCCCCCGGGGGAGTACAGAAGGCTGCAAAGTGGTCAGGTGACCCCGCCTTCTCCTTTCTGGGAGAGTCCACAGCCTCTTGTCTTAAGGTGGCTTTTGCACATGCCACCCACCAGACCAGTGTGTCCCAGATCCTTGGATGTGGTATGCTTGCAGCTCTTCTCCCTAGATATGCTATAAGGAACCCTTTATGCCTGTCCCATGGTATGGGGCTGGCTCACCATGTAGTTTCAGTTCTTCATTGTTCAAGGAAGACCCTTGAAGTGTCTGAAATGACTGATCTGTGCCGAATGTCTTAATGTTCAGTGGCAGCTTCATAGAGAGCCAGGGCTGGAAGTATGGCTGCACTCAATTAGCCCAAAACATTTTACGTTCTGGAAAAGCTCCCAAAGAACTTGTTAGAAGATGCAGGAGCTAGCCTTGATGTCCCAGATGCTGCTTCTGGGAAATGGGAGCATCAAGATGACATACATACACATACACACACACACACACACACACACACACACACACACACACACTGGTTAAATAAGTATGTTTGGGTCCAAATGGAGATGGTGAAAATAGAGAGAGTCCAGGGATCAGGGCGTTGTCATTTGTCATGATGTGAATGTTTATATTAAAACTTAGTTTAAATGTTGAGGTGTGGGGAGAGGTATCCCTAAGACTCAAACTTGTTCTGCAAGTGCCCTTCCAAAAAAGAGCTCTCACTTCCCCCTCTCTTTTTTGGATGGAGAAATGAAAACTCAGGAAGAATTAGGGTATTTTCCAGAATGCTTGATAACTAATCTGTGAGCCTGGGCACCCTATGACTCTGGTTGAGTGCTCATGACCCACCTGCCCGCCACTTCTGAGTGTGCCTTTGCTTGGTGGGGATGTGACATCTCAGCCAACCCTCTCTTCCCTGGATGGAGCGAGTGCCCTTGGACTAGCCCTCAGAGGACCTGAGTTGTCTCCCACTTCCTGGCCCCCACATCCAAAACTTATTAAGCAGCCGCCTGCCACCTCCACCTTAATAAATAAGAATCTCTTTTGGCTCCTTTGTCTTCTTGACCTCAGGGTCCACCTCCTGTAACCACACTGTCAATTACACCCTCCTGTCTACCAAGGCCAGAGCTAATGAAAAGCAATAGAGATTTCACTGCCTTTTAATGAGAGAAACACGGCTTTTTACAGGGAACAATTTATTGGGCCAATTCCCCCTGTCCATCACCCAGGGGAGCTGCTGCTGGTTTGTGCCCTGCGCTTGTTACCATGTCAGGCACAGTGTAAACCTGCCAGCCAAGCACCAGGGTGAAGTCTCTGACTCAATTTACAGGTTGACATCTCTAATCTCCTTCCTTGAATCGGTAAGTGATCTTGGCAATGATATGCATAGAAATTAATTACTCCATCCCTCCCGCTCTTCCTGAGCAGCCTGGAGTTGAGATGTCCTCCCGGGTCAGAGGGCTAAGCTACCTGTTCACTGACCTTCATCATTCCTAGCTATTTGTCCTGGAGAGAGTGTGCAAGATGCATAGAGGGCCTTGAAGGACCACAAATGCACGTAAGAGATCATCTTGAACTCTGAAGCCCTCCTGAAGATCCAGGGCAACACGGGGAGGAAGTCTAGGAATACAGGAAAAACACCCAAAGCTGAGCCTCACTCTTTCAGCAACTTTGTCTGTGAGCTCTCGAGGAAGATTCTGCACACAATGATTGCTCTGATGCTCACAAAAGCAGAGCACTGCTCCTGAACAGTCTCCAGCCCGTGCAGGATGATACATTAGATGAGTGTTTCTCAACCTGCGGTTTTGAGACTCTTTTGGGAGTTGAAAGACCCTTTCTCAGGGGTCGCCTAAGACCATCCTGTATATCTGATATTTACATTACATTCATAACAGTAGCAAAATTACAGTTATGAAGGAGCAACGAAAATCATTTTATGGTTGGGGGTCACCACAACATGAAGAATTGTATTAAACGGTCACGGCATTCAGAAGTTTGAGAGCTACTGCATTAGATCATTCTAGGTCATTGTAGTTCAGGCTTGGTGGCTTGATCAAGTCCCTTTTCCGTACCTAGAGTCCTATGGTTCAGGATTTACATACTTACAAACATGGATCTGAGGAAGTTGCTTTATCATGTAAAATATAATCTAAGTTCCCAGCACAAGGCTGGCTTACAGAGATAAGAAGAAATGGTCAATTTAGGAAGCTCTGACCCAGAGTTCTTGCCCTTAAGTGTTTTCTAAATCTACTATCCAAACATCTAAAGTCCTAACTCTAGGCATTCTTCTCTCTGTGGTCTTTGGATTGCACTTAGTAATTGTTTTTTTTTTTCTTTTTCTTTTACTAAGCACTTGTACACTCTGTTCTAAGAACCAGACCTGAGTAGATTACTGTCACACTTAATTAGATTATCAAAACAAAACCTGAAAAGCAAATAACTACAATCATTTCATGAAGTTGAGATTATGAAGATAGCTAACTAACTCAGGCCACTCTGTAAATGAAAAGGACAGACTTTTGCTTATATATAAAATTTACTGGGATGTATTTTGCAAAAACTGAACACAAATATTTAAATGTACAGTATGTGGTAAGTTTTGACAAATGAATACATCCATCTAACTTCAAGATATGAGACTTATCTGAGTCCTAAACATTTTCCCTGTCTCCACTCCATCCTGAAGGAAAAAAGTCTTTATTCATAATTAGTTATATTTGTATCTCTTAGAATTTCACAAAAGGCAAAGTACATTGTGCATATACATATGTATCTATATCTATGTACTTACCTATCCATGTTCTTACAAGTATCAGCTGCTTGTCTCTTCCTTTGTTGAATATTTGCCTATCCATTTACCTTTTGATGGACTGTTATGCTTTTTTTCAGTTTTAGGCAGTTTTGAAAATAATTAGTTTTATAGTGTATGCAGGTTTTTTTTTTTTGATGAACATGTCTTTTTCTTGTATATTTCTCAAAATATGGTCATGCCCTCTACAAATAAGAACATTCTTGTTTATTTCTAAACTGAAAGCTGTTTATTTCTTTTTCTTGCCTTATTGCAATAGCAAAGACCTCTAAATATGATGTTGCACAGACTGATAAGGAAGATCATTGTGGAGTTTCTAATATTAAGACAAAAGCCTATAATATTTCACCCCTCACCATGACCCTCACCCTACATTCTTCCCAGGTACCTTTCATTAGTTTTCTGGTTAGCTGAGAACTGTTTGAAAAATATCACATTTGCGTGTTGAATTTTGTCAGTATATTTTCTATATCTATGTATATAAACATAAGCATTTTGTTTATTTCACCAGTATGACAGTTTTATTTATTGATTCTTGACTGTTAAGAGAGGATTAGACTTCTGATATGAGTCTCACTTAGTATGGTGTGTTTCTATTTTTGTATTACTGGATGGGACTTACTAATACCACATTAGCAAATTTTGTGATTATATATGAAAAAGAAAGGGTAACCCATAGTTTCCTTTTCTTGCAATATATTTGGTTTTGGTGAGAAGGTGAGGATGTCTTCACAGTTGGTTTGGCAAATATATTTCCTTCCCATTTTCTAAGAGACTTTGTGGGGAGAACAGTGTTATTTCTTCTTGGTATTATTTGGTAGGAAAGCCGTGATTGGTATTTAAAGGCATTAATTAATATCTTTAGTAGACATGAGGCCCTTTTTTCTATCTGATCTAAATTGTTGGATTTATTGACATAAAATTGCTTCTAAAGTCACCTCAATTGGTATCTATAATATTAGAGGTGGGATTTGAACACAATTCTGCCTGAATCCAGAGTTACAGATGCTTTGTGACATTAGCCCTGCTGCTATTAATGAAATATGGATGATGATGTATGGAAGGGTAGAATACGAAGCCCTCAGGAAGACATACTCAGCAGTAATAGAAAGCAACAGAAAGAAAAGAATTAGATTTGCTGGAAGGATGTGCATGGACCTGGGGTGGAAGAGACCAGAGAACTGAGCTGAGCTGAGACACACAGGAAGTGTCTGGAAGTAGACACACACATACACTCTCTCTCTCTCTCTCTCTCTCTCTCTCTCTCTCTCTCTCACTCACACACACACACACACACACACACACACACACACACTTCTTAAAGTATGCTGAATGCTGGGTCTGTGAGTATTGGGGGTGGGCAGGGGAAGAGGCAGATGACACTTCTTTGAACCAGGCACAGTGCCCCACCTTTGCCTGCTTGTGATCTGCAAAACCTTTTCTACAACCAGGGTCGACCGCTTGGCACAAAGACATCCTTTCCATAGCCCAGAAGCTGTTCTTCTCTCCACCTCCAGGCTGACAGAACTCACTTCTTCCACAGAAGTATGACTTTCCTTGTGGCTGGGAGTGGCCTTGTGATCCCTTTCAGCACAGTGTTTCACCTTCTATGAGGCTACCTCCAGGTCCCCAAGGGGTGCTTGAAGCTGTACTGGCTGAGTGCCGTTCCTGCCTTAGTTTAGCACTTGTCACGTGATGTGGCCCCAGCTTTAGTAGCTTGAGCTGTGGCAGCAGACCCAGCGCACAGTTTTCCCTCTTCACAACTTTACCCAAGAGATGGTGTTCTACCGTAGATCCTGCCCACTTAACTACTCGGTTTCCTCTTTTTCTTACTAGCTCTATCTTTTTGCTTGGAGTTTGTCTCTGGCACATCTAAATTGTGGCATCACTTTTGTGTTTTGGAGGGGGTCACTGGCACATTGCATAAGGTTATTGAACACAAATGTGGTAAGACTACAGTCAAACTGATAGCTGAGATGGTTACAAAGTTACTAACAGGACGGTAGCATACACAGCAAGAATACACTGTTCTAGGCAATGATTGACAACCTGGGCAGGCACAGGACCTTAGATAGTATGCAGCATAAAACTCATGAATGAGATATTTCTGGAATGTTTATAGTTTAGAATGCTTTTGGCCACTGGTAACTGAAACCTCAGGGTGTAAAACTGTGGACAGAGGACTACTATATAAAGAGAAATAAGTTGGGGAGATTTCCTGTTACCCTGACTGAACACTGACTGCCACAACCTACTTTGCCTCATGACTAACATGGTTGTCTGAGGACAGGAGCCTAGGTCACAGGGATGTTCTCAAGGGACAATGAGGAGACAATGCTATGTTTATACATTGCAGGGTAGAGATAACCAGAACCAGCCCTGGAACTGCATACCTGCAGGCTTACTGATAGATTTTAAAGCCACTTTTAGGTGGATACATTACCAGAGCCTTCCTGTATTAGGGCTGGCTCCTTTTAGAGGTGTCTTTCAGTAGCAAACTACCTACAAGTCAGGAAAGCAGGTGCTTTGATCATATGGTAGCAAGTAAGATAGCCCAGAAAAATGCTTTTCTGTTAATATAATTTTAAGATTATATGTAAAATGAAAACTAAAAAAAAAAAAAAAAAATGCTCTCCTAGGGAATATCACAGCATTGTAGGAATGGCCCCAAGACTGTATCCACCCCAAGACCAGAGTGGGGAATCGCCCTCTGGTCTAAACCTAGTGCCTCACATGTGCTGGAAATACTTTCCCATATGCTCCACTACTCGGCAGTAGTTGAACACTCTTTACTTTTTTGATCCAAGATCTTCCTGAGTTACTCAGGCTGGCCTTGCACTCACTCTGTTGCCAGGCTAGGCCTTGGACTTGGCATTCCTCCTGCCTCAGCCTCTGAAGTTGCTAGAATTACAAGCTTGTTACCAAGGCCATGAACAGAAGTGAAGATTTTCCAGATTTTTTTTCAGTCTCAAAAAGTCTTTATTTTATGTGTGTGAATGTTTTGCCTGCATATAAGTATGTGCATCACATGTGTGCCTGGTGCTCAAGGAAGTCTGAGAAGGAAGATCTCCTGGAACTGGAGTTACGGACGATTGCAGGCCACTGTGTGGGTGCTGGGAACAGAACCTGGGTCCTCTGCAACAGCATTAAGGGCTAGTAACATCTGAGGCATCTCTCTAGCCCTTTAAAAATATTGTTTTATACAATGTGTCTTGGTCATGTTCACCCCAACTTCTCCCCTCAACTCTTCCATGATTGTCCCCTCCCATCAAATTCATGTACTCTTTTGCTTTATTTTCCTTTTTTTATTTTAATGTTTTTTTTTTTCATTTCATTTACCAACCACAGTTCCTCCTTCCTCTCCTCCTCTCGCATCATCCCCACCCCACCTCCAATGGGGTAAGGCCTCCCATGGGGAGTCAACAAAGCATGGCATATCAAGTTGAGGCAAGACCAAGTTCCTCCCCCCCTCCCCACATTAAGGCTGAGCAAGGTATCCCACCATAGGGAGTGGGCTCCAAAAATCCAGTTCATGCACCAGGGATAAATCCTGGTCCCACTGCCAGGGGCTCCACAAACAGACCAAGCCACACAATTGTCACCCACATTCAGAAGGCCTAGTTTGGTCTCGTGCAGGCTCCCCAGCCGTCAGTCCAGAGTGAGCACCCACTAGCTCAGGCCAGCTGTCTCCATGGGTCTCCCCATCATAATCGTTTTTTTTTTTTTTGGTTTTTCGAGACAGGGTTTCTCTGTGCAGCTTTGCACCTTTCCTGGAACTCTCTTTGGAGACCAGGCTGGCCTTGAACGCACAGAGATCCACCTGCCTCTGCCTCCCGAGTGTTGGGATTAAAGGTGTGCACCACCACTGCCCAGCTCCCCATCATAATCTTAACCCCCCCTTGCTCATAGAATCCCTCCTCCCTCTCATCAATTGTACCCCAGGAGCTCGGCCCAGTGCTCGGCTGTGGATCTCTGCATCTGCTTCCATCAGTTACTGAATGAAAGTTCTATGATGACAATTAGGGTAGTCACCAATCTGATTACAGGAGAAGGCCAGTTCAGGTACCCTCTCCACTATTGCTAGGAGTCTTAGCTGGGTCATCCTTGTGGATTCCTGGGAATTTCCCTAGCACCAGGTTTCTCCCTAACTCCATAATGGCTCCATCTATCAAGTTATATCTTCCATTGCTCTCCTTCTCTGTCCCTCCCCCAACTCAAGTACCCCGATCCCTCATGTTCTCATCCCCCAAGCCTTCCCGTTCCCCCACCTGCCCCCAGTTTACCCAGGATATCTTATCTATTTTCCCTCCCTAGTGCAATCCATATGTGTCTGTCTTAGGGTCCTCCCTGTTGCCTTGCTTCACTGTGGATTGTAGCCTGATTATCTTTTGCTTTATGTCTAATATTCACTTATGAGTGAGTACATACTATGTTTGTCTTTCTGGGTCTGAGTGACCTCACTCAGAATGACTTTTTCTAGTTCTATCCATTTGCCTGCAGATTTCATGATGTCATTGTTTTTTACTGTTTGAATAATACTCCATTATGTAAATGTACCATTCTTATCCATTCTTCAGTTGAAGGGCATCTAGGTTGTTTCTAGGTTCTGGCTATTATGAATGATGCTGCTATGAACATAGTTGAGCAAGTGTCCTGTGGGATGATTGAACATCCTTTGGGTATATGCCCAAGAGTGGTTCTTGAGGTAGCTTGATTCCTGATTTTCTGAGAAACCATCATACTAATTTCCAAAGTGGCTGTACAAGTTTGCATTCCCACCAGCAGTGGAGGAGTGTTCCCCTTACTCCATATCTTTTCCCTAAGCTGTCATCAGTGTTTTTGATCTTAGCTATTCTGACAGGTGTAAGAAAGTATCTCAGTCATTTTGATTTGCATTTCCCTGATGACTAAGAATGTTGACCAAGTCCTTAAATGTCTTTTGCCATTTGAGATTCTTCTTTTGGGAATTCTCTGTTTAGAACTGTACCCCATTTTTAAATTGGATTTTGTAAATTTTTAAAATTGTGTGTATGTGTGAGAGTGTGTTCAGATGCATGTATAGGTGCCCACAGCAGTCAGACCCACTGGGTCTCTGGGAACTGGAGTTATGGATGGTTATGAGCCATCTAACATGGGTGCTGGGAATCAAACCTGGTACAAACTTCTAGCCTCTGAGCCATCTCTCTATTCCAAGAAGTGGAAGTTTAGAGTCAAGGTCCGTGTAAGACTGTAGGCCATTTGTAGCATCCCTGGGTCTGTTACCTGTGCCATTTGTCACCTTTCCCAGAGCAGTTAGCAGCATAACCCTTAAATCCAAAGGAATCCTGGGAGTTGCTGTGAGTTGCTGAAAAAGAATGACTTTCTCTAGCAAAGGCACATTCTTATGAGATGAGCCTGGAGTGACAACGGCGTGAAGCAATGAAAGGAGACAGTGGTTGCTTCTGGAAGGAGAGGGTCCACACACTCCTCAGCACAGGAAGAGAAAACTGCATCTATAGGGAGCATGGAGATGCAGAGGACTGGAAATAAAGCCATAGTCTGATGAGAGCTCAAGTAGTCAAGGTACCATCTCGAGGAAGTCTGCTTGGGTTGGTGCTGGGTGAAGATAACAAACAGTGATAACTCAGAAACACTGCTGATGAGAAGGAAAACTGCCAAAGCCACTCTGGAGAAGGATCTGGAAAAGTTCAGTAAAGATGGAGATACCCAACAACTCACTGCCCAGGTTTGTGCCCTACAGAGGCATTTGTAGATTGTGCAGGAGGATCAGTTGTGGTGATGTACTGTGTCCCCCAATAAAATTTATCTGAGGATCAGAGGAAAAAGCCAGCCACTGTAGTAAACATAGAAGTCAGGAAATGCTAGTACACACCTTTAATCCCATCATTTGGGAGGCAGGGATCTGTCTGGATCTCTGTGAGTTCAAAGCCACACTGGGAACAGAGCCAAGCATGGTGGCACATACCTCTAATCCCAGCACTAACCATAGAGGTCTGGAGGTCTGTACAGACAGACAGACAGGAAGTAATAGAGCTTGGCAGGAAGAGGAAGTGATGTAGCTGGACAGAGAGAGCAAATGATATAGCAGGACAGAAAGGCATATAGGTGTGGGTATATAGGAAGTAGGTCTCTTTGGAGACTGAGGTGTCGGTGAGGTGAGTCTAGCTTGTGGCTTTTCCTATTCCTCTGGTCTTTCAGGTAAATTTTACTGGGGGACACAGTGTGTTGGGGGACACAATACATCACCACAACCAGTGGACAAGAGGCTCAGGATACCGTCTACAGCAGCTGAAATGACTCTTGTTCTTCCAGAGAGACTGAGCAGCACAGCAGTACAGATGAGAGAGAGAGCCCGCCCTTACTGGCTCCTGAGTAATGGTGGGGAATGGCACAAGATGATCCTTAGCATCCAGAAAAGTATGTTTTAGGACCAGATCTCCTTAGTGCCCTCAGCCTTGGAGGTCACTATGTAGCTCAGGCTAGCTCGGCTCCTGACCCTCCTGCCTCCAGGGTTCTGGGATTGCAGGTGTAAACTACCACATCCAGTTTAGCATTCTGCCATTTATAAAATTTTAGAAGCCTGTAGCTCTTGGCAGAGGTTCCTTTGTGAGCATCTGTGGTACAAAGGCTTATGTCTTATCGTGAAACCATGTTCAGGGTGGTTCCTGCCTTCTTGGGGAGACTGGAAAGCAATATCCAGATGAATTTACAGTGTTTTATCTCTCGGGCTTTGCGAGCTCTATGCCTTTTTGTATGTCTTAAAATTATCATTAACATTGTTTTAAATGGAATGGGAAGCAGAGAAGCAAAAGATGGGCCGGAGGAGACGTCCCCAGGGCTCCATGGTTGAGAGGTCCGTGCAAAGGTAGTAGCTTGGCATTGAAGACCCAGGTCCGATTCCCAGCTCTGAACCGAGTCAACTGTGGTGTGATTGGAAGGGCAAGTTAATTAACCTCTCAAAGGCCAGGTTTTCCCAGGTGCCAAATAAGGATAATGATATTTACTCTTACCTGAACGTGGTTAGGTCAGGGCCTAAGTAGCTGTGAGTACCTAACTGTGCTTGGCTCATCTTTAGGGATACTCACCTTCTAGCTTATCTGGGACAGTCCCTGTTTATAACTTTAAATCTCAAAAATATCTTCCTATGGAGGAGAAGCAATGCCATCCTATATAATGTAAATTCAATGCAAGTCATTAAAAAACCTGAAATCTAAACAATAAAGGCTGGAGAGATGGTTCAGGGGACCGGAGTTCAATTCCTAGCATCCACATTATATGGCTCACAATTGCCTCTAAGGAGGGCCAGGAGATAAGGCCCTTTCTTCTGACCTCGGCAGGTATCTTCACGTACATGGCATACATTCACACAAAACTCACACACATACACATACATACACCAAAACAAACTGAAGCTGTCTAAACAGTAGTGTGTTACTCTGTAAACTGGCCAGCCAATTAACAGACAGGTACTTCTCAATTATTTGGGCAGCTCCGTGGAGGGAGGCTCCATGTAAGAAACCATCCTTGGTTCGTGACGTTTATCCAAAAATCCTACTTTAGCAAACAGAGATGAGAATGTGAAGTTGTGGTCGATACCAAAAGAGTGTCTAAATGACAGGAAGTTCCAACAAGGGAGGGAGAGATGCTGCAGACTGAGGAATTCTGGAAGTTTCTGGTGGGGGCATCCTTAAGTCCTGACTGCTGAAGGTCGGACAGGGAAGTAATCAAGCAGTGTTTTTCCATTTCTTTGAATAGAGGAAGTCACTTGTAGGCAGAAAAAAGGAAAACCTGTGGCTATCTACTGTGTTAGTGAGCTCCCGTGTAGTGGAAATTGCGAGGTGTGTGTGACTTGTCTGGCCACAGAGAGATGAGGATCTTTGCCTAGATTTATAGAGAAGTGAAGGTTCAAAGGTGAGCCACTATTATTAACCAGAGCAGCACAAGCTGTAGGGACAGACCATCCCAGTGGCCACCAATCATCCCTTAACATTTCCTGGCCACATAGAAGCCTCTGCTCCTCTTCCAGGTGATCACCAAGCCTACACCCAAGGCCATCACCTTCAAGTGATAGACAGTACTCCAGGAACATCTGGATGTGATCAGTTTGGGCTCATGAGAAGTCTTCTCTCCACTTCTGCAACACTCACACTATGTGATAAGGAGCAGAGACATATAGCTCAGGCTGGCTTATTTAATAAATAAAGCCTCATGCAGTTACTTTTTGAAAGATTTATTTATTTTATTTGATGTGAATGAGTGTTTTGCTTGCATGTACATCATGTGCATGCAGTGTTTGAAGAGACCAGAAGAGAGTGTTGGATCCTCCAGAACTGGAATTACAGATGGTTGTGAGATTCCATGTGGGTGCTGGGATTTGAACCCAAGTCCTCTGGAAGATCAGTCTGTGCTCCTAACCACTGGGCTGTCAAGTAATTATTTTGAGACAAAGCTCTCTTTATGCTATTGGGGCAGTTGAGATAAAAAGTTTAATAACAATAATGACATCTACTTTTTACTGACTACTTCCTGTGTACCAAGTGCTTAAGAGACTTGAATGCTTGCAAGTCTCAGAAGAGGAATGTGCAACAAGATGAATGGTTAGTGGAACATGGATCATCTCAAGAGAATGGGAAATACTTACTCTGAATTGTCTCTTTATACAGAACTGAGACCCCAAACTTTATTAGCCTTTGAAAGACTTGGTCTTAGCATAAAGGGGAGCTTTCTAGTAGTCAGAGATGAGTCAAGTGGTCTAGGCCAGCTCGCTATATCATAATTTCACAATAGAAGAGAATAAAAGATCACATTTGGATCCCTAGAAGGTAGAGGTTGAGTGAACATAACCATATATCCATCCATCTATTCTTTTTTTTTTTTAACATTGATTGATGGGTGGATTTTGTGTGTATATGTATATGCATGCATATAGCATGTATATGACCTCATAGGAGGTCAGAGGCCAGCTTTTGAGAGTCAGTTTTCTTCTACCTTGTGGGTTCTGAGGCTTCATCTCATGTCAGGCATGGCAGCATCTTTAACTGTTGAGCCGTCTCAGCAGCCCCATCCATTCATTCTGTTTGCATGCACTGACCACTTCCTTATCAAGGACCAGGGACTGACTTCGCTGGTTGTTAGTCAGGCAAGGACAGTCCATCCCTGAGGTCCTGTGAATCCTCTGAGCCTCCTGCATTGTGATTCCTTGTCAAAATCATCCCAGCCACCTTCTGGGAGAGTCCAGTCAACTGCATTTTTGAAGGAAGCTACAGTTTAAGGTTCATCTGACTGTAAAGAAGAGCCATGTCTGTTCACCAGTGGGCTTCATTCATACAGAAGAATCTTCAGGAGCAAAATTTGGGCAGAGGAAGAAAAGTACACTTTTATCAAAGATATTACTTCAAAATAGAGATGCTTCCAGATAAAGACCCTCCAGCCTCAACATAATGAGTTGGTGACATTCTTCCAGGGAGGTAGCGGTTGATTTAGGAGTTTGATGTTCTGGTGGTACATGAGCACAGAGCGTAGCACAGACAGGCTAGGATGACTCTAGTCTCAACCCCACAGCGTCCTTCATCAGGAGACAAAGAGTCTATGAGAGTTTCTTCAATTCAGTGTCCCTGTGTGCTCAGGAAAGCCATGGTTCTGTGAATGAAAATCCCTGGAAAGAAGCTGGAAAGAATGATGGACTGGCTGGAGCTGCAGTGCTGTGGAGAGGGTAAAGTGATGCAGGTCTAGAGACTGAAATCTCTTAACGTCCCAGACCACTAGCTTCCACCAGTCCAAAGCTAAGAATGTCATCAGGCAGTAGTCGAGGCCTACAGGAAAGCCCCCTCCCGCCATCTTCCTGTAACCATATCTCTGAGGCAGCTGCCAGTGTATTTAAACTTGCTTTGATTTATGATTTATATGACTTCATTCTGTGGAACTATAAAACTTCAGGAAACTGCATCCACATAGGAACATGGAATTTGGGGTGCTCCAGTCTTTGTCCTGGCCTGTGGTCTCTCAAAATGTCTCCACAATAAACTGTATTATATTCTCGTTGAAGTGAGTGCTGTGTTTGTTTTTTTATGACACTGTTTTTTCTAAACCATGCAACCACCACAATCTAAGGGACTTGGGGATCTGTCTAGGTCAAAGAGTCCATGATTTCATGATTCCAGTTACACAGCCATCCTGGAAACAGATGTTTGTTCTGTGTCTGGATGATGAGTTCTAACTGGGAAAGGCCTAGAACCCCATCACACCTCTTAGTGACTGTCCAATGAATCACGCAGTGCCACCCCCCACCATACACACACACACACACACACACACACACACACACACACACACACACACACTCTTGATTGAAGTACAGTGGAAACAAAGTCTTCATCACAGTCTTGCTTTGGGGGTCAAGCCAAGGCTGGCCATCTGAGGCAGACTCAGTCTCTGGACCTGTTTTTGGTAATTTCTGCCTTTATCAGCAAATAGCATCAGGGAAGAACAGAAAAAGAGGTGGTTCCTCAGAACTTAAAAAGAGGTGCCATGAGCTGAGGATCAGTGGAAGAAGCTGGCCCTGAGCACTCCCTCCTGACTGGGGGGCCTCTGCCTTGGCTGCATGACCATCACTCTGGTCTTTTTATCTGTGCTCCCAACAGACCCACTGTCTGAAAGGAGTTCTACAGCCCCCTGTCCACTGGAGCATCACATGTACATGATTCAATTAACCTTTGGGGTATCTCGGGAAGTTCGAGCAATAGGAGAGCCATACCTTAATTGGCAGTCTGACACAGACAATAAAGTTTGATCAGATGAAGAGGCATCGGGGACGTCATTAGCATCCTCTCCTGAAGACCATGCAGTGTGCAGAGGTCGTTTAATTTCTGCTGGAGAAGGAAGGGAAGAGGAAACAGAGTTCAAATTTTCCTGCATTTTTTTGGCCGATTAAATGTTACAAGCATCAACCAGGCCTGGGATTGTGGCATACGTGGTTTCCAGACTTGTTCTTGAAGCCACTTTGGCCTACATGGTGATACCCTGTCACAAAATGAAAACCTTGCCTTTTAAAAGAGGTGTTTCAGAAAAGACAGCAGAGGGGGTGGTCCCTTCCCAAGAGTCCAAATGGGACCAATAAGCAGGGGAGAGGGGACATGAGACTGTGCACTGGGGAAGGGTAGGGGGAGGTGGCCTTGGCGTATTTGTTTGTTTAATTAATTAACTAATTAATCTAGGGAGAAAGAGAGAACCAGTGTGTGTGTCTGCCCGCCCATCTATGTGTGTATTCTCAAGCATACATACATGCTGTGAAACACGCTGTGATCTGCACACAGAGGCCAGAGCACAGCTTGAGGAAGTTGATTCTCTCCTTCCAATATATGGAGTCTGATAATTGAACTTAGGTGGTCAGGCTTAGCAGCAAGCGCCTCTACCTGCTAACTCGTCTTGTGGACCCACAGCTGTGGTGTTTCTTTAAACTTTTTCAAGAGTAGAAGGTGGGGGAGTGCTGTGGATGATTGATTGATAAAGTGCTGATTGGCCAGTAGCCAGGCAGGAAGTATAGGTGGGACAAGGAGAGAGGAGAATTCTGGGAAGTGGAAGGCTGAGGCAGAGAGATGCTGCCCGTCGCCATGATGAGAAGCAGATGTTAAGATACCAGTAAGCCATGAGCCACGTGGCAACTTATAGATTAACTTACAGTAGAAATGGGTTAATTTAAGATATAAGAACAGTTAGCAAGAAGCCTGACACAGCCATATAGTTTATAAGTAATATAAGTCTCTCTGTGTTTATTCAGTTGGGTCTGAGCAGCTGGGGGACTGGCAAGTGAGAGAGATTTGTTCTGACTGTGGGCCAGGCAGGACCAGGAAAACTCTAGCAACAGGGGAGTTCATGCTAGGTCATTGTCCGATTTTACAATCTTGACTCTTCTAGAAAGACTTCCCCCAAGGAAGGAGGTGAGGGGAAGGCAAAGAAAGAAGGGAGAGGTGAAGTCTATAGCCCCAGAATGCTTTCTATGCGGCAACCAAGGTCCAGATATCTCCCCAACTTCCATAGTCAACCAAGAGTGAGGTTGTTATGCCATGACACTTTTTTAGGTGGAGAGAGTTTGACAGTCTGCAGTGTGAAGGGAGCCAATCACAGGTGACAGAGCTGAGGTCCCATGTCACCTGTCTGTCCTCTGTTCCCTGTTTGTCACATAGTGCTTCAAGTATAGCCATCTGCTCTTAGGAAGACCTGCTGTTCTCTATTAAGAACGTTCTCTTCCAAGTTCTCTACAAGAAACAAAAGCAGTCTAACAACTTAGTTCATGTATTAACTAATGTGCATTTGAAAAGCTTTCAGATGTACAACGTACTAAAAATGAAAAATTAACTATCCTTCATGCAAAGGCACTTAAAAATCACATAGAACCAGAGCAGTGTAGGTGGGATCATTGCTGCCATGTTGCAGATTCTTTTGGAATCAACAAATTGTCATCCAATAAGGAGTGAATGCTCACTCCAGACAGAATAGTCTACTGAGAACAGAAGGGGAGCAAAGAGGTGGGAAAAACTGAGAGGCAGAACCCACGAGAAGTTGATGTTGTATTGTTCAGTGCCCACATTAACACACATACAGACATGCACACACACACACACACACACACACACACACACACACACACACACACGCAATGCATGGACACACATATACTCACAAGGGAACACACGCACAAATGTAGAGTCACCCCTTTCTTCTAATACTGTGGATGCATGCTAAAATACATAGATACAAAATCTGCCTGCATTCATGGAGCTCACAGGTGGCATGATGAAGCACAATTCTAATTAGTCTTATCAATTAAAACCAGGAGTCAGATATTGGCAGGGGATGGGGGTGGGTGGGTAATAACCTGAAAGATCAGAGAAGCAGAGCAGCAGCCACTACAGACTTCTTACCTCTATGAATCCTCAGACCAAATGGGCCCCCCACCCCAGATCCTGTCTATTGGTGAAATTATGAAGGCCACTCCACGTAGTTAAAAGGGAGGTTTATTTTGTAGGGTAACTTACAAATGAAGGGGTAGGTTGCAGGGTCTGGCAAAGGTATAGCACAGTCCGGTGGTGTTCTCTGGAGAACTCTGCTCGGTCTACCTCCTGCGTCCAGCGTCCCCCAACCAAGAGAGCGATCTCCTCTTGATCCTCGGTCTTCCGCTCCCTCCTCTGCTCCGCCTTGTGGGCGTGATCATTACTGAAGCCTCAATGGGGGTTGGAACTTCCAGGCCAATGCTGGGATGGCTATCCACTACACCTGTCTCCACCACCCGCTGAGTTTGCTGGGATTAAAGTGTGAGCCACCACTGCCTAGCCTCTATGGTTAACTAGTGGCTAGCTCTGCCCTCTGATCTCTAGGCAAGCTTTTTTTTTTTTTTTTTTTAGTTTTTCGAGACAGGGTTTCTCTGTGTAGCTTTGCGCCTTTCCTGGAACTCACTTGGTAGCCCAGGCTGGCCTCAAACTCACAGAGATCCGCCTGGCTCTGCCTCTCAAGTGCTGGGATTAAAGGCATGGGCCACCACCACCTGGCTAGGCAAGCTTTATTTGTCAGAACACAAACAAAATATACAACATTGCCTTAACAAATAATTACAAGTGTGATGTTCTCATTAGTTTTTATTGTTAACAACACAACATAGAGTCACCCGGGAAGAGGGAAACTGAATTAGAGAATTCAATTGCTTCAATCTGATTGGCCATGGCCATGTCTGTATGAGATTTTTAAATATCGAGGACTTTCCAATTATCTCTCAAGTCTGCTTTTCCTACTTTTGCTTTCTTGCTGAGTCCTGGCTCCTCACCCAGCATTTTGGGTCTCCGAGACCTGGTTCTACTTTGTTGTCCTGTCTGACACAGGTGAAGACGTGCCTCTCTGATCATTCAGCAAGTACTTCTTACAGAAATTAGGGTTTGTATGGAGGTCTGGGGATTGAGGTTTCCCCAATCTAGTGCTTGTCTGAGTGTCCTGGGAGCCCGTTATAAACACAGATTCCATGTAACCACAAGGCAGCCAGGAGCCTGTGTTCTGAACTAGTTACCTTTGCATGTCCTGTAGTCAAACATAACTTAGGAAGGAATTGCTCCAGCTCATGGCTTCCAAGGGTCCAGTACACAGCTTGAACAAGACAGCATGAAGGTGGAAGCATGTGACAGAAGAGGAAGTTCACCTCATGGTAGACAGGAAGCAAGAGAAGAGCAGGAAGGAGCCAGAGCAAGCCTTGCCCTTCACAGATATGTCCAGTGATCTACTCTCTTCAGCAAGAGCTCACCTTCCTTTCTTGTGCCTCTTTTCACACTCCGTTCAATTTATAAACCCTCCAATGGATTAAAGCGTTGGTAGCCTCGTGATCTAATTGTTCCTGGAAATGGCCTTACAGACTAACCCAGAGACAAACTTCACACATTGTCTAGGTATTTCTCAAGCCAATCAAGTTGACAGTCAAGAGAAACCACCACGCTCTCTAAACAATACAGATGCCGTCTCCAGCATTCATTATCTTCCCATGAACAGAAGAGAGGGATAGGAAGCTGCTGGAGGAGAGCACAAAGCCCAGAGGAATGGTTTTGCAGAATGAGGGAGAACATGGGACCCAAGGCTGGAGCCAACAGGGACAAGAGAAACATGAGTGAGAGGAAGGTGTAGAGATCCGCAGAAGAGCAGGAACATGGGCAGGCTTTCCAGGACACAGAAATCTGAGACGGGAGGGCCAGTGGGAGAATGGAATGACCCGCCAAGGGAAGATGTGAGTCCCTTCCACTCAGTTTCTGCTTCACTCAAGAGTAACCAGAGGAGACTTCCTCAGTGCAGGAGGGAGCTGGGCGCTGAACTGGTGGCCAGAGGAACATGTAGAGCCCAGAGCGCTTATCAGTACACCAGTTCTAAGGAAAGTGCCAACTGCCCCATAGGGAGGGGCTCAGGCCACTGGAAGGAATTCTTGGTGTTAGTTGATTGATGATGGCCTTTAACTGGCAGGGCAGACAGCGAGACAGAGGAAGAGATGGGATGGGAGGAGGTGGCGGGAGGGCCAGAGAGAGAGACTGTGGGGTAGGGGTAGGGCCTGGCTTTGCAGCAGAACCTACATCTTTCTGGGTGTGCTTGACCAAATCATGTAAACTTCTGACCTGGTAACTCTTCACATCACCTTTGGAATGAGGACACAGGCCGGGCGGGAGAGTAGGTTAAACATTACCAAGTTCAGTTTTTGTAATTTATGATTTGGTGTTCTCTCCCCCCCCCCTCTCTCTGTATGTATGTATGCATGTATGTATGTGGGCAGAAGTTGGTGTCAGGTGTCTTCCTCTACTGATTTCCATCTTAATTTTTGAGATAAGGTCCCACTGAACTTGGAGTTCACTGCATAACTGCCACTTTTGCTGTTAATACTTCAAGAAATTTGTGATTTCCTAAGGGTTTGGGTCATGTGAAATGAGCATTTTGTCTTTCTAGGGCAGGGAGAGAAGACTTAGTTATCCTGTCCTCTGACCCATCCTCACTGGTGACAGTCATTCATTTAGCACGTGGTCTTCCTGAGTCGAGGTTCCATTGTGGACTTTATGGGTGTTTGTCAGAGTTGAGTACCGTCTTAGAGGACAGGTGGGGGAAGTGTGCTGCAGGAACTGGCCAGGTCTGGTCGTGCTTTATAACAATTGTACGCTCTCCCATTACCATTCCATTTTATGAGGGTGCGAATATACAGATGTTGCTTTAATCTGTCTTTTAATTTCTCTCTCAGCTGTCCCACGAGGACATCTTTAAGTGACTCATTTACTTAGCAGTACCTCATTTATTTTAAAAGTATTTTCTTTCACCACTGTGCAAGTGCTCATAGCATGTGTACCCGGCTTCTTGGCCATTTCTCGGATCACCCAGGGTCCAGATGTGCTCGCTTTTCCCAGGGTCAGGACCACAGTCCTGTCACCACCCTGCCTTGATCACTGGCCACAAAGACAAGCTCTCATTTCTCTCTGAAGTATGACTGAAAACCAGATTGTGTTTACCCTCAAACTAAAGTCAGTCAGCCTCCTGGGCCCTTCCTGACATCTGCCCAGGGGAGTAGACTGTCTTAAAGCCCCTTCTTTTCTTTTTTAAAAAATATATTTTTATTAATTATTTGAGAATTTCATACAGTGTATTTTGATAATATTCACCCCAATGCTCCTTTTAGCTCTTCCCAGAGCTCCCCCATCTCCCTATCCATCCCCCCATCTATTCTAATTTGTGTTATTCTTACATTCCTGGGTGTGGGGCCATTCACCAAAACACATCACTCTATAAGGAGTCACATCCTCTGAGGAAACCGATGCTCCTTCCTCCTCATGATGCCCTCTCCTCAAGAAGGCATCGCCTGTTGATAGCTCCCTAGTTAGGGGTGGGGCTCATGAACCCAGCAGCCTGGTCCTATCTGGGCATCCAGTTATGAGGCTGAATTTACACATTTGTGCACCTGCCGATGCTCATGATGCTCTCACACCATGAGGAAGCTCTCTAGTTCCACACTTTGCTTGGGGTTAATCACCCCAAGCCTGACATTACTTTTCCTTAATAGGTCAATGTCACTTGGCAACGGCTTCCTGTTGTTGTAGATTTAAGTCATTCATATCTGTACCCCTCAGCATCACATGTTACTTACTTCCCTCTACCTGTAGTCTTCCATCAGAATCCCAGATACTGCACTGGTGCAGAACAGCAGGGCTAGCCACGCACCAGCATCACTAGCTGGCTGCCATGGCATCCTCTTTGCCAGACAGTTGCACGGTGATGTTCTCAGCTCTCCACAGCCCCATGTTATGATCTAATTCTGGGGCCTGGAGCTGTGTGGGCGGCAGATCAATCCTTGGAGTAAAGGATGGCATGGAAGGGCTGACTAGAGGGTGCTTCTGACAGAGGTTGGGGAGACGGGGGAAGCAGAGGAAGCCAGGGTTTGTAAGATGGGAAAGCAAAAAGTAAGGACTTAGCTTATCCGACAGAGATGGCCCATTCAGTCACCCTACACAGGGTTTTTACATTTTCATATTAGCCAGTCACTTGCTGCAACCCCCCATGAGGGGGCATAACCTCAGCCATGGCAGTTCTCTGTGGCCTAGGCTCATGCCCAGTAAGTAACACAGTGGTTTACCATCTGTAGTTGGAACTCCTGACAGGAAGACTGTAGACATCTCTGTCTCATAAAGAGCATTCTAAACACCGTTTCATATTCAAAGACAAAAACAAAAAAAAACCTTGTGTGTGTGTGTGTGTGTGTGTGTGTGTGTGTGTGTGTGTGATGACAAAGAACCACACACATGTTGTTGGCAGGACACCGGAAGACACTTGGCAGGCTTTGCCCACAGTGGCAGCCCTTGTAGAACCCAGTAGACCAGCCAAATGGCTTTTCCTGCTGTCATATCTCAGTGAAGTAGCAGAGGTCCACTGCTCTAAGGGAGGTGGCTCCTGGGACTCAGATACCCACAGGACACCTCCAAGCCACTGTGAGGCTGGGCTGCTCCCTTCTCTGGAGAGCATGCAGTGCAACTTAAGGCTCATTTCTCAATATGGAAAGAACAACAGTGCTCCCTCACAAAGGATTCCAAGCATCATTAAGCCAGCACGTGCTGGCTGTGGATGGAGGGTAGAGGCCCTCCCGGTGCTCTGGAGATCATGCCGCTGGCACCATCCAAGTGGAAAGCGGGTCCAGCAGATGAGGCCAGGGTGGCGCTCAGGATTTAAGACTGCTCCTTGAAAAGGACGACATTTCCAAAACAAGGCTACAGAAGCTGTTCCTGTTCAACAAACTATTCTCTTTAGCACACACACCTACATGAAAGAGGCAGTGACTTTGCATATGACTGTTGCCTTGGGAAGTACTAGGAAACCCTAAATTTGAGTTTGCATGAGATATACAAGGCATAGGCAAGTTAAGTCCTGCTCACATGGGAAGACAAGGTGTGAGTCTACGGCGTTCGGTTTGAGATGGATCCTATTTAATAATGACCACTTCTAAAACCACTTCCTTTTTCCCAAACTTGTATCTGATGCTCCGTTTATCATCTGACACAGCCCACCCACCCACCCAACAAACAAACAGACACGCAATGGAAAGCTTAGAGCTGTGCTTTTCTATGGGGAAGGGCTGGAGCCCAGCTCTCTACCCTAATAGAAACTAAAACCAGGGGGCCATTTGATGTAGCCTTGATCTTGCTGTCTCTGAGATCTTCCAAATGTATTTGCTATTTGCTCCCGCGTCCCTGCAAACCCCTGCTGTTCCCAATTGTCCATTGCCTATTAGGAACGGTTCCAGCCAAGGTCTTTTTTTCCCTACTTATTTGATCCTTTTTTTTCCCCTAAGAACTTTACTATGCATGAGTAACTGGCCTGTGAGGCCGCTTTTGTTTGACATTTTGCATTTGTTAAAAATCAGTCATCTGCATGTTTTATAAAGCTGTGGGGGTCTCTCCCCGCGATCAGTGCTAGAAGCACTCATTAACATCCGGGGAAGAGATGGCCCCAGATAGGGGGTATACACGACCTACCCAGTGTGGGTTTAGGGAATATGTCTTACAGGGGTAAAAGACACCAAAGCACTTGATATTCATTGCCACGCTTGCTCACTAATAGAAATAAGCCTGCCTGCCTTGAGTACCTTGGTGTATCCCCCTTCCCCATCCTGAAATGCATTTTCTCAGCTTGTCTAGGGTGATTTCCCCTCTGGGAAGCCCTTCTTGGTCATCTCAGCCAGCTCAGATTCTCTCTTTCTCTGGGAGCTTCAGGACAGTCAATTTCGACAACTTTCACTGGGGCCCTCCTCATGCCATGTGCTGGGCAAGACAGTCCGAGGATTTAATAGAAATCAAAGAAGTCCTCAGTTCTCAGATGCAACTGCATTATTAGAACAAATTGTTAGGACATTTGTGGGGGGCACTGTGCAGAAAGATTGACGCAGGGGAGCTGCCAGGTCTAACCTTTGCCCTTCAGGATAGGGAGGGTTGCCAGGCCTCACATGGCAGGAACGGACATGTAGTCATTCTGAAGTGGCTTGCGTCTGTCTCACTATCTCCCAAGTGCCTTCCACCTAGACCAGCTATGCCTAAATCACTGGACATGGTTGTTACAGGGTGGTTTCTATGGACCACCCTGGACTACTTATTTGTGAGGTCATCAGTGCCTCCAGGACAATGGGTTGTGGCTTAGGAAGGTCACTGAAGGGTCTGATTTGGCTTGTCACTGGTGTGTGTGGATTGCTAACATGGGACATGTGCACATCCTACATCCTATCCTCCTGTTACCACACAAACAACCATGGTAACAGGTTCTTGGGTGTGGTTCTAAAGATGACTGCTGTGGCCACTCGCCAGTAGACTGGGTCTGATTCCTTCCTTTTTGGCCAAGCTCCTGTAGGCACTGGCCTCCTGATAAATTTGGTCTCTGGCTCCTGCACGCTGATCATTTCATCCCCCCTCTCTATATATTGATAGTCTTGATGTCTAGGTCTCTTCCCTGTTTCCTAGTTGTTCTTCTAGCTTATTCATACTTTCTGGATGATGTCTTATATTCAGTTGTTCTATTAAATAATCTAACTAGGGAAGTTTTAGAGGCTGGGTTCTTCTTTCCTTACCTCCTTCCCCCAATGCACATACTTAAAACAATATCTGGTGGGGCAAAGGAGGTAGTTCAGTTGGCAAAGCATTTGCCCTGCAAACACAAAGGCCTATCTGACTTTCACCCCCAGAACCCACATAAAAAATGCTGGGCATGGTGGCCTGAGCTTGTCATCTCAACGCTGCATGGGTAGAGACAAGTGGACCCCTAGGCTCATCAGTCAGCTAGGCTCATCCACTCAGTGAGCTTCAGACCATCAAGAGACCCTGTCTCTAAAACAAGAGGTCTTGAGAGATGATCAACAGTTAAGAGGAGCACTGGCTGCTCTTCCAGAGGACCTGGGTTTGATTCCCAGCACCCATAAGGCAGGTTACAACCATCTAACTCAGGTTCCAGGGGATTTAGTTCTCTCCTCTAGCCTCCATAGCCCACAAGTGATGCACAGACATACATCCAGGCACAGCAACCACACATATAAAATACATAATTAAAAAAAAGAACCGGATGACGTCTGAGGTGCTCCTTTGGCCTCCACATGCACGCATGTTCACATTCCTACATATATTTATGCATAAACACATACACAGAAACATGCCTACACATATATAGTATCTGATAGATGGGCACTAAGATGCTTCCAACCAACTGTTTTCACAGCTTGTCACCTTCTTCAGAGAGACTACAGTGAGGCAATGATGGTCCATGATTGACAGGACCAGACTCCAGAGGACCCAAAGACAGACTTGGAGTGTGCATGTGTATTATGGAGGACCCACCAGGCCTGGTGGTTCACTTGCCCAATGTGACCATATTGAGTGAATCTCCTTTCTCTGTTTCGGTCTTTTAATGGGCTTATTGAGGACCAGTGGCAAGGCGCAGGCTCTAGCTCCAGCAACTCTGAAAACAGTTATTGCTCTTCTTGGTTGAACTAAGATGCTTTGAATTGCTAGTGCCTCTTCTCTAGCTGTCAGGCCAAAGCAAACCCAAACCCTCGCCAGAAGAAGACAACATTATCTAGGAACAAATCAGTTTTCACGAAGTCTGACATTCACAAAAAATAACCAGATATACAAGATGACAAGACAGGCCAGTATAAAAACCCACCATAAGCAACAGACACTAGGAATTGATTCAGGGGGTGCAGTTATTGGAGTTGGATCTTAAACCAGAAAGGATACAATGGTCAAAGAATTAAAAAGATCGATCATTTTGGTGGAGAACAAAGACTCAGCTGCAAATACCAAAACTCCAAAAATACATAAACCAATATTAAGAACTCGGTGAATCATATATAATGAAGAGAAAATATAGAACTATAAAATATATTACATGTAAATATTCACTTTGAAGCATGGAGAGAAATGTCATTGGAAGAAATGCATATTCGTAATGGATAAATGACTTAACTCTGAGGGGACTTACTTTCCTCATCTGTAAGATGGGAAGAATAGTAGTGATGCCCGGCATGTTATAGGATTATCACAAGGATCAAATGAGTTGAATATGCAGAAATGTACTCAAAACACAAAACTGCATAGAAACATATAAAAATTCTAGACTATTTGCTGACAGATAGTAGATGTCATGTAAAGATTTCTCTTTAGTTTCATCTTAAGTATGTTGTATGGTCACATTGTCTTCATCATTTTTTGTAGTTCTAGAACATTTTGTAGCATGGATACCCTGTGACTGAAAAAGAATTTTCTATAAGACATTTAAGATATTTTAAGTGACTATCTTTATATGTAACTATGTCTGGATATAGAGAATAATTTTTAGATACACAATTTCAAAATGCATATTCTTTACATATATTTCTCAACGATTATATTTGACATATTGAAAAATTGATACATATTTGCAGTTTCCAAAATGGTAGTACATATCCACCAATAACATTTGAGACTGACTCTTTTGTCCAAATTATTAATTCCAGTGTATTGTCAAAGTTTTTAAAATAGCCAGTCTGATGATGTTTAATAGTTGAGAAACAGGCATTTTTCTTCTGAGTCAGAGTTCTTTTTTCTGGTTATGGAAATCTAGACATATTTCATTTTCTGTTTATGTTTCCTCGACAGTTTTTGTATTGGGTAGTTAAGTTTTTCTCTTATTGATTTGTAGACACCATTTATATATTTAGGCTGTTAGAGCCTTGTACTTTTTATTAAAAATATTTTTTCTTGGTTGGCTCTTCTGCATTTGCTTATGGCATGTTTTCTAAGCAAAGTGTTTTAATTTTATGCATTCAGATTTATAGTTCTTTTGTTTTATGTGTGTTTATATCTTGAGAAGGCCTTTCCCCCTTTAAAACTTCAAATGTTTTTCCTGTATTCTGCTGAATTATTTCAAGTTTTGTAGTGTTAAGATCCGATTATGCTGGGTAGTGGTGGTGCATGTCTTTAGTCCCAGAACTCAAGAGGCAGAGGCAGGCAGATCTCTGTGAGTTTGAAGCCAGCCTGGTCTACAGTGCTAATTACAGGACAGCCAAGGCTATATAGAGAAACTGTATCTCCAAAAACCAACTATATATATTTAGATTAAATTAAAGAACTCTTCCCACCATTGTTATCCCCTCCCCTTTCTTTTCTCAAAATTTTCCTCATATTTGAGAATTTCACATACGTATGGTATGAAACATGATCATATCGACCCTTTATTTCCCATTTCCATTTCCCCCTATGTTGCCCCAACACCCTTTCCCCAACTTTATGTCTTTATTATTTATTTTTTTAAATGAACTACCAAGTCCAGTTAACATTGTCCATATGTCCTCTGGAGCATGTGAAACCTAACAGCAGCCACTTCCTCCAAATAGAATGATCCTGCCTCCCATCAACTATCGATCTTCAATACTTCCTCAGTAAGAAGACGGGCCTGAATATCATCTCTACCATCCATGCTGGAATTTCTGCGAGGAAGAAAGGAGGGAGTGGACAGGCAGGAGGAGAGGTGAGGGCCAGGAGCCACATGCAGGCAGCACACAGATCATGGAGGTGATGATGGAGGTGGGTTGATCTGAGTTATAAGGGCTACTTGGAAACAGACCTAGGCCAAGGCTGAGCTTAGGGGTTGAGAATGGGTCTCTGTGCTTTGTTTTTCCGTGAGCTGGCAACCCTGCTACTCTCTTGAGTTCAGTGGATTTCAATTTTGCTGTGACAGAGAAGTAGAGGATATTCGAGTCTGCAAGTAAGTGCGTGCATTCACTCCACACACCAGGAGCCCCTCCTGTGTCTAGACAGGGCCGGAGTGTAAAATGAGAGGACAACGTTGAGTCAAAGCCAACGGGCACTGAGCAGCCAGTCTGTAGAGCCTACATCGTAGGCCAACCTCATTACCTCCAAGTCAAATCCAAACATAGGTGCTTGATGAATAAATGGCTGGAAGAGAGTCAGACCACTCCTCGCCAGGAAGAATCAGGGCAGGCTTCCTGGAGTAAGAGGTGTCCTAACTTACCCTTGAAGAACAGTGACAGGCATTGACAGGGAGGCGGCCTGTGCTCCTCTACAGTCTGGTTGAGAACTCAACTCTTTCAGGTGCATATATTTTAATGGGGATTTATTTTCTGCATTGTTAAAGCTTAATGGTTCCCTCAAATCATACTGACACAAAGGGAAGCCAGAGCAGTTCACCAACCAGCAGATTTTGCCCTGAGCAAAGGCACTTACTTCTCCATGCGTGGAGCCGTCCCCCACTGCTTCCCATAAGAGCCTGCGCTGGCTTTGCACATCGAACTGGAGCTCTTAAACAAAGCATCCTTTTCCAGCAGAGGAGTAACTAAGGGCTGGGTTACCCCAGGACAGCACCTGCAGGAATGATGCACTAATGGCAGCTGTTGGAAGCCACCTTGACCCTGTTCACCGGGAGCACCAAGAGCCCAGGTGGGCCTTAACTACCTTTGTGCTTGCGGTTGGCCAGCTCTGGCAGTGAAATTCCTACCTGTTCTGGTCTACACCCCTCCTCCCCCACTCCCCCACCCCCCCCCCCACCCCGTGCGATGAGTAGATGGACCAGCCAGAGAGATGGAAGGAAGGCTGGATGAATACCTCCCTCTGTGTTGCTCTCAGAACGTCCAGGTCACCTGCTGACGGAGTGTGCCTGCAGCTGCTTTTCTCATATCCTGTGAGGACACCTGTGGTCCCATGGGGGAATTCTTAGGAGGTCATGGAGGACTGGAAAGCTGGAGTGATCAGAGGCTTCTGAATCTGGCCGTCAGCTTTCTTAATTGTGACACCAAGGCCAGGGAACACTTCCAAGGTTGCATGTGGCCCCTCCCCCGGAGCTTTACTTCATAGAGGGCTTTTTCTTGCCTTCCAGGACTGGTGTTTGTTGGTGTGTGGTCTTGGTATGGTCTTTTAGTCAAACACCAGTGAATCAGGGATCAGGACAAGCAGCCATCCCAGTTAACAAAAACTTATAAAGCTAAACACAATGTGTCAATGTGAAAGTTCCAGGACTGTTGCTAACATCACAGGCAAGGGTGTGAGGGTGTAGAAATCACACTCACTCACCTACAGCAGCGCCACCAGGCCGTGACCTTCCACCAGGGCTGTGTGCTTCCAGGTCTGAGGCTTCAGGAAGGGATACTTGGGGGTGGGGGTTCTCCAAGGGTACAGTCTCATTTCCTTGGCTCCTGGGTACTGACTAGGAGGACTGGAGCTGAAGAATCCTTTAACATTTCCCCAGGCTTGTCAATGAGGTCCTGGCCCTGCTCCAATTTGGGTATTAGATTGTCCCTATGCACATTGCCCCCAGCACTTGCATAGGTGGAGCTGGTGAAGCAAGTGAAGGTTGGGCTCCCACCAACCCCCTTTTCCTTCTCTTCTGGGAGCCAAGCAGGAGGTTTCTAACCTACAGCACTCATTATGATGCCCATTCAGTCACTCTGTCCATGCAGGGAGGTTTCATCTAAACACCAGCTACAACACCTACCATGTTACCCTGTCTGTAGAGAGGTTTCATCTAAACACCAGCTACAATGCCCACCATGTCACCCTGTCCCTGTAGAGAGGTTTCCTCTGTCTGGGGATGTTTGGTCAGGGATGATTAAGTGCAGAAAAAAGACCAGAGTAGCAGCAGGGAGGCCTAGACTGCAGCCTTGCCCTAAATGGGGCCTGGGTGAGCCACTTTCCATTGCTTGGCCAAGAGAGAGAGAAGACACGAGGTTTGGTAGATAAGTAGTTGGTAGGATCTAGGTGTTAGGAGAACAGTACAAACATGACTAAAATATATTGCATAAAAATATTTTAAATTAAAGAATTCAAAAAGAAAGGAAATAGTCAACCAGACTTCTTAGATTATGGTGCCTGCATTGGAACTTCAGTAGATGGCTACATAGTAAGCTAGGGTAGCCTAGGAAACCAGTTTCCTGGATCAAATAATGATTTCTCTCCTTTACCTTCCTCTAGGAAATGGGTATATGGTGTGTGTATCTTGAGAGGGTGCTGTGAGCATAAAATTAATTCTCACATCTAAGTGCTTCCGACAGTGGCAGCAGCCATCACCAGTCAGTCCTGCTTCCCCCTGTTCAACTTCTAACACTTAAGCCTCATAACATTGCCGGAAGTTAGGCGTGGTTGCTGTTTTCATGGACAGGGACATTAAGTCACTTCCCAGAAGTCACATTGCCAACATGGCAGAAAGGTGCTACCAGCTCAGGATCTTGATCACAACGCTGGCCTGTCTGGCCTTGTCCTGTCAGGGGTCACCCAGTGGTCCTGTATTGAAGGTCACTTCAGCATTACATCCTGGAATGCTCTACTATTCGAGTGGGATCGTAGATGTTGAGTTTTCAGAGGGGCCTGTCACGAGGTAGGTCAATGCCTTCAAATTCTGTCACTGTCCTCTGACTTGTCTGTGCTAATGTTCGTCTCAGTGTGTTGACTTCCATCAAAGACAGCCCTACCATTACTCTTCTTATGAAATAAATGTACAGTAGTATCATCAAAGATACCATCTCAAGACATATGTGTCTGGAAGGCATGTCTGTCATTCTCACCCTCCTCTGTTTTGGGAAATTGAAGACTACAGAATGTCTTTTTGTTGGTTTGTTTGGACTTCGAGATAAACTCTCACGGACTATAGGCCAGACTGGCCTGGAACATTCTGTATATGTGGGAGGACCTTGAACTCATGGCAATCCTTGTCTCTCGGCTTCCTGAGTACTGGGATTACAGGTGTGAGCCATCATGCCTAGCTCACATGATGTCTTAATGGATGACTTTCCAGTGGATGCCACTTAAACGCTGCTGTCCTTGAGGACAGCCTGTGACCTCTTCATCCGAGTTTCCCTGGAGACAGGCAGAGGGCTGGCACTTGGTTCAATGAATGTTTTGGGTGGAAAGAAAGGAATTTCATAATTTAGGAAATGAGTGGTTAGTTTTAGGTCTAGCGTAAGTCAGCTGTGAGGGTGGGCCACGGAGACCCTCAAGGATGAGGCAGAGCCACGGTCCACATGTGAGAAATCAGAAAGTCAGGCCTGCTCTGAGATGAACAGGTGGTCAAAGCCACGTCTGCATCGGGTAGCTCTGCCTGAAGGGGGTTCCAGATCGAGGTCCTGCCTGACAGGAGGTGCAGCCGAGGTGAGGGTGACAGTGATGGATGTGAGACCCAGGCCTGTTGAAGGTGGCAGCAGCTTAGGGAGGAATCTCGGAAGCAGGAGAAATGGAGGATGATGCCCCAGGCCATTTCCATTTCTGAGCCTGGAAATGTGGCTCCCCTGCCCAGTGGGAAGAGTGTAACAGCAGTTGGGGTAGGGTGGGGGAGGCTGGAAATTGAGGAGGAGCAGTGGATTCTGCCATTTGTGCTCTATGTTAGTAAAAAGAACAAAAATGCCCACTGCAGGGTCTGCGTGGAAAAAGAGCATGGAGGAACACAAATATTCTGCAATGCATAGGGAAGACACTCGTGTGATCTCAGCGCAGTGGGGGACCAGCTTCCCTTTGCCAGTGTGTGTACATTTAGGGAACTATGTCATGAGCCCTCCAATTTATGTCGTGTTTCCTAGGGCGGCCCTCCTAGCCTGGTGCTCACCTGGCATCTGCCTAGTTGACCAGCCTCAAGGCAGGGTGAGGTAAATGCTGCAGAGTGTTCACTGGGTGCACTCCGGGACCAGGCACAAGCTGTGGTCTATTCTAGTCTCGTGGTCCTTTTGTGGGAGGTGAGCAAGCAGATGAAGTCTTCCATGGAAGGTGTGGTCTGCAGCATGGGCTTCTTTTCAATGCTCTTTCAATTTTGCTATGTGCTGCGCTTGACTTTCTAGAGTTTGGCCTGTGCTGATATCCTGGCCTGACTATTGGGGTAACTCCCTCATCCAGATTCATGACCTTAGCTTCCAGAGCCACCTCTCTGGGATTCCTCCATGCACCATGGAGCTCCCAGGAAGCCAGCAAGGCCCAGAGGAGCTTGAGCAGCTCTAAACCAGCCACTGCTGGTAGTCTGTAACCAGAGATGCTGGGGACATCTACTTGTGACTGTCCTCCATTGCCATTTATCTTCCCTCAGTCTCACAGATAACTTTGCTCCCCTGATCAGTGGTGGAGGAGAGCAGTGGGCGATGACACACTACCGTCTCTGCTAGTGTCAAGGCCCCCCCTTCTCGGCTCTGAATGTAGCTTGTGCGTGCAGCTCCAGTGCATGTGGCCTATGGCTGTGCACACACGCCTTTGCTTTCTGCAGGAGCCCACATCCGTCTGTTTATTTCCCATTTACAATCTCTTTCTCCCCCTCTGTAAAGCACCAGGATGGGCCTGGCATTCTAGGAACTGCTTGCAAGTGGTCCTCCAAGCCTCGGAGCCGGCCTCTGCTGTCCCCATGCAGTGAGAGTAATGGGTCCTCCCAGGGACAATTTGCATAAAGGATAAATAAGAGAAAGACAATGTGAAGTTTATTCATTTTTAAATCCTGCAGCGTTCGTGATTGAAGGCCCAAGCTCAGATGTTTGCCGGATGCGTCCCATTAAGACTCGGGGCTTGTCTAATGCCTCCTCTGCTCCTGCAGGGGGGGTAATGCGCAGTTGTCCTCCACACTGGAGGGCCATTTCCACAGCCTCCTGTGCAAGCGGGGACAGGAGCAGCGGGCTGCGTTCCTTTCACCAGGCTCCCTCACTTTAATTTGCTGTAACAGAGCCAGCACATTAAATACACAACATATTGATGTCCCTGAGCACCCTGGAGGGTCTTTACCCTTCCTTGTCAAAGGAGCCTGGCATGCCGGGAGGGAGAGGAGATGTGTTTGGCACGCCTGCAGAGTGACGCCTCTGGCGGGTCACAACTGACTGTCTGCCAAGGACTATGCCCTCCCAAAGGACAAAGAGTGGGCAAAAGGACAGAGGTACCATTAGGCATGCCTCAGAATGAGAGAGGACATAGAGATAGGGAGGGCACCCTGAGCTCCAGGGACACAGTGGGCACAGCAGTGCATGGATAGACTAAGGGTGAGGAATGCGAGAGAGCTTGGAGGGTAGAGGCAGGCTGCCACCAGCGATGGCGCTTGGCTAGGCCTGGTCATTCCAGGTCAACGTCAAGCAACACATTTCCAAGACAGAGCAGGAGCTGGAGGGGCTGGACGAGGCTTTGACTTGGCATCTCTCTGTTCAGCATGCCCTGGGCTCTGGGAATCTGGCAGCATAGATCTAGCCATCGTGCTGTGTGTATTTGCTCCAACAAGTGAGGCAAGAAGGACTGAAGCCCTCAGCAAATTGCCCACTTCCCTAATAGCATGGTTCCCAGGAGCAGAGGAAACAGAACTCCGGGAAGAAAGAAGTGTCCCCACAGACTGGAAGGGCAGGGTCCCTGCAAGGTCACTAAGCTAGCAGTCTTCTCCCCAGAGGGTAAGGTGCCCTAAAACTCTGGAGTAAGACTGTCCCTCCATACCTTGAAATGCCTGACTATTGGAGCTTAATTTAGTAGCTACATGTTTATGGTGGTTGTCCTATCCTATGCTACCAAATGTTTATTTCATCCCTTCTGATCCTCACAACATGAATCGTTGTTATTACAATCCTGAATCTGAGACATAAAAACATCTCAGATGACAGAGCTGATAAGCAAGTAAACCCAATTCTAGCCCAGCCTGAGTCTGGTGGCAGTGACTGGTGGCAGTTGGTGGATGGTATGGTGATAGTATGGGTGTTGGTAGTGGTGGTGATCACAGAGTGGTCCTTGTGAAGGTGGTAGGGTGGTGGGGGGGTGGTGGTGGTGGTGGTGGTGGTGGTGGTGGTGATGGTAATATATATGGCAGTGATGATAGGGGTGATAGTGGCGGTGGTGGTAGTTTTTGGCTATTTATGGTGTTAGCTGTTGCAATAGTTGTGATGATGGTGGTAGTGGCAATTTTAGTGGTAGTATTGTATTGGTAATGGTTATTGTGCTTTTGGTGACCCTACTAAATGCAACAGAGATGGTAGTTTGGATGGAGGCGATGTTGTGGTAATTATTATGATGGTATAGTTGTATTAATGCTAGTAATTATGGTGGTAGTGGTGTAGTTTCATGATGGTGGTGGTGGTGATAGTTATAGTGGTGGTGGTAGTTTGGTAGTATTGGTAGTTATGATCCCAGTTATGGTCGTTATAGTGATGGTAGTGATAGTTATGGTGATAGTGGTGGCAATTATGGTGGTAGTGGTTGTAATTATGGTGAGGATGATGGTGGTGGTAGTTAAGGTGGAGATGGCAGTTATAGTGGTTAGGATGATGGTTGTGATTGTAGTTATGATAATGGTGATGGTGGTGATAGTTATGATGATGGTTATGGTTATTATGGTGGTAGTGGCTATAGTTATGGTGAGGATGATGGTTATGGTAATTGTGGTAGTGGCTGAAGTTATGGTGAGGATGATGGTGGTGGTTGTAGTTTTGGTGATGGTGATGGTAGTAGTTTGGTGGTGAGGTAATTATGGTGATAATGGTGGTGATAGTTATGGTGATGCTAGCAGTAATGGTAATGATTTTGATTCTGGTGAGGACATTGGTACAACTTGCAGCAATTACATGCATCTTTTTGGAGAAAGCACCAATCAGCACTAATCAGACAGTATCTGGTTTTAAGTTTTCCCAGCTGTCAGCATTGGACCTGGCACCTGGCTCCTTAGAGGTGAGCAGGGAAGCCTCATGAGCTGGAAAAGGGTATCTGAGCTAGCCTTGGAACCCAGGAGTTAGGCTAGGTCCTTCGGATCTGACCCTATGTGGTGCCACCAAAGACTCTACGAACAGGGGCTTTGAGAAGATAGAGAGACCCCCTCTTTCCTGAACCTGACCCTACCTTTGACCCCAATGTCACCTGTCAGTTAATTCTTCCTGGAAGTTCTACTGTTAGCCTCCATTTTTTTGTGAGTAAGCATTTCATTTCCTTTGAAACACAAATCTTCTACTCCTGGAAATTCTCTAGGAGGACTGATAATACATGAAGCCTCCCACAGACATTCTGTCCCTGACCAGAGCCCGTACCACCTCATGCTAGACAGAAAGACTCCTCTGGCTTAGTCATCCCAAGACAGAATTCTAGGCATAGACTACCTACTTTTTTGTGATACTCCTCGTGCCCAGAGAGAACAGGCAGGAGGGGTGAGACTGAAGACAGGAAGGAGGGCAGATGAAGATGGTGTTTAGGGTTGGAAGAGGTTCTAGGGCACACGTCAACTGCTGGGCCACACCACACGCACTGTACCCAGGGGACCTACTGACCTGTTATCTTGGTTTCCTTATCCCACTGTGTTAACAGGCCAAGGTCACTGGTACCAGACTTGCAAGGAGCCATTCACAAAAACCATACATACAGAATAATAATAAAAATTTTATTGAAAATGAAAATCACTTGCCCTAGACATCTCTCTAGCACCCAAAGGCACTTTGGCAACATTGTTTTACTTGGATTGACTTAATCTTTGCAAGAGCTCTGAAAAATAACACTATAACATGTTCTTATTCCCATTTTGCAGATTTGTAAACCGTGACTCAAAGCTTGTCCAAAGCGAGACAGATAATAAGCAGTAGAGCCAACACTAGGAACAAAGACATTTTATTCATTTGTTTCATTTATCAACCTGTTACTGAACTTGCACTATGTCTAGCCACTGTGTTAGCTACAGAGTAAACACAGTGGGCAAGAAATGCTGTTGCCTGGGCCCACAGTTCTCACAGTCAAAGGATTCTTTCCAGTTTCAACCTTTTACATCTCACTGTACTTTCCCACATGCCAGCAAAAAATCAACAGATGTGACAAGTTAAAAAATTGTTTTGCTCTCTCTGATCAGAGCCAACAATGCTGAGCTGTTAGAAGTCTGATCTACCAGGGCAGGGTGCAC
This sequence comes from Onychomys torridus, assembly GCF_903995425.1. NCBI lineage: Eukaryota > Metazoa > Chordata > Mammalia > Rodentia > Cricetidae > Onychomys > Onychomys torridus. Next base: position 64,896,852 of record NC_050455.1, read on the forward strand.
GCATGGCCTTAAGCACCTCTGTGTCATTCTTTTTCCCTGACCCATCATATTAATGCTCAATCACGTTGTTGATAATTGCAGAAAGAAAGGGTTAAATTGTTCTTAGCCAATATCATTGACATGACCAGAAAATGTGTGAAATTGTATAAGACTTTTGTCAATGATTATTTAAAATTATCAGACTTGAAATATCAGTCTCTTGGGAGGGATTCTGGGAGGGGCTGGAGGGAGGAAAGGGATAGGAAAATGATATAATTCTATTTCAATTAAAATATATTAAATAATATCAGTCTTTGGGAAGACTCATTTCTGGGGGCCACTGTGCCAGGAATGGCTGGCCCTCAAGGCATTGCTCTGTGATCAGGATTCTACCCTAGGCCATTTCACTCTGGAGACAGTGTAATCAGGCTGGCTGGCATTTATCTTCATCCCAAGATGCCCTTCTGTGACACCACTCTGGCCATTCCATGACCAGGGGCTGGTCATGCAGGTCACACAGGTGACAGGGCTCTGAGCTCTTCTCCTCCTGCCTTCAGATCTCTGAAGCTTAGGGTGGCCAGCTGAGGAAACGGAAGATGTTCAAGGAAGCTGCCTCAAGTCAGCGGGAGACATTTATCATCTGATAAAAAGTTGTTTCAACCTCCTTATGAAGGGGAACTCACTAATTCTCATGTTAAAAGCATTTGTTATCTCTTCTGTGTGAACTCTTTTCCAAGTCAGGCCTGAGCTGACTGGGGCTGTCTATAGACTGGATGATCTAAGCATGGGCATTCATAATTCCAGCCCACAGTATAATCTATATGTGCTCCCATGCTGTTGGCTGCAAAGGGTCTTTAACATCAGTAAAGGATTAAGAAAATAAAGCACTTGCTAAGGATGAACTTTCCTAGGTGACTTCTTAGAATCCTATTACTGATCTTGTAGGTTCCTGAAACCATGTTCCTTGCTAGCGTTAGGCAAAGGACATGAGTCTCCCTACAGATGGGCAAACAAGTCCTGAGATGAAAGTCACAGGAAGGCTCCATTCACCTCAGTCAATACTCTTTCCACATCCATTAACTTACTCCATGCTAAAGTCCTGAATTCCCTCTTGAAATATGAGCAGGTTATTCAGCCAGTAATGACTTATGTTGGCTCCCGGCCAGTGATGACTTACGTTGGCTCCTCTCCGGGTCACTGCATCCTCAAAATGCAGACAGTGATGACCTAAGTTGACACCTCTATTGAACTTCTGGAGAAGGAATCCCATCAGAATGGGGATGAAAGATGGAGGGATGACGTAGGATTCCCATACAGCCCCTTCAGGGAGACTTATCAGTGTTTGGGGCAGTACATCTCAAGTGCTGAGCACTGCAATGAGATTTACCACCCAGCAGGTGCTCAAGAAAGTGGCCTACTCCTCCAGAATGCTCAGGGAGATGTTCTGTGGCAGATTGGTCCATGGACTAGGTGGTCCTAGGTCTCCATGTAGCACAGCACACAGATGTGTGAGCACATATATCTAGAGACTGGGCCAATAACCAAAGCCTCTAGGTACTTGAAGACTGTGATTCAACCTCGTATGTTATCCATCCCCAGCATGCTTTCTGAGAGCTTCTGGTGTTGGTTCCAGCTGCAATTAGCTGTGTAACCATATTATGTCTTTGGTCCTTGGATTCCTCATCTCTAAAATGGAGTAAAACATAGTATCATTAATGTTTGTTACAGTGCTGGGTTTGGGGTCTTCTTGAGGTACAGGGTAAAGGCCTCTTACTCCCCCCACCTCCTTGGTGTTCCACATGGATAAGGGACCACACAGAGAGTGAGATGATGGGTATGCATGGGAGCATGCACAAGAGAGGGGAAGAACACTCAAGGTTCCTGTAGAGAAGATACAGCAAGTAGAAGGTCCCTTCTGGATTTAAAGTTCCAAGGCTTGTGACTGCACGGCAGTGTAGGATTGCAGAGCCGGAGTCCATCTGCCTTGGCCTCGCTCTTGGACTGTCCCTGAGTGGCTCGTGTTGGATCATTGTGTTTCTTAGAGCAACAGAGTTCATCCTTCCTACTTCACAAGGTGAAATTAAAGAGGCAAACAAAAGTGGGTGTTTTGAAAGAGCTTTAAAAGTGCATAACACCACTGGAATGAGAATGTATTTGATTAACAGTCCAAGTTTAATTGCTGGAGCGGGCTTTTCATTGACTAGAAAACATTTAATCATTTCAAAAGTTTTTCTTAGCTGCCTTTTGCCCTCTGCTGTTACCAAGTCTGTATATTTTAGAATACGTATTCTCAGACTTGCAGGTATCAGAATCTGGTGTGCTTGTTAAATGGCTTGATAGTTTCCATTCTGAGTTTTTGATTCAGCAGGTTCAGGATATGTCTGAGAATTAGTGTACCTAAGGCCCTAGATGCTGCTGTCTCTGGTCCTGATGCTGTGTCTGAGAACCAGCGGGCACATTTTTTTTTTTTTTTTTTTTTTTTTTTTATGCTGCTGTCTCTGGTCCTGATGCTGTGTCTGAGAACCTGTGGGCAGATATATATATATATATATATATATATATATATATATATATTTTTTTTTTCTGCTGTCTCTGGTCCTGATGCTGTGTCTGAGAACCAGTGGGCAGAATTTTTTTTTTTATGCATTCAGTGTTTGTGTTGATTTTCTGTATTATGGTTACTTCTAAGATGTCTCATAGCATCTCTGTACAAAGGCCAAAGGGTAGGCAGCTTGAAGGATGTTTCATAAACAAACTGGGGCCCAGAAATTGGAAGCGATGGTGTCCTGAAGTACTACAGTCAGTTGGTGAGTGGGATCAGGCTCTCTGGACTTTCACCTCCTTGTCCTTCCCATTGGGCTAAAGTGCCCCCTACTGGCCAGTCATTTGTGGCTATTAGCCCCCCCCCCAACCCCCCACCTCCCGGCCTAAGAGGAGTTCAGACCAGTGGCTCAGTGTCAGAAGCACCATTTAGGGACAGTGTTTCAGAGGCATTAGTTTGCTTAGTGGAAGGTCTAGGAATAGGTTTTCACTGTCCCTGGTTACTTCAGCAGGACCTGTCCCATCTGTTCCTTCCTCATCACTAAGCACCGCGTTGGGGACTTTCTCAAAGGTACAGGCATAGACCCATGGCTTCTCGGAACCACACTTTCATTAGCTCCACTGAACCTTTTCTCTTAACCGTTGACCTTGGTCTGTGAGCCCGTTTGTAGCACAGAGTCAGGCTAAGGCAGTTTACGTTACCCACCCCCCCCCCCCCTCCACATTTGATGTCCAGTCAAGTCCCTTCCCCTGCCTCCCCACACATCAAACCAAGCTCTCTTCATAACCTCCCTGCCCCTGGCTGCAGGCTTCCACTGAAATGTAGGCCTGGATCGAGTCTCCTTCTGCTGCAAGCATCTTGAATAAAACCTGTCTTATCACTTACAAGCGTCCAGTGAATTATTTTTTATTTAAAAAGCAGAGATGCATTTGATGACAGGTCTTGAAAACATTCTTAAAATGGAATGACTTGTGCACCTGTCCTGTGAGTTCTGAATGCTCGAGGTAACAAGGGATCCACTCATCCACAGTCCCCCCAAAACAGTCTTTTGTCAGGTCCCAAGTCTGCATGCAGGTCCTTCAACCCCGGGAAGGGACAATATGAATTTCGCTGTTGGCTCACTTAGCCCCTTCCTTCACTGTATAGAAGCCCCCAACTCTTCCCCGCTTAGTGAAGTCCATGCTCTTAGAGTTGCCACACGAGGCTGGATCTGGTTCCAGGCCATCCTGAGCTGCTCTGAGGGGGCGTGATAACCTAGGCAGGAGCTGTAAACGCAGCTTTAAGCACATCCTTCTCTCTGTGAGACCACATAGGCTCGCCCCTCTGGCCATTTGCTCCTCCGATCTTCCTTCCCAGAGCCTCCTGGGCTGAACAGGCCTGTGCACTGCAGAGATGATGGCGGCCGTTCTCGGATGCCTGGGTACCCGGTGTGCGCGTGTGTGTGAGAGAGTGTGTGTGCGCCGTTTTCTCCAGAGTGACTGGTTTGTGCTGTCATCAGCCGTTGTTTTGGTAAATGGCGAGTTAAACAGATATATCCAAGCGTAAAATCTAAAAAATGTTCCCTCTGGGCGCCCGGGGGGTGTTGTTTGAAACCAACTACATATCAATTGAGCGGCGGCGAGCGGATCCGATGATAAATTCCAGTCCGCAGACGCCTTATAAATTACATTTTTTTGTTCGCGATCTTGCCTCATCTCAGCTCCCCAGAGGCCCTTAGACTGAGAACTATGATTGTGTTGGAAGAGCGTTTGCTCAGCTTGAGCGAGGCCATTAGCATTGCATGTGCCAGGCCGTCCCTGCGCTCCCCCACCTCCCCCGCCCCCACCCGCCCCTTTAACAAAATACAATATGTGCCTGGTAATTTTTCTGTTCATTATCTCATTGTTTTCTGTAAGTACAAGGTTAGATTGAATTACTGCGGGCTCCGCCGTCTATTTGTAATTCTCCTTCCATGCCGAGCTGCTAATGAATGGGCAATTTAGTCAATTCTTTGTAACGGCTTCTTCTGTGCGTCAGCCACTTAATTACTCTAAGCCGTTCTCACTGCTGCTTTATTGCATGGAAAGTCGGGGCTGCTTGGAGAGCTTGGCACGGGATCTCTAGCCTCCAAAAGGAGAAAGAAAAAAAAAAAAGGAAAAATTGTTAGAGACAACCAGGATTCTGCGTCCTAGACGCCTGGTGCAGCCGTGGTCTCAGCCAGCTCGGGCCCATCAGCACACATGGTTTTTCTCCATCATTGCTGACACAGTGGCTTAATTCTGGCCTTGGCAGTCACTGTTCCTGTCTGGGCAGCAGGAAGGTGTGAGCTCCTGCTCAGAGAACAGCTTTCCAGGGAACTGTCCTGGTATTTAAAAAAAAAAAATCTTTATATTAGCCAGATTATTTTGCCCTGTACACCACTGTGGCTGTTTCCTGCTCCAGGTAGCCAGCAGTCCGTCCCTTGCACTCAGGACTGCCTCTTTCTCTGTGCACACAGCACCTCACCCTGATGACACAGGGAAGAGGGCCCATGTTTATTAGCTTCACAGGGCAAAGGGGACGTCAAGTCTTGGCAGCGAGGGACTTGCCTGGGTTCAATGAAGCAGGTTGGAAGAACAAGGGTTATTGCCTTCATAGGGTACCCAAGATCCTGGTCTTTCTGCAACCCAGCCGAATACTGTCCCTGGACTGGGATGGAAGTGTTGCATGATGGAAATAAGAGAAGGGTGTCCTCAGAGGACTGGAATAACTCTGGAAAAGAAATGGATCTACTGGCAGCTTTTTGGGAGCCTGAAATATTACAAGGAACTAGGGCTTACGAAATAGAACACCAGTCTACCTAGAGGCACTGCTCCATACATCCGCCTGAACATTCCTTTGCAACCCTGAATTGTAGCCCACATTCACTTTCTCGCCCCAATGGGGACACATTTGAAAGTGGAGCACCATGCTCAAGCCATGTAGGTGAACTTCGACTGTCCTGAGCAAAGCTGGTCATGGGCTCACGTGCCCAGGCCGTGAAGGAGATGTCAAAGCTGTGGCCACTGTTTACCCACCTACAGCAGTACAGGGAGAAGGGCATTGACAGCGGAGCTCCATGCTTGCAAGTATTGTCTTCCCCAGAGTCCAGGGGAACCCAGACAGCGATAGGAACCTCAGTCATGTCTGGAAAGGGATGGCTCCACACTGCTGAATGAACCAGGGCTTCTAATAGAGACATAAGGATGAGAGACAGGATTTGATGATATTTCCACCTGGATGCTGTAGCAGAGGAGGGTACAGGCTCCACTGACTATCTGATTTCCCAGAGGCCTCTGCTTGGAAATCTCCTGCTCTCCCTTGGGTCTGGCTTATATCTACCCTTCCTTTGGACATCAGCTTAAGTTGCTTCCTCCAAGAAGTCTTCCCTGATCTCAGGGATAACTAACATCAGATCCCCCGTTGATCTAGCTCAGGACATCTGGTTTTCTTCCTCTTTCATCACTCACCACTGTTGTAATTCAAGTGTGTGGGCAACTGTGTACTCAGGACTCCTCCCCCACTCACTCTGACCTACCTGTGTGCAGCCCTCGTGGATAGTTCCAGCAATACCAGGCCAACGTCACTGTCTGCTCCCCAGGCACTGTTCTAAGAGAAACTTCTCAACGTCTTGTGCTGTTTGTACAGAGGTCTAGGAACACAAGGAATGCCGAGCTGAGCAGAGCCAGGACTTCCTCGAAACAACTTTCCCTGGGTTATTCGAGCCCTTTTGAATTTCTCTCCAAAATGCTGCAGCTTCCACAGCCTGGGATGCATCCTATTACACCACTCAACTCCTCCCTGGTACCACCTGAGTTCTTGCCAAACTATAGAGTTATGGAATTTAGTGGACAGGCAGGAAGGAGAGAAAGGAAAGTGGTAGGGGAGGAGCTCAGAGCTAAGTTACAGGAACTAAGTTTGGAGCGGCTGCAATGTTCTTAAGGCCAAGGTCCTCTCACTCCAGCTCAGACCCCAGAGCAGGAGGCCTGATTTCCTTTATTCATCTTCCAGGCAGAATGTAGCACTTGGGTCCAGTCCTTCCAGAGAGAGAGACCCGAGTAAGAAGTATGTATCATGGTTTTTAAACAGCCCATTCCCTCTGACACGATTTTTGAACTCTAGCTTAAAGGAATAATTCTGAATCCAGAACACGTATTATGAAATCTTCACAGTGTCGTTGTAATAGAAGAAAATATCTTCCTGAATAGTGGTCAGGCTGACATGGAGCTTTGTCTACAGCCCTCCGCTATTACAGTTTCTCTACAGCAAGGAGTACCTGGGACTGTACATCTGTGTGCCCCCACTGGACACTGATATCTGAGGGCAAGCCTTCTCGTTTGCCCATCCCTGGTCCCTGGTCCTCTACACTTAAGAGAATAACATATGCTGGCCCTTGTTAATCACCTGCAAGAAGAAAAGCTTTGTGGTTGAGATCTTGCTATATAGTCCAGGCTAGCTCAAAACTAATGGTACTCTTGCCTCTGTCCCTTACATGATGGGCTTACAGGCCTGCACTCCCATACCTATGCTGCCTAGGTTTCTACAAGAAGCACAGTGTTCCCCTCTCTGCAAAAGCCAGTGACAAACCACTAAGGAGAACTTGGGCTATGCAAAGGAGTCGTTGTTTTATGTCATCTTCTAACAGGACAGCTTTCAAAAGTCAGCCCCTTTCAGAGGGGTCAGAGAGAAGAAACTCCCTGGCCAGCTGTTGTTAGAGAGTTACAGTCCTGGTCTTGGCTAAAAAGAGCCTTCCTAGAGTGAGCCCCTACCCCCATCATTCCTTTTCTCAGGTTTAGAGCCTGGCCAAATGACCTGAGCCAGTTGTGATGGATGGTCCAGCTCATGGCCCACAAAGCCAAAGACTGGCTCTTGGAGGCCATGTCTAGAGAGTCCAAGATGGCTAGGGACATCAAGCACTCCACACCTCTTCGGAACCCCATACCTAAAGTTCCCCTCCAGCCACTGGGATCCAGGAAGCCATAGTGAAGGGGCCACATTTACTGATGTACCACTCAGGACAGTGATGTCCTGTGATGCATCCCATGTGGCCACCAGTCCGTATGAACCTGCCCACTAGGTTCTTCTCACTGCCTCTTCCCAGGGCCTGGCTGTCTGCTTGGAGGCATTTGGTGCTAAGTAAGGCGGTACTGACCTACAGGGACTTTGCAGCCCCACCAGGAGCTGCTGAGCTTGTGTCATGACCCAACTCGCTGGACCAGTGGTTCTCAACATATGGGTCATGACTATTGGAAGACACACATCTCTAATGGTCTTAGGAACCCCCAAGCATACATTTGTTTTCATCGCTACTCCGTAACAGTAATTTTGCTACTGAGCAGAGTCTCACTTCCTAAGATGATGGGAAATATGTTTTCCGGTGGTCACAACCCACAGGTTGAGGACTACTGTGTCTGGACAGTGCCTCTGAGCAAGCCCCAGAGCCTCCACACTTGGCCTTTCATCTTTCAGAGAAAGTAACATTTCTGAAGCATCTAGAATCAGCCAGTCCTGTGTTGTTCGGCCAGTTAATTCTCAGCGGATACTCTGGGGTTAAATGGTGGCCTTTATTTCCCCCATCTGATGCTCAAGAAGGCTAAACAGCTTTGCTAAGGTCAAAGGCTCCTATGCCAGCCACTGAACCCAGAAAACAAACAAAAAACAAGTGAAACTGGAACAATTAAGGAAATGGATTGTGAAAGTTTACAAGCTGGCTGTCAGTCATCCATATCGTACAAGGAATTAGTCAGAACATTTCTCTCCCGACTGTTCCTAGGATCTACCATCTGAGTAGGAATGTGGGGGGGGGGGCAGTTGCATTCATTTATAGCATTGTATGAGTTAGTCTGAAAGCTCTCCTTCCTGATAGATGTCTAGGACCCAAGAACCTAGAAAAGCTTTTGATGACTGGAAGGCGACAGACAAGGGGAATAATTGGGGCTGGGGGTAATCAAGTGAGGAATTAAGATGCTGTGGACAGAGGCTTGGACTGGTGGGTAGAGCATATTAGGACGGGACAAAGTCCACTTCCACCAACTGTGACAGACACGTTCAGATCACTGGGAGACTCGGGAGTCCTGGCATCTTAGCAAGGCAGACTAGAAATGGGGATTTCCCTGGAATTAGCTTTGAAACCCAATGTGTAATGCAGAGAGCAGCTGTAGCTCACCGGCCAGGAACCTTGGGCTGTGAACCTGGGCAGGCCTTCCTCTCTTCTTAGAGTCACAGGTTTCCCCACCACGCCCATACTGAATCTCCGTTTCAGTGGTAGTAATGGGTTCTTCTCAAAGGTCAGGATTCCATAGGCCCTTAACAAGGATGTCACACAGTTATGATGGCACCTGGGGACATACAGGCCAACTCTTAAGCCTACATTTAAGGGTGACCCTTCAGACCCTGTTGCCCATACTAAGCGTGACTAGAGTCCATCCCTCTGTTGAAGCATCAACTCTCTCCCTACCTATCTCGTGAATGAGACCTTGAGCGAGGGCTGTGTTTTGTTACCTGAAGCCCTCAGCTCGGTCCAGGGAGTCTCACACTGTGATGCTGTAGCTGCTCACTGCAGGTTTGTTGAATAAACAAACCAAAGCCTGGAGCCTGCCCTGTTGGACCCACAGAAAGTTTAGTCCTAAGAATAAAGAATTGGAAAATGTGAAACTGGCTTTTCCCTCTGTCCTTTCTCTTATTTCCAAGCATCAAGACCCACTTAACAGCCGTCAAAACTGAGGTCCAGAGAAGAGCTGTGATTCAGAACTTTATATATGCCAGGCAGGAAGGGGCCAGAGGAGTCCGTCATCTTTGAAATTTCTTCGTGTTGAGGCCAGTGCTAGTTTCTCTCATAGGAAACACTCTTCACCTTCCTCAAATGAGCTCATGAAAGAAAGAGAGCAGGATACCTTCCAAACCATGGATGTTCAAGCAAGAAAAGAATATGTGGGCTGCTGAAGTCCTGGGAAGGCGTTTGTGTGTCTATCTAGGAACTGGTGACACGGGGACAAGCATTCTGGAGTCTCTGCCTGCCACCCCTGGGCTTACCTTTGCTGCACATCTCATCCCGAGTAACAAGGGCCTCTATGTGAAATGTCGGCTGCTGTGCTTCCGGAAGGCTTTGGCCGTGCAGATGTTTGGTCCTCTACTAAGGCAAGTATTCCCATTTTACAGGTAGGGACACTGAGTCCTAGAGTCACAAGGCCAGTGTGGAACTCCTACGTGGTAAAATTCTCTGTGTCTGAAGAGAGATCAAGGTGAACACTGGAAGGAGGCAGATGCTTGGTAGACGTCTTAGAAATGGTGCAGGCTCAGCCACTTGGACATAGCCGGTGAGGAGCTAAAAACACAAGTGAAAGTGTCATGGGCTGTGACAGTCGTCATGGAGAAAGCCCAAGGAAGGATACCTGTGGGTAGCTAAGGCTGTATTTCTAAAGATGTCATATTTAACTTGAGAATCAAATGGTAGGAATGAGCCAGGACAGGAAGACCAAGAAAATCACTTAGAGGGAGCAGTGTGTGTGGTGGCACCCTGAGGGGAGAGAGGATTACAAGGTCAAAGGAGTATTCAGAGGCAGGGCAGGTTCAGTGAGGGACAGAAAAGGAAGGGGAGACAGGAGGAAGGAGAGCTGGAGAGGCAAAAAACAAAATAAGCAAAAAACCAAAAAACCCAAAACCCCAAAAAACCAAAGCCAGATGATGTCATCCCTCCAGGTCTGTAGAAATGCACCCATATTCCTATGTGCCCACATCTGAACATTAACATACTCATCTATGTATGTGCACACATACACATGGAGTAACACACAGATACAAACAGACATAGACATGAATATATACACAAAGCACACATACAAAATTCTGTCACAACACACTGCTATCTAAGTGTAACACACTTGCACACACAAATGCACACTTACACGGACATTTGTAAAACAGCAATGTACATTAATGCATTTACTTGTAGGCACATGCTTAACAATCACATGTGCACTTGTATATATATGTAAATGTGTGCCAACGTACATATATATATATTTATATACATAAAAGCATATGTACAGTTCTCCTCCAACATGTTATCTGCACTGGAAAACTCCTGCACATCTGTACACACAGAAATGCATGTGTACTTACATGTCTATTCACAATGCACAACAACACAGACATACATTCTCTACAAATGTGCCATGTCTCATAAACACACACATACATGTGTGCACATCTGCCTAGTGACATATGACTTGGGGTGTGTGTGTGTGTGTGTGTGTGTGTGTGTGTGTGTGTATGGTTGCATACAATCCACAGCACTCCCTGCTCAGATGAGCTCCTGGCCACAGATAAACTTCTCTGCTGGTTGGTTATAATCTTTCATTGGAACTGACACATTGATAGCCCCAGTTTTTCTAGGAAGTGACCTTCATGCTGGCTATTGATTTCCAGTGGCTATCAGGCGCCTGCCACTGGAGTGACAGGCTCGGTCGGAGGTCAGCCCTTAAATAAAGTTTCTGGATTACTAAGCACCAGCTACGCCAATGAAAATGGAAATTGGCAGCCCTGGCTCGTTTTGATGGGGTGGGCTCCTACTGATGGGATTTCAGTCTTGTGTGGCCTTTCTGTCCCTACATCACAGGCCAGGTGCCATGTGTGCCCAGAGGTGCCTGTGTTGCAGCGGTCTTGCTTGAAGCCTGTTGGGGGTAGGTGTGTAGCAGCTGCCAGGGCCTGATACTCTTGCAAAGCCTTGCAATCTGTGACAGACAACAGTGTGGGTCCCAAGTTCCACAAGTGACTCAATTTGCAGTCTTGGGCAGGTGGTGTCAATTTTCCGGCCTCAGTTCTTTTCCCCTGTCCATACCCCATCTGCTGTCAGTGTCTCTTCACAGGGGTGTGGCTCCACCTAAGGAGCTGACAGCATTGGACGTGTGCTGAGCTGTGTACAGTTTGTAGGAGAAGGTGGGGTATCGTGTTTTAGCATTAGCATTGCCAACCACAAGACACCACTTAATTAAACCCTGTGCTAATTTGAAGTCCCTGGGGTTGTGGCACCATTCAGGGGTCACTGGGGAAGCATAGACAGGGTGGGGCAGAGGCTAAAGGAATGTTTTAGATGTCAAATCATTACTTTTGCCTCCCTTGCCTTGCCTACTTTTCAAAGCAAATTTTGAGCTTCTACTCAGACAACAATCAAACCTAACAAACAAAGCTTAACACAGTTGGGCAGGCCTTTAGTTCCCTCATTCAGGAGGCCAAGTCAAGAGAAACTCAAGTTATAATCCAGCTGGAGCTACATACTGAGATGAGTTCATACACACACACACACACACACACACACACACACACACACACACACACACACCAACCACACACACCATTGAAAACAAAAAAGTAACCCCCCCCCCAAAAAAAAAACAGAAACCCAACAGCAAAACACCTCCAGAGATGCTTCAGTCCCAATTAGCACCTACTTCCTTCCCAGAATGCAGTTCTTTCCATCCCCTCCATCTGGGTAAATAAATGCCACCTCTGGCCTCACCTTAGGCAATTCAGCCTCTTCTGCAGTGCCAGATCCTTCTGCATACAATCCAGGGAGCCACTGAGCACTCCCTTCCCCTGGGTATTACAGAGTACATCCGACCTTACATCTGAACGTGGGATGAATAATTACCATTCAAATATGAATTTACAGTAGCATCAACCGAACCTTGTTTAGAAGAATCTGACTTCAGGAGATCAGGAAGGCTGTCAGCCTCCAGTCTTCTAGCATTGTCTGGTAGTAACAGTTGCCCTTTTTTTGTCTCAGCATATACTTTTTGCTGCTTTATGTATTTCTCCAGGACAGAGTTGTTAGCTGAGGTTGTGTACATCCTGAAGGAAGGACAAGCAGAAACTAGAATGTTTGATAAAAATCAGAGAAGCAAGAGTTGCTAGTGGATGATGAAGGTCAGAGATGCTGTCTGTGCAACATGTCTGGATACCCTGACCCAGACCCTTGGCTACAACCTGCACTGGAGTGAGACCAGCAAGGTCATGACATCTAGACCCAGTAGACAGCAATTTTGGGAAGGTGGTCTAGAAGAGGTCAGCATCACACAATTCTGGTGTGTGGTTGGACTGTTTTACTGGCTGATATATAAGATCATTTAATGCTCTCTCTAGAGTCCACATGACAGACACATCTAGAGACAGGTTCTCTTGGGACCAGCTTGTTTTATAGAACATGAAAGATGTTTAGAAATTAGCCATTCATTTCCAAAGAGGACCTGGGGTTGCTCAGAGTTAAAGATACACGGGCAGTTGTTAAAATAGCAATAGCAGACATGTTGTTTTTTTTTTTTTTAATTTGAACATTTCATTTCTTATAGAGACTAGATCTCCTTGGTTTGTATAAACTTGGAAATACTATGCCCTCAAAGTTCTCTATCAACCTGGTAAGTGACAGACATCTTAGAGAAAGACATCTTTGTACATTTCTCTGCCGAGGGATCTTCGTAGGCAGCCAAAGGATAGGCACCAAGCTCCTCCCACTTTCTTGGGTCCTATGAGAGTCAAGTATGAGAGTTAAGGGAAGGGTTTGCTCCAGGGTGTGGAGAAGGAGCCCCAGGGAAGGCAGGGATAGAGAAGCAGGTGTGGGACAGTGAAAACAGCGGGGAGACATGATTCAAACAGCTTTGGTTCTAGGCCAAGTATGAAGTCAGAAAACAGAGAGGCTAAGCAGCTGGCCTGGCCAAGTCCTCACAAGGTGAACACAAAGCCATGACAAACCCAGCACTCAGCTTTCAAACCCAGCCAGCTCTGACACTTTCCTGCTGAGCAGTCTCAAGCCAATCACACCCCTTTCTGAACTGCAGCACTCCATTGCAGAAGGATCAGGAATTCCCTGTCATCTCTTTATATAGCTCAACAAATGTCTGATGCTTGGGAACATGCAGGTGGATCCTGATCACACCTTACACTACCCACTATCCCACTATCAGATTCCTATCACAGTGAGGGATAGCCAGCAGTTCTCAAAAACAGTGATTTTGTTCCTTTCCCCTGGGAACAATTCAGTGGTGTCTGGAATGATTTTTGATTGTTACATCTGGGACAGGAGTGAAGCTGGCATATGGAAGGTGGAGGCCAAGGATGCTGCTAAGGACACGCATAGGGACGGCTCCATGGCAGAGTCACATGACCCCAAATGGCAGAGATGGCCAAGACAAGGGCCTTCTTTTAAGAGATCCTTTCCCTCTGTACCCCCTCTGTGCTCAGCAAACAGCCCTGAAAACCTTTCATTTTTCCAACAGGGCAGACTCAGGCTGCACAGGGAGCGGCTGCCTGCCTCCCCTCACCCTGAGGCCATTCAGCCAGATGGCAGAGGGGTCAGCAGCAACCAAACATCTAATGACGTGTGACAAGTGTGGCCAGACAGCAGGCCCAGGCTGGGCCCCTTGGAGGCCACTCATTGGGCAAGGGAGACTCATAAATAACAGCCTAGTGACAGCCGGACTCTTGCTCAGTGGGAGACATGAAGCCCCACTCGCCTTGGCTCCTGGGGCAGGACTTCATAGGACAGACTCCAGCAGAAGGGCAAGGCTGAGCACCTCATCCAGACCTAAGGGGCTGGTCCTTAGAGTGCCGTCCTGACAGTGCCTTTGCTGCATGGCTCTCCTTGATGGTGCCCCTTTTAGGATTCTGACCCAGTACAGCTGAGCCTCCAAACTACCCACTCGGTCACTATTTACCATGAACTAGCAAAGCGATGGGGTAGGAAGCTGGTCTCCGGCACGAGTCTCAAGCAGTTCACTTTGCTTATAGGCTATCAAACCTCCATCTCCTCATCTGCTAAATGGGGGCATCAGAGCAGCAGATATGCTCATTTATGAAAAATTATGTACAAAGCAACAAATTAATGGAAGGGATGATAATGATTATGATTATTCAATCATTCGGGAGAAAATAATTTATATTTGGAAAAAATGTACCTTCTAATGCTCTAAAAATATTAATCAGTTTTAAAGTTTTTAGGCAGCTCCAAATAGGCTTTTTGCAATAACAATCGTAATAATGATGCCTATATTAAATAGCACTTTTATTTCCACATTTGTTTTCTCCGAGCCTCATGTGGCTTAAAATGGGACCTGTTTGCAGTGATGCGTGCTCCTCGAAAAGAAAAGTAGGGAAAGCCGAGCTGCACGCACGCCCAGACAGACTTCACTTTGTTGCTGATTGGAGTCCCAGTTCAGAAGGTAACCAGGGCCCCAGGTAAGGCTGGTGCCTAATGCAGAGCACCAGGCTCTCAGTTCTGTCGTCTACAAAACCGACATAATGATTTCCTCCTGACCTCCTCGGGACTGCTGTGTCAGGGAGCCCAGGCACCTGGAAGTCCTGTGGTAATCGAAACATCACCCAACAAGGGAGGCAGCACCATGATCATTAGCATCATCATTGCTATTCATTATTATTCATAATAATGCTTGCGAGATGGAGCTTCTCCAAAGGACCGCTTCACGAACTGGCTTTGCAAAGTTTTACAAAAACACGCCTCAGATGGAGAACCCAAGCCCCTGGACACCCCCCTCCCGCCCCCGCCCCCGCCCCCCGCCCCCATCGAAGCTGGCTTCTACAAATCTTCGGGCTCTCCTTTTATTTCAGGCTTCCCCACCCCCAAACCAGGCCTTGCACGTCTTCTGTAGAAATGGTTCTTGTGGCCCAAGACCTCGGATGCCAGTTTTCAGCCAGGAGCACAGTTTTGCAGAGAGGGTTATAAATCAAAACCTGGGTCCTAATGAAACCTCTGACAGAACGCTAACTGTAACAGAAAGCACCCAGGCGCCACTTTTGGGAAATGAGAGTCAGGATCAGGGTTCGAGGTGCCCGGCGCAGCGAGGGGGCCAGCCTCAGCCCCCTTCTTCCCTTTGTTTCTTCCTATCTGCCCCCCCTTCCTTTATCATTCCAACAGAATCTCTGACAGTCCTCTTTAGCTGCCCTAGGAATCAGCCTAGTGGCTGCTAAGCTGCAGACCCTGGTGGTTCCAAAGCCAGATTCCTCCCTAGCTCTCCGCCTAGGAGTCTGGTGGTGATGGATGACATAGGCACAGGGCACGCACAGAGACTGATGAAGGCAAAGCCCTGGGTTCAGAGCGGACCTTTCAAGTCCTGGCTACCTTGGGCCCTGATCTGCAAAAGTGAAGACAGCAGTCATTCCTCCCTCGCAAGGCTGCTGAAAGGGTGTGGGAGACACCAAGTAGCTGTGAGAGTCCAGGGGGGTAAAGGGACCGAGGACCGGGCACCCGGAGCTGCTAAGGACCTTCCTCTTTGCCTAGGTGAATGGCCTCTTTATCCAGTCTTGTTTCAATCCGAGCCACAGGTACTTCTGGTCTGATCTCAATGAGCTCTTCACCACACCTGTCACTAAGTCAGCCTTAGCAAATCACCTGGGCCGAAGTTCGCCCCATCTGGCACGACACTACGTGTATGGATGGCACTCTTCCTTAGCTCACCTCATGGGAGAGGAAGGCTAACTCCTAATTCCTCAGCACCTGAGGCTGAGTCCCTAGTGGGCACTCAGACCCTGAGACTCACAGCGTGAGACTCCAGGCCATTGACTGGGGAATACTTCACTTACCCCAAAGCTTGTCCCCAGGACCTCCAGCTCAGTCTGATCTTCTCCTTTGAGCTCCTGCATTTTTGCTATTCTATCACTCACTTAGTTGGCCTAGAACAGAGACACTATTCCCAGCTAGCAGCAAGCCTCCCGAGGGAGAGGCCACACCCAGATTCTCTGAAAGACTTGGCTCCACCAGCTTCACCCAGTTCTGTTACCTTGTGTCTTTCTACCAACAAAGGCTTGGTTTTGTTTGGTTGGTTTCGGTTTTGTTTTGAGATAATGTCTCACCATGTAGTCCAGGCTGGCCTTCAACTATGAGCCCAGGCTGACCTCTAACTTTTCACAATCTCCTTCTGTAGCCTCCCTAGGGTAGAGATTACAGATACGAGCCATCATGCAAGGTTAACATTAAGGGTTCTTGCTGAGAGGCCTATTAGATGTCCACAGAGGGTCAGCTATTGGCCTGGTCTATGCCCCTTCTGCTCATATTCTATTGGCCAGAACAGGTCACAGGGTCAGCATGAGAGGATTTTAAAAATCCTTTTATTTAAGGTGGACTCACCAGGCAAGGGTCTGGGTTAGCCCTAGGAAGCTCGAGATGATCCAAGTCCCTCTCTCCTCTCTCCCTTATGCATGCAGAGTCCCTGGTAGGTGGAAGAAGCTGTCTTCATATGACTTGAAGTAGCTGCTGACATGCAGAAGCTCCCCCCAACCCCACCCGATTTTCAGTTTGCGGCTCATATTCCTGGGATCTATTTTTTTTTTCCCTTCCTGTTCCGGCTTTTGTTAGTAGAACATCAATTTCTTGCTGCCTTTCAAAGTCTTTATTCCCCAAACAGAAGGAAGAAAGTTTTCGCGGCCCAGCTGGGTCCTTAGTCAGGCTAGTTTTCTTTGCAAACCAGCCAGGGGCCAGGGCAGTGGGGAGAGGGAAGCTGGGCAGAGGGGCAGAGGCAGAGAGTCAGCAGCAAGGAAGAGCAAGTGCGGCTGATGAAGGTCCCTGAGGTGACTTGCAAATCTGCTGAAATCCTGAACGAGCTTTGATTTAACCCAAGCTTGAAACGGCTTTTATTTACTGTCTATTGTGGAATAAATGACATCTCATAAAGAGGCTTCATCCATTACCCAGAATGGAGAGCTCCGTGTTAGGGACATTTTATCCTCTTGATATCAAAGGAGGTATGCCTGGGTGTGTTATCACAAATAGAAAAATCAATGCCAAGGCACACACAGCTGAAATTTCATTTTCATCCAACAATATTTTCAAAGGGGGTAAAAAAAAAGACAGTTGCTCATAAAAATGACCCCAGATCCAGAGGACTGACCAAGGCTAAGCAAAGACTGGGCTGGCTCAAGCTGCGTGAATGGATTAACTCTGCTCCCTTCCTAAACCATCAGCCCTGGGTGGGGCCGGCCCCACAGAGCAAACCTGAGAACCCGAAAATAATTCTGGGAGCGAGCCTAGATACTCACCCAGCCCTGACCAAATGCTGCTCACATGCCCAGAAGCTGCCTCTCTGTCTCTAGTTCCCCACCCCAGCCATACTTGGACACAAGCTCCATAGAAAATACCAGAACTATCCAAAAGGTATGCACTACCTTAAGAGAAGGGTGTCTGAGTCTTCCAGGTATTATGTGAAAATGAAAGACCCCCATGGAGCAGAGAAAGTTGGGCAAACTCCCAGGGAAGGCATGGTCTCTGCTTCTCACTGAGTTGAAGCCACTTCTCTCCACATCAGCCCTCTTTCAGCAAGAGAAGGGGAGGAGACAAATACGCTTAATTCTTCATAAAAATTTTCTTGGTTTCAACCCGCAGGGCTCCATCACATTGTGTAACCGTGTATTGGGGTGATTCTCTGGTTTGCGGTGTTATTTCCCCCTGAGGCTATGAGCTCAGTGGATGCTCTATTTATATTTCCAGTGCTGAGTACTGGTAAATAACAGCTGCTCAAAAAACACACGTTAACTCCAAGAGATAGACAGGCCAGGGCTCGGGGAGGAGGGTGGGGGTGGTATAAATGACTGCCTGGATGCTTGAGCTGATGGTCACAAGTGGACTAGCACTTGAAACCCTCCCCAAACCTGAGAACCTGAAAATGATTCTGGAAGAGAGCCTAATAATAAGGAGGGATGCAGCCTGACCTTCATCACAGAGGCAGCCTCAGTGCCTGTCTCTTCCATTCGATGGTTGTTCTTAGAGGAATCTGTTGGAACGTGGAGACAGAGACAGCATCTGCATGGTTCAAATGTGTTTTGTTTTGTTTTGTTTTTCTGTTTTAAAGATGGGGGAGGTGGGTCTCTTGTTTTCTCTACTGCTCTGACTCAGTTGAAGGACATTAAGCAGAACTGAGAAAGGCATATTTGGGGAAGAAAAATCCCTGTGGGGTGTCCCCTGCTCCCGTGGAGATGTGGGCTGTCTGTTTTTCCCCCCGAATGTTTCATAAGGGATTGAGAGAACAAATGAACCCGGCCAGCCGATATCGCTGCCACAGCCGCCCCAAACCAGCAGCAGTATTTAAATAAGGCTTCAGTGGGAAGCCAGAGTCTCTTTGGACTTGGTCTGTGATGTAGTTATCGGGAGGAGAAATTCGCAGAACCCATTACCTGCCACTCTTTCCCCTAGGAAATCCCTTGTTTGTGGAATGAGAATCTCTGAAGCTTTCGAACAGCCACGGATTGTCCTGGGCAAACATCTGCCTCGCTGTGTGTTTATAAGAAGAGGCATTTGTGCCATTGATTGTTTAGAGGTTTGTGCAGAACTCATGTGCTCCTTCCCTCAGCCCTGCCCCCCACCACACACACACACACACACACACACACACACACACACACACACACACACAGCCCATGCTCTGTGCAAGCAGCAC
Organism: Onychomys torridus; assembly: GCF_903995425.1. Taxonomy (NCBI): domain Eukaryota; kingdom Metazoa; phylum Chordata; class Mammalia; order Rodentia; family Cricetidae; genus Onychomys; species Onychomys torridus. The sequence continues at coordinate 64,915,806 of NC_050455.1, forward strand.
ACACACACACACACACCCCACTGTTGACTGTGATCCTTTTAACATTACTGTACATCAGTGGGTTGGGGCCAGGGAAGATCTATACCACCACCCACCTGCTCTGCTTGGCATGGAGACTTTTTCCTAGCAAGGAAAGTATGTCTTCATTACGTTGTTGTCATTATTATTTATTCCACAGAAAAAATTTCAAACACTTCCTGTGCAGAATGCTGAATTAAGCAAGTGAACTACTAGGGAAGCCCAGCCTTGTTCAGGAGTTTGCAGACTTAGGGTAGAGGTGGAGCCCCAACATTCCACATTAGGGCTTCACCTGCATGGACCATGGGCAGGGCAGGGAACTGGCTGCCAGCCCCTTAACCAAATAGGATGCCTCAGCTTGAGTTCTTGGCTAGTTCAACACATATTTGGACCAAGTTTCTCAAGCATTTGCTTTTAAAAAGAGAAATGTGATCGATTTCCTTCTACCCTCCCATGTCACCTCTCCCAGGTCCTCTCCCAGCACTGCTGACCTGGTCACTGAGGACGGTCATCAGTGTGGACCCATTATTAGCTGAAACTCAACAAAATGCCCGGTGGTGGAGGGAGGATTATTGTCATCCCAAGTGAGGTCAGAAACACATGAGAAAATCCTGTTATTAAGTACTTAATAAGAATCTTCCAAAGAATAAAGACTAATTCTTAGTAGAGAGTGTTTGAAAGGCAAAGTTGGGTTCAGATCTAGCCAGGGTCTCATCTCCTTCACCACCTACTGAGTAGGGACACCAAGCATGACTTTCTCTCAAGAAACAACCGAAAGCCCTTCAGCAGCCAAGAAAGGTGTACAATATGAAACAAAGAGTCTGGCTTTCAGTCTGGGGAGGTGGGTCCAGGTCTGCTTCCCAGCTGGGTCTGTGGGTACTGGGCTGTAGTCCTAGCTCTTTAGGAGGCTGAGGAGGGGGGTCTGCAATTTGAAGAACTGTCTAGGCTACAGAGTGAGTTCAAGGCCAGCCTGGACAAGTTGCCAAGACACTTTCAGAAGAGTAAAAAGTGGGCTGGGCCAGAGCTCAGTGCTATAGTGCTTGCCTAGCTTGCTGCCCACTCCCAGCTCTACTGCCCATCCTGTATTGACTAGTGCAGACAGGGTTATAGCTCAGATGACTCTCCAGGACACCGGCAAGTCTGTCTTGGATTCAGCACTGACTGGGAGACCCAGGTGCCCATCCAGGCTCTGATACTATTGGAGTAGTAAGTCCATTTGGATCTGTCAGTCTCTCTGGACTCCATTGTGACTGATTTCCCACAGCCTTTCCATGAATAGGGGGTCAGACTTTATACAACAATTAGGTCAGGTTAGACCACAATTAGGTCAGGTTAGACCACAGCCTCTTTTGCAATCTGTCAATTCTCCCCTGTCTGCGTGCTCCCTTTGAGTATCTGCAGCACCCACCTAGGCATGGAGCCAGCTAAGTGGCTAATGTTACTGCTGTGTCTTGAGATTACACTATTGCCTTGAAGCAGAAATATAGCCAGGCACTGGGATTGGAGATGAGCTTGCCCACCTCTAAAAGGCAGCTCCACCTTCCTCAGCAAGGTTTCCTAATTCTCCTTAGGAGAAGTAAACAGATTTGATAACAACAAGCAACGTTGGTGAAGTGAGCGCGGTGTCTGCTGGGTGGTTGTCTGTGTTTTCTGAGCTTTCCATAATCTCTCAAAATAAAAACGCAAGTTCCATATAGGCAGTGGAAACCCACATGGTATTTGATCCAGGTCACATGGTCAGAGGGGGCCACACAGCTCTTTCTGGTGTGTTGGGCAATTTTATTGTTAAACTGATTGGTAGAAAATAACTGTCTCCCTTTTTGTTCCAACTGTGCTATATGGTACACATACGCTTTGTATGTTTATATTCCATTGTAAATACTACTTTGACATAACATACTTGGTGAAGTATGCCCTCCCTCACAAATTAGAGGGCTGGAATGATACTGAAGCACACAACAGAAATCTAATCAGACCATGTACGTGATTTTAACATTTCTAGTAGACGTGTTTTAAAAGGTCAAGTGAAACAAGTTAACATTTACTCAAGTCCTATGTTCTGTTTAACCTAACACATCTAATTTATTGTTATTTCAGCATATACTTACTATTAATTGATGTTAATACTTTACCTTTTGGGGGACACTGACCCTTGGTGATAGAACATACATTAATCTGCTACACAGCTCAACTGACTAGCCATTGAGCTGAGTCTGGCAAAGCTCTTCTTAGCAAGCTCCCAGGGCTGAGATCGCTGAGCTACCCTGAAGCATAGGCATGCATGTTGATCTCAAAATATCATCTCACCCATTTGGCATCTTCTTCCTGCTCTGAGGTTTGGGATTGGGACTGGCATTCAAGGGACAGGTTATTTGCCTCACCACCAGGAGCCCCAGGGAAGAGGTCCAACATGGCTGCCTTTGCTCTGAGGCAGAGACAGCCTTTTGCTTAAGAATCCTTTGCCTGGCTCACCAAAGAAAACATATAAGTCAGCTAGCTTTCAAAGGGATGAGGTGTCAACAGTCTGGGAGAAAATGTCAAGCAGTAAGACACAGTGCTCAAGGTGTAAAGAGACCAGCTCCATAAAACCCCTTGCTGGCTCTTTGGTTCACAGACAGCCCCCATAAAACACTTGAAGACAGGTGATGGATGCCCTGGGGTCTCCTGGCCCATGGCAACCCAGTGTGGTACCCTAGCCTGGGGAGCAGAGGCAGGACTTAAATCCCGTGCAGGAAGGCACTTCCTCCCCTGTCACAAAGACAAATCCACACCCCTGGCAGGGAAATCAAGTCCCCTAGGTTATTGTGGCACTGTCAGAAAAATGCCCCAATCAGACGTAAAGTATGACATCACTCCTGGAGGAGGAATGATACACCCTGAACGCAGGGGAAGACATGCTCCTGGTGCAGAGTACAGGACCGGAGCAGCACCTTCTCCCTGCTCTAGAGCCCACTCTGCTCTAGTTGTAGAATGATGTTTGTGCAAGGACCATGTGTGCTAAACCGGGAACAAAGATGTTTCCTGGCACTTCATAGTATAAAGATGGTCCATATACACAATATGAAATAGGACATATATGAGATGCATATAAGTACAGACAAAGAGAGGGAGGGAAGGGGGGGGAGAAGTCAGGCTATATTAGCAATCAGCAGAGTATCTCAGCCTATGCAAGCATGAAACCCTGCTTGCAGGCTAGTGGGAAAGATCCAATTTACCTTTGGATGGTGAAGCTTGGATTCCTGTGTAAAAGTCTAAGCCGGCTGATTATTTATTGATGTCTTTTTCTCTCTCTCTGTCACACACACAGCTGTCTGACTCTTACTGGTTAGAAGCTCCCGTGTGCCTAAAGGATTTTTTGAATTAAGTTCTTCCCAGTCATTTTCCCCTCAGGTGTTAACCAATGAGACTGTACTTGGACAAAAGTTGACTTCCTTTCCCCTGTCTTCCTCCTTTCTTTTGTGTCGTGGAAGAAAATGAAGCGCCAGGACAGAAGCCCTCAAACAGCTGCCCGGGCATGTATTTTTTATTTACAGAAAGGGTGAGAATAAAGCGTCGGAACCAGTCATCTTCTACTGTGTGTGCCTCCAATCCTGTGGGGACACACACACAGGCAATAAAAGGGTGTGTTCTGCATGGCTCTCTAGGGGTCTTGCTGTAGTGGTCCTCCATGCTGCATAGTTCCTTAATTACATGGAGTTGGGATGGTTTGGCATCTGTAAGGTGGAGTGAGAGTCCCTCCCTGCAGGTCTGGGCTCAGGTCCTGTCATAGCACCCTTGCTTCCGTGACAAGGACCTTCCTTCCAAACATTGTCCTACAAGTAGTAACTTTAGCCTAAAAAGCCAAGTTGACTCCTTATTTGGGCAAGATTTTTTTCCTCACTCCATCTCACCTTATTATGTGGGGAAACAGGAGCCAAAGCCATCCTCTGGAAGAGATAAGCAAGGAATGCTTGGTGAGACTGATAGAACAGAGCTGGGAAAATGTGAAGCAGTTCCCTGGGGGGGTCTTGGTGCCCCTAACCTTGGTGACATGGGGGAACCTAGTATGAGTGACCCTGTTCTGTAAGTGTCTCAATTTTTCTGCAGATGTAGTTCACTGCTCAGAAGGAATTCCGGGTACTTCTTTGAAACTACGTGGTGTTGATAAGCATGGCTGGGTGCTATACCTTCATTCCACTCTGTGCTGGGCCCTTTGGTTGGCCTTGGCATCTGACAGATTTCTGGTCCCTTAGGAAGCTACTCCGTGCTTCTGAGTTTCCATGACATCATATGCAAAGCAAAGATTAGAGGTGGTGATGGAGAGCTGAGACTTGGAGCATACCAGGAGTCAAGGAAAGGTCCTTCCCGTTATTACAGTGAGTCCTGCTTGTAATAAGTCCTAAGCGCAGAAAAGCAAGTCTTCCTAGAAGTGTGTGACTAAGTCACTCACAGAGATCTCCTACGGAGATTTGGGGTTGTGTCAAATGGAGTCGTCCGGGCCTAGGGTAGCTACTCTGCAGGTTTCCTCGTTGATCTTTTGGTCACCACAGTTTCAGCATCTAGACTGCTTTTGGCCCTCTGCCATCAATCCGGGCACGCCCTCCTCATCTTTCTTTCTCCCTTCCTCCTCTGTCTCTTCCCTTGCCCTATGTGGCCCCTTCCTTTCTCTCTCTTTCTCCTTTTCTCCCCCTCCCTTTCTCCTGTTCTTTATCTCACTCCCTCTCTCTCTCTCCCCACCATATTTTCAAAGGAATCCAAACGGCGGGGTTTACTTCAACTGAGGAAGAACTTACCGATGTGCTTTTAGACATGGAAGGAAACGTTACTATTTGATCCACAGAGCACCTTTGGTTGTACTCACAAACATTTCTCCATAAGCACGCTCCTGGAGGCCCCCAGTTCGTTCTTCGGGACACTCCCGGGCTTTTTTCCAGTGCCGCAGCCAATACCTGGCTGGTTTCCATTATGTCCTTACCATTTGTGGTGTTGACTGACTAGCCTTGCAGATATTGCTGTGCTATTTATTTTCTATCTCTGCATAATCCCTAGAAATGGGATGAAGCATCCTAAGAGCCAAATACAAGAGGCTGAATGAATAGACTATGCATGCCTGAATGAATGAATGAATGAATGAGTAGTCTAACTGCAAGAGGCTTTGCTAAGAGCGCCTTCCCCCACAACTCTTGCCATCACCCGTAGTGACCTCAACCTTTCTCACATCTCCTCTCCACTTCTGAACCCTAACAGGCCTCTATTTCCCATGCCTGATCTGTCTGCTTCTAAAGCCTGAGCAGCAGTGATATTGTTATTGAAATAGCTCAGATGAACCTCAGTCACCTTGTGTGGGTGACATTATTAATAGTGGCAGGATCCTGGTCCTACTTTATGTGCTGGATATGGCTGTTTGGTTACCAAAATGGAAGGTTAATAGGTAGACACCCCCCTTAGCTGACCCCTCTGCTGACCTCAAACTCATTCTGAATCTCTTTAAGCCCCAGGAGATTAATACCTCTGCTGAGGATGTGTGACTACAGTTAGAAAAATACAACCAATAATTGAATGTGGTGGCTATATCAGAATGCTAAACAACACTGGTAATAATGTACATCCCCCAAGGCAGCCATCTGTGTCCTTTCCAATCTAGGACTCATATTTGGTGCCTTCCCAGGGAGACAACCCACTGAGGAGCTTCCTGCCTTCAAACAAGCATGGACATGGGGCCCGCTGTGCCAGGCTTCTAGCAAAGGAGTAAATTCTTCCTGACCATGGCCCACAGGTGGAATCTGGGAACACCAGCAAAGTAAATGAAGCCAGAGGTTTATTCCCAGAGGCTCTCTGCCTCACTTGTGTGTAGTTTGAGATGCCCCCATGGGACCACAATCCCAGGTCAATAGACCCTACAAGCAGGAGCCATGGATTGCAATGGATAGTGTTTCATAAAAAGAGTTTGCTATTGAAAACGTCAACTGAAACTAACTGACATTTTGAGACTCTCCTCCTGACAGCACAGGACCATATGTCCGTGTGTAGAAAGAAGGGGCAGTGGGTGGCGAGATAGATTTCACTTCTGTCACTATTTTTCATGCCTGCATCTCTCTCCCCAACCTGATAGCAGGGATGGGTCCCAGATACTGCTTCTAGGACCCGTCCTGAGTCTGGGCACACACTCCTACAGTGCAAAGGCTGCAGACAAAGCATGGTGACTACTCACTTAGCTAATGTCACTCCTAATAATACAAGCTGACACTTACTGAGTGGTCCAGACACTGCTCGGAGCGCGTTAAATACATTATCTGATTTAGGCTTCACCACAATCTTGTAAGATGGACATTATTATGTCTGTTTAGATAAGGAACTGAGCTTGATTTTAAAGCACAGAGCCAAGATGATTTGATGTGCCTCTCACCGGCTGTGGGGCTTCATGCCCTTCTCCTTGGATGTGGGCAGAAGCTTCAGGCTGTGCTTACTAATGGTATGTGGCTCCAGAAATGCTGTGTGGCTTCTGAGGCTAGATCAGGAGAGATCGGGCACCCATTCTGTTCACTGGAAGCTGTGTATTAGAGAACTGTGTCTCACACTGAGTTGCCCACTGCTCTGAGGCTGCTTGTTTCAGGGAAGCTGCCAGAGGAGAGAAATGAAAGACTTGGTGGTCACCGACCCAAGGCTTTGAGGCACATAGATCCAAGAGCCAGAAACGAATAAATTCTTTAGGTGAGTCCAGCCCCAGTAGTTGAGGTCGCCTCACCCCTCCCCACTGCCAGATCTTCTCTGTGAGGCTCTAAATATAAAATAGAAGCAAACCATTCCCGCTATACCCTATCCATGACTGATTCACAGAGTTCACAGGGGCAATATAGTACTTGTTTTAAGCTGGTGGGTCTGGGGGGTAATTTGCTGTACAATGATAATAAGCAGAACAGAAGTTAATTTAACTTGCCCAGGGTCACCCAGCTAGCAAGTGGGACTCAAACGTAGGTGATCTGACTTCAGGGCTCATGTCCTAGAATTTTGTGCTGGGATGAACTGACATGTAGTGCCTTGATGCTCCAAAGAAATCATGTGTGGGCAGGGCTCTGCCAGCAGAGGAGAGGAGAGGAAGAATGTGGAGTGTAAGGGGTGGGACGTGAGGCTCTGCCTTAAATACACTGGTTCCCAGCTGATGAGAATGGAGAAGGAGTGTAGAGAGCTGCGTGTAGCCGCACCCTAAAGATGGCTCTGGCTTCTACCCTCTGCCTTCCCGATGGCAAACACTCTTTAGGGTAAACAGCTCCTTATTTGGCTATGGCTGGATTCGTGTGCTGCTGGCATATGCGTGAACCTGTGGACAGTGCCCACGTGGCTGCCTGGGGTTGGCAGCCCAGCCCTACTTAGGTGCTGGGAGAGGCTTGCCCCAGAGAGAGAGAGAGACAATGCAATTAATCAAAGGTCTGATTAAACTGTAATAAGAAGGATCCCGGTATTGCGTCTTCCTTGCTGGACGAGGCGGGCTCGACAAAGGAGAGATTCAGACTCCCCTAGGAAAACCTGGACAGGGAGGACAGTGGGTCCCAAGAAAATGCACTATCCTGGGAGCGTCTTTAGTAGACACTTTCTCAGAAAGATGCTCTCTCTGTTCTGTGTGCATTTTTGATGAGTGCTAATTTCAAATTTGTTGAGTTTACTGCCATGGTGTGAATTGGGTATAGAGTGGGATAAAGTAAGAAAACCGTATACTCAACCAGAACAGCCAGGGTGCAGGGCATGCTCAGCCACCCACATGCATCCCTTGGACACCTGAAGAATAAAGTAAGACAAAAGCTGGCTTCATGGTCAGACCTCCAGCACAGATTGCAGAGGGCTCAGCAGGCCCCACCCACAACTGAGGAGCTATTGGCAGCTGATGGCTGCTGGGAAAAAGTTCAGTATTCTTTGTGGGTGTGGCCACTGGTAGGTTGCCCATGCTCCGGTGGGTGACCCCACAACCATACACACACAGGCTACACTAACTGGACTCAGTGGGTCATTAGAAAACAAAAGAGGACAGGAAATTGGGACAGGAACATATTGGGGGTGGTTCAGGGAGAGTTGAAGAGGGGGAGAGTGAGTACAGTGTGGATATGATCAAAATACATTACATGCATTATGAAATTTTTAGAGACCAGATAAAGAAAAAAATTTTTTTTTCGAGACAGGGTTTCTCTGTTGCTTTTGGAGGCTGTCCTGGAACTCGCTTGTAGACCAGGCTGGCCTCGAACTCACAGAGATCCACCTGCCTCTGCTTCCCGAGTGCCAGTGGTACGCTACCACCGCCCGGCGAAAATTATTTTTTTAAAAAGCTGACTTTTAGGCTCATTTCGCCTGAGTGCAGGCAGTGGACAGTCATCTGAAGTTTGCCATGTTGTACAGTTGGTGGCCCATCATTTCACCCCTGAAGAGCCTTCCTGATACTGTCCGGGAAGCCTCCATTCGAAAGTGCTCTCTACAGAAAGGTCTGGACCTAATTGCCTTCTTGTCTGGGTGGCCAAACTGAGCTAGACCCCACCTTCCCCCCAGACCGCGTCCCCACATCATCTGTAGGAGGATGTTTAGGAAAAGTTGGTTCTTTGCAAACGGATCTCAGGCTGGGCGGGGAGGACTCAGGAAGGCTGGGCTGCTGTCGGTCCTCAGAAGCCCAGACTAATTTTGCAGCCTAGTCACTCCTCAAACATTTAGCGTATCCGGGTGATTGTTCCCTGGTAGGCCACGCCGGTCTATCTGCTGGGCCTTTTGTCATGTTAACTGCAGCCGATCAATGGATTGAGGTCAGGACTTCTGATGTAGGTGCAAGCTTAGAGGGAAAAAAGTCTCAAAGATTCATTTTTTCTCGTCTGGTAACACTCCGGTCACTTATTTTTTCTCAGTTAGCCTCTGCCGCTCTAAAGTGGATATTGATCAGTGCTTTAATGCAAACCTGTCAAATTAATTTTGCAGACCTGGGATATGACTGGCCTAAAATTGCTTCTGCATCTGTTGTCTGCAGCAAGCCTATGAATTTTAATCACGGCCAGAATGGGTTGGTGGCTTTTTTTGTTAGAAACTTGAATAGGAAAGGTTTAAACTGTAAATGCCAGGGAATGATGCTGTTTTGTTCTTTTCAGAAACTCGTGTGGTGGAGGTCAAAGAAATTATTATGTCGGGTGTATTCTCAGCAGATGCTGCGGGAGCTTTGGGGAGGGCTTTCCACGGGCTGCACCCTGGGAGCGCTGGGGCCACTGAGAACACACAGGTGTGGAGATGCTACTCCATGGGAGCATCAGCCCCAGATGCTTGCAGTGAGTGGCTCTGGCTGGCATGCTGCCCCCAGCTTCAGTTTCTGTTTTGATTTTTTTTTTTTTCTCTTTTTAAGTCCAAGGCAGCTTCTCCTCCCCGGCAGTGAAAGAGACCTAGATGCCACTCGTTTGTAAGGTTGCAGCTCTGGCTGGCTTCGCCTCACCTGCTTCATGTACTCTGGGTGAGGGGATGTCTTTTCTGAGACTCGTGTGCCTACTAAAAAAATGGCTGTGGTGGGCCATGACTCCTTTTGCTACCTAGGCCCAGGCTCCTACACAGAGGTCTGCCGGCACATGAATGCCTCAGCCTCTGCCTGCTGCCCTCTTAGCCTGACCCTTGTAGCTAATACCCTGAGTTCTGACAAAAAGTACCCCCACTCCTTCCTTCAGTTCCGGGAAGGGAGCCAGCGCAAATATCTCATTGTCATATACACTCTGGCTGCTGATCCATCACCACTGGAATGTCCTGCTGCTTGCACCCCTCACACTTTTTTTTTTTTCTTAGCCTCATGAAATACAGCCTTGACATAGTCTGGCTACTTAGAACCGAGAGACAGCGACTCCCAGAGCATTTGGCCTCCACTGCTCTTGGCCATCGCCTGTGTCCAGGGTCTTGACTGTGCCAGCCCTACCCCAGCACTTCCCATTCACCACTTCACTTCCTCCTAGAAACACTGCTGAAGCGCTCTGCATTATTGGGAAGACACTAGGCACAGAGGTGGTGAAGGAACTGTCAGCTCACAGAGCTCTCGCTGGCAAGGTCGCAAGACAGAGAAAGGCCACTGAGTGCTGTTGGCCTAGTCTCTGGCCCTGCGCATGGACACCCTTGGTATGGTATTGCCTTAGCTGGGTCTCTCACTGCTGCATTTGTATTGTTTGTACCTCCTCCATAAAGTATTAGGCTCCTCAAGGGCTTTGCCTCTGTATTTCACAAGTGGCTGTATAGAGCCACAGCTATATAGAGAACAGGCTAGGAAAGTTTGTTTGGGGACAATTTTGTTGGGAACGTTCATAAAAACAACTTTATAAGAAGAGAGAGGGAATGGGAAATGACTGCCCCAAATGGCAGTATATTTATGCTCTCCAACTATAGCAGCCCTAGCTATGGAAGTCTGGGAAGTCGACCCTGAGAATAAAGATGGGGCTCTAGGAGATACTGGACCAGTACTCTCATGTCAGAGACCTGTAATGGGAAGTCACTTGGGAGTACCCGATTGCTCTCATGAAGGCCCAAGATGGCAGCGTTTGGACTCCCTACCACCAGGCCACTTCCAGTCTGTTAGAAATGTGAGAGAGACAGCAAGAACCTAGAGAACAGGGATATAGTAGAACCTGTTGGGTAAAAGGACACTTGTCTCTCTTCTTGTGGCCTCTCATCATTGTCCCATATAACCCTCAGGCCACTCAGGGCCTCTCACACTCTATGCTGGGGACAGACAATACAGTGGAACTCAGCAAGCACCTGAAGCTACATTTTTTTAACTGGGCAATGCAAATTTATTAGGACTTAAAGACTTACAGACTTGAAGTTGTCATTAAGGAAGGTAAATGGGAGGTAGAGGATAAAGGGGTTGAAAGAGGATGAAATCACGTGGTATTTACATCTCATCAACCAAGAAGGAATTCCCGAATAATACCTACGAGAGTCCCACAGTATAATCAACAAATTGTACATACCCACCATGAACACAACCCTGCATCCCTGACAAATACCTTCTTTGGGGTGGAGAGCACTGGAAGACACTCAGTTACTCTAGGTTTATGAGTCCTTCACTCTTGTCCTTGAATAAAAATCAACCTTCCCTGTTGAGGACTTCCATGAATTCCCTGAGTTCTTCATGGCTAACAAGAGCTGGTTTGTCATCACGAGTCACTCACCAAGATCATGAGTTGTATGTGGTTGCTTGGATTAAAAACAAACCCTCAAGGATACTGAGTGTAGGCCTCAGTCACCACTGTGACTCTCTCCGTTTCCTGGCCTGTTGATGTCCTGCCATCAGTGCCTTTGTGCCCCAGTGGCAGCTTATGTTCCCCTGCCTCTGAAGGCACAACTCTGTCTTCTGCAAGAGAGAGATTTCTGTTTCACATACAGCTATTAAATACTGGGGACCCACCTTGATTGCCTAGATTCAGTTAGGCAGTTATCCATCCCACACACCCTGCACGTTGGTCTGGGACCCTAGGAGAAGGTCTGTAGCAAGGCAGCTAGGTCTAGTCACTACACATGCCTGGGGGAGGGAGTGTCTCTCTATAGGGAAGATAAGAACAGGAAGGACCAGGGACCAGGTATCCAGGAGTCAACTCCAATTTGAGCATTTGGCCAAAGATCTGTTGATTACTTGTACCTGTGCTGAACTTGTCAGTTTAATCTTGGGGGAGGGAATGCCCTGGCTGCCCGAATTCCCCAATGTCATCCAGCCTCATCACTGTCTTTACGCTAGTAGATTCTGTGGTCTGGGAGAATAGGACCTTCTCCTGACAGGTCCCTGTCTCCTGCCCCAGCGTCTTCTACCAGGCCAAGCAGAAAGCCAAGGATGTGGCAGGCACTCAATGAATGTCCTGTGAATGGGTGTCGGGTCTCTGGGACTCTATGAACGACTCTGTGAATGAGAGGAAAGGAAATGTGAAGCAATTAGACCCACACATACCCAGAGCTCATCTAACCACACGGCTTCCTGCCCTGGATCAGCTGCTAAAAGCCTTGTGCCCATAATGTCAGGGTTGGGCTCCCAAGTCCCTGAGGGGAGGAGCATGGGGTTGCTCTCTGTGGTCTACAGGAAAAGGCACTGGGCTAGAGATCAGAGGGTTGTCCTGCCCTTTAATACCTGTGTGGCCTTGGGTAAGGCACTTGACCTGTCCTCTCTCCGTCTCATCATTCATCAACTGGGGAAATGCTCTCTGCGTATCACCCCACGACGTGAACAAGTGAGCAGCCCTTAGGAGAATCTGGAAGGAGCATGCTGTGGGAGAAATAAGCAAGGACTAGGGGCTTGAGCCTCCATCGGGCTTACTCACCGCAGAGCCACGTGAGGACTGGGGGTAGGGAAGGCTCAGCCTTCCACATGAAGGATTCCACACCGAGGAAGAAAATCCCCAGCATCAGGACTTGGTCTATTGTGTGCTCAGTTCTAAGCAAATAAATGAAAGAATGTTACCTGCCTTTAAGAAAAGATTCACATGTCCAAAACAATCAGGTATTTACAAAGGACTCTGTGATGAGTCCTGGAAAGTTAAACAGTCAGTGGATATTTGTTAAGCACCTATAACGCCAGATGCTATTGCAGAAGTCTGAAGGGAGGGTGTGGTCCTGTCTAAAGCACCATATATGCAGCTCATAAGTGAATGAGATGGCTTTAGCCTCTGAGAAAGGCTGGAACAATATGAAGTGATGATGAGAGCAAGCATCTTCACTGGGGGGAAAGTGAGATGTAGGAAAATCCTGTGGGTGATGACATGCAGCTAGACCTGGACAAGGAGAAGGGAAGCGTGGGCCAGGCAGACAGCCTGGGAGTGTGTACCTGGAGCACAGTGAGTAGGGCAATTATTTTATAAGTGGGCTGTCTAACAGGGCTTGGTGGGGTCTGGAGAGAAGGTCTCCAACTACAAGGCAAGGTGGGCTTGTGAGCCATGAAGGTAGTTCAAGGCCATGGGATTCTAGGGAGATATAATTAAGATAAGGGACTCCTAGAGAGAGGGTGACCAAACACACAGACCTCAGTGCTAACTGTTACTGAATCCTGGGAAGACACCAAGAAATTCTCTTGTATTTTCCCTGCAACTTTGTCACATGTTTGAAATTATTAAAAAAAAAAAAAAAGTGAAAAAAATGGGCCTGGTCCTGGGGAGCTGGCTTAGTGGGCAAGAGAGGATGCTGTATAAGCAAAAGAGGGCCAGGGTTTGAATCCCTGGTATCCACGAAAGAAGGAGGAGGAGGAGGAGGAGAAGGAGGGGAAAGGGGAAGCGGGGGAGAAGAAGAAGGAGAAGGAGGAGGAGGAGGAGGAGGAGGAGGAGGAGGAGGAGGAGAAGAAGAAGAAGAAGAAGAAGAAGAAGAAGAAGAAGAAGAAGAAGAAGAAGAAGAAGAAGAAGAAGAAGAAGACAGCTGTAGTTACAGCAGCGGCCAGGAATTGCCACATGTGTCTGTAACTCCATCATTAGAGAATAGAAACACCTGGATGACTGGAGCTCACTGGCCAGGCAACCTAGCCAAAATGATGAACTTAAGGTTCAGTGAGAGACTGTCTTAAAAAAATAAGATGCTTGGAGCACTACTTTGCCACTGGGCTTATACCCAAGGGGGCTCAGGCTTTCTGGTCCAGTGCTCTTGGGCCTGTCCATGGACTATGGCCATGGTGCTTGTGAGTGCAGTGGTTAGTTCCAGTGTGTGTGTGTGTGTGTGTGTGTGTGTGTGTGTGTGTGTGTGTGTGTGGTGGTGGTGGTGGTGGTGGTGGTAGTGGGGGTGGGGGCTGGCCCAGTACATAATCACCTTGAAGAGAAAGACCAGGATCATCTAGATGATGTCAGAATACCAGAGAAGATCAGTCCGTATCAAGAACCCTACAAGAGCAGAAGAAATTATCTGTGATTTCATTAAGGGAGGAGCTACCAAACTTCAGGTAATAGCAGACTTTAATAAGACATTCAGTGGGTTTTTCTTCAATGGGAAAATGCCCAACATGTCCTAATATCATTGACAACTCTAAGTTTGTTACAGAGGGAATGCTGAGGGAAGTTACTACATGGAACAGCGTTATGCTGTTGAAGTTGATCCTGTTTTCACTGTGGAAGAAAAGTTCCATTGCATAGTAGAATGGTGTACTAAATCACACCATTTGCTTGTTGAACAAGCCATGACAAAAGTTAAACTTAAAGAGACTGTGGCAGACTCTGGCATTATGATTAAGGGAGAATCTTGAACTCCAATAGCACAGGATCCCTGTGTTCATGTTTTTGGCTGGTATCAGGGATGCCCTCGAAGAAGTCACCCATCAAACTGGAGTTTACCACTCATATGTCCAGGTAGTATCCAACTTCCTGGATTTTGATGAAAATGGAATGCTGAGAGCTAACTCATGTCTTCATCAAACATGATGGTGTCTTGAAGAATACAGACTAGCTCAGCCAACTGAAAGACACAACGTCGTTCTTCTGGGAGACTCCCAAAGACACTTAAGAATAGTCGGGGAGGGGGGATATGGCTGGTATCAAACACATCTTGAAGATTGGGTATTTGAATGACATGGTAGATGAGTTTTTAGAAAATGCACAGACTCCTATGATATTGTGTCAGTAAAAGGAGATTCATGGGAGGTCACCAACTCTGTTTTACAAAATTTGCAAGAAGACATCTCTCCAAGGGGTGCAACTGCAAGACAAGTGCGGCCCAGCTTGTGAAAAGACTCTTATTTCTAACACAGTTTTGATCTTGGCATTTTCCTCTTCCCATAATTGAGGGACCCTCAGATGTGTTGACCCTGTAAGCTGTAAGCCCCTTCTTACCACATGCATCACTAGGTGCACCAGGTTTTTTTTTTAAGCAATTAAAAAAATTCTTAAAGCCAAAATTAGAAAAATGACTGCTTCTCCAAAGTGAATTGTGTAGTTTGGTGTCATGCAGCTTCTGGGGAGCGTTTTACCCAGGGAGTGTGTGGAGACTCAGAAGAAGCTCTCCTGGTGGACAGTGTTTTTTGTTTTAACAACAGCTGGCTTTGTAGTTTGGGCAGAATTTGATAATAACCATCTCCTGAAATTGTGTTTTATTTGGTTATTTTTGTCTGGAAAAAAATCTTTGCCAGGAAAGCCTGGTACTTTGTACTTGAAAAGCTGTTGGTGTCTATCACTAACATTGCAAATATCCTCTATGAAACACTGATAAGCAACCCAAAATTGAAAACAATAAGGTGGAAAAATGATAAAAGAGACACCGGATGTATTCTTCTGGATACTGCATGGGTTAACATGTAAGCACATACCTTCCTCCATAAATAAGTGTATATACTACACACACACACACACACACACACACACACACACACACACACACACACACATGCACAGGGTCCTTGTGGACACTTGACTGCAGGTAGAATGCACTGGAGAGGGCTAGTGCTGAGGGTGTAAGACAGACTAGTGAGGAGTCTCTGCCGTGGTCTAGGTAATGGGATCAAAGATCACTCTTCAGGAGGTTTTGCTCCTTCCTGGATACTTGCTGGTAAAGTCCATGTCCTTGTCCTTCCAGCCTTCAGGCCCTGCCTGTACTCTGTATGTAACAGGACAGCAATGGACAAGGAAGGCTTTGTCTTAGTTGGGGTCACCACTGCTGTGACGAAAAGTCATGACCAAAGCAACTTGGGAAAGAAAGGGTTTGTTTGGCTTACACTTCCTTATCACTGTTCATATTGAAGGAAGTCAGGACAGGAACTCAAACAGGGCAGGAACCTGGAGGCAGGGGCTGATGCAGAAGCCATGGAGGAATGCTGCTTACTGGCTTTCTCCCCCTAGCTTGCACAGCCTGCTTTCTTATAGAACCCAGGACCTGTAGTGCAGGGATGGCACCACCCACCAAGGGGCTGGGACTCTCCTCCATTAGTCACTAATTAAGAAAATGCCCTACAGCCAGATGTAATGGAAATGTTTTCTCAATTGACGTTCCATACTTCCTGATAACTCTAGATTATGTCCAGTTGACGTAAAACTGGCCAGCATAGTCCTTTTCTTGCTTGTATCCCTGTCTATGACCATCACCTGGAAAGATGCTTGGTGTTAAAGACTCATGTGGCTGCACTAGGTCCACACAGGCAGTCCAGGATAACATTTCCATTTCAAATTATAAACCTTAATCACAGCTGCTGAGGGCTTTGCATCTTGTCAGATAGTGTGGACACAGGCTTCCAAGGATTAAGATGGTCAGATCTTTAGGGGTCAGGACTTTACAGCCCACAACTAAGACAGGCTGATGGACTGGATTTGAGTAGAAAGGAAAGTAACCGAGATGGCTGCTGTATCTTCTCTGGGCCACCAAGTAAAGACGGAGCCATCACTTGGGAGCAAGCTCTGGGAAACTTGAACTAGACAGTGGAAGGAAGCTCCAATTCTGTTTGAGATATATTAAGTTTATTATAGTTAGAAAAGCCCCAAACTGGGGCCCGGGATACCAAAGGCATTATCATCAGAAACTAGGCACTCGGAATCCTAGCTGAGCCTGCTGAGTCAATAAACACTGAGCTCCAAAGAGTCACCAGGAGCTGGAGATACATAGACCTCCATCAGTGATGCTCTGGAGGGAATTGGAAGATGGATGGTAAAGCTTTTGGTCAGGCAGATTGCAGCTAATCCACTAAGCCTGGTGTTGTGGGCCACTGGGTGTGGGCATGCTTGCAAGGCCCGGGGCAGCCACTCTGTGGCCTTAGGGAAGTGGATGTAAGGGCACATTGGGGGAAATATGTGGCTGCCATAGTTACACACAAAGCACCATGCTGGGCTCATGACTACATGCTGCAGGTCTAGGAAGAGGAAAAGACCATGTTGACTAGTGTAGTCTAGCTAGGGAGGGCCTAACAAGACCAGCTCCTTCTTAACACACCTGTCATCTACAGATGAAAGGACACATGTGCCCTGGGCACTGGGACTGAGGGGTGCTATGGATGATTGATTGATAAATAAAACACTGATTGGCCAGTAGCCAGGCAGGAAGTATAGGCAGGACTAGCAGAGAGGAGAATTGAGAGATCAGAAAGGCAGAGAAGAGGAGATGCCAACCTGCTGTCCAGGTAGCAGCATGTAAAGGCAGCAGGTAAAGCCATGGAACACGTGGCGACATATAGATGAACAGAAATGGGCTGAGTATAAGAGTAAGAGCTAGACAAAGGTAGGCCTGAGCTAATGGCCAAGCAGTTTAAATAATATAAGCGTCTATATATTTATTTTTATAAGTGGGCGACAGGACTGCCAGGGCTTGGCAGGACCCAGAGAGAAAAACTTTAGCTACAGAGGGGTAGCGTGGAATGAGGGCAGAAGTATCCTTTCCTCTTTTGGAATTGCCACTCTTAAATCAAACTATTCAATCCAGGTGGAAGAAGGTTGGCAGGGGAGGGAGGGGAGAAGAAAGAGAAGCAGACGATAAAAAAAAAAATCAATAACGCTGCCCCATAAAATAAATTGAGATTTGTGGAATTCACTTCCACTTGACATCAAAGATGCCGATTTGGTGAATTCGTTTAAGGCCAAATTGAAAGCGTATCATTTTAATCTGGGTCCCTAAGCTGTCCCAGCTCGGTGGCAAGGGCCTGGGGGGCTAGGTTCACTGAAGCTTTCCATGCTTGTTTGGGTCCGATCTTCTCTGCTCTAGGGAAGCTCAGCCCAGCATGCTGGAGATGTGGATCATCTTCTCTGTGTGCTAGGTGCTCCCGGAGTCAGGGCTGCGGTTGAGTTTGGCTGCCTGGTAAGTGACTTAGAGACCAGCCAGGACTTTGAGCATCTGGTCTTGTGCAGTTCTTTTGAGCTCCTGGGCCTGAGCATTTCCTCCTGCCAGCAAGAATGGAGTGAAGGGAAGATACTCAGAGCCCACGGGCTGCTATCTGGATGCTGTCCTTCAGAGCCTTAGCTGGAGTGAATGGCAGGTGAGCTGGGCCTGGAACCCTGAAAAAACAACAGAGATGAGATGAGTGCAACATGAATTTCCTTGATCCAGGTCTTCCCACCCCAAAGAGGACAGGGCCAAAACATGCTAGGTCAGGAGACAGCACATCTTAACAGAGGTTCATATCCACCCTCCTTCTGGAAGCTTCCTTCAGCCCAAGACACAGACTCATGACTGTACAGTCTATGGACTAGAATGCTAAGACTGAGGAGGAGCCGTGTGTGACCAAGGGAACAGTAAGGGCAGGAAAGGTGTGGCTAGAATGGTGCAGAAATACAGGCAGACAAGGAAGCTTCTGGAATGGGCACATTCAGATGCAAATAACCCAGCTAATGGGCCCCTGTGCCTCAGTTTCCACACGTCTCTCAAGTGGGAACAGAAGTAGTGGTCTTATCACAGAGGACTGTCCTGTGCTCACATGATGAATGCTGTTGCTAACTAGATAGGGAACTTCCCAAAAGCCATAAAGCCTTATTCAGGATCAGTGTTCTCCTCCATAAGGTAAAGGGTCAAGGGTTGAATCAAATGTCTTCCCAGCTCATGCCATACTGAGCTTGCTGGAGGTTCTGCCCTGGAGAGGTCCTTCCTATCAAGAGATTGCCTCAGCAGCTTCCAGCCCTGAACCCCAGACATTTGGGGATCTGGAAATGGGAATTGTCAACTCATGAGCTGTCCAGGAAGGGCAGCAATGGGTAGCAAAAGACCAAATCTAAGGCTACACCCTCCCAGAGCCAACTCTGCCCTGCTGGGTTCTTGCTCTGGGCTTTAGGATTCCAGTTTGATCTGACCTCCTCAAATTGAATGTTCACTTTAGCCTAGATTTGCAAAACCATTTGTGAATGCGCCTGTGAATGGGGTGTTTTCTCTAGGGTTTTAAAGAAAAAACTCATTTCAATGTCAAATTCTCAGCCCCAAATTGAAATGTATTCTGAACTGAGTGAGTGGCTCAGAATTCCAGGGCCCCTTGATCAGCACGTCACACTGTAATCACACAGCTCTTTGTGCATCAGCTGCAGGCCTGCAGAGGAGAATAGAAGACAACGCTGACCCTTAAGAGGAAAGAAAAGGCTTTTGTGTCGGCTGCCTGAAAGGAGATGATGGGGAGAGGGACACCTGAATCAACCTATCAACGGAACAAAACCATTAGGATCTTCAGCCTCCCTAGCCGAGATTGGTTCCACTCAACAGTTTCTGGAGTTTAACGCGTACTTCTTCAAACGTATGGGGAGGGAAGGGGGAATTGGAGCGTTTACTTGCTAGCACATCTTGGTTCATTTAGGCCAAAAATGATTTTTTTTTTTTTGGTTTTTTGAGACAGGGTTTCTCTGTGTAGCTTTGCGCCTTTCTTGGGACTCACTTGGTAGCCCAGGCTGGCCTCGAACTCACAGAGATCCACATGGCTCTGCCTCCCGAGTGCTGGGATTAAAGGCATGCGCCACCACCGCCCAGCCAAAAATGATTCTTTAGTATCTCCCTCTTCAGAATACATACACACACATGCCTGCACACACACACAAGTGCACAAAAATGCACACACAGTGCACACACACTCACACTCAAGTTCACACACACAAATGCATACATAAAAGTGCACACATCCACTCACATACTCATGAACACGTGCATACACTCACACACTCATACACAAATGCACACACAGTGCATACACATGTGCACACACTCATATACAAGTGCATACACATGCAGGAATACACATGCACACATACCACACATGTGGCACAAAACACACCTACTCATACAGTATACTCACAGGTACTCAGATCTATGCTCCACACAAACACATACTGTACTTCCAAAGCTTAGTAACAGAGACATATACTTTCTTGTTTTAAAACCAACACTATTAGACCATTGGATCAAAAGAGAGAAACCTGGATGAGGCTTGGGCTACATCATTTCAGGGAAGGAATTCTTGTTAATTTCTGCAGGATGCTAATATAATTAAGTAGAAGAATGTCTCCATTCTTAGGAGATGTGGGCTGAAGTATTTAGGGATAAAGTTGCAATACATCTGAAGCTTGCTTTAAAAAATGTGTGTGGATGTTTTGCCTGCATATATGTCCATGCACCACATTCATGCAGAGCCTATGGAGGTAAGAGGAAGGCATCAGATCCCCTGGAACTGGAGTTGTGAGCTGTCATGTGGATGATGAGAGTTTAACTGGTGTCCTCTGGGACAGAAACCAGGGCTATTAACCACTGAGACATCCCTCCAACTGGTGGAACTTGATTTTAAGTGAATGAGAGAGAGAGAGAGAGAGAGAGAGAGAGAGAGAGAGAGAGAGAGAGAGAGAGAGAGAGAGAGAAGGGCAAAGGAGAGGAGAGGAGAGGAAGAAAAGAAGTTAGGGAATGAAAGAGGAGGGGAGAGTAAACCAGTCAGATGTTAGCAATCATTAAATCTGAATGCAGGTCAGAGACACAGTCATTGCACTGGTCTATAAATACTTTTGCAAAAACCGAACTAAACAGAAACTACACAAAATGACACCTGACACCTGCTCCCTCATCAGACCCCCCCATAACACCTCATCCTCACTGCCTTTTCTCTGCCAGTGCTAACCGTTGTGAAGGGCTCACCATTTTCTAGGGGCCTGAGTACTGTAGTCAACTCCATTTTACAGAGTGAACTGAGCACAGGTGAAGAGCAGACAGCAAAGACAGGCTCGCAGGAGCCAGGTACCACAGGCTGGGTTTTTAACAACTTCGATGTATCGCCTGCAGAGGCCAAATTCAAGGCCTCTGTTTGATTCAACCTCTCGTTCTGACATTGGCTATCCCCTCTATGCAGCACCCGAACATGGATTCTTAGCCGTGGGATTAACAGACCTGATCTGGACCAGGTCAGTGCACAACACTGTGTTACATGAATAGCGTTTGCACCACTTATACCTTGCTTTATTTGACAATGAAAGCTGCCCATGGTCTGGCATCCAGGTTCTTCAACCTGCTGTTTGGCATGGGGTTGCTCAGGCTAGCTATCTCTTTAGAACTCCTTATAATCCCCTACCTAAAGAAAGACGTCACAATGGGCCATCCTGCACAGGCCAGAACAGACCACCTACCCTCCTCTGCCTCCCAGGGAGAACCCCACCCACATCCCAGCTTTGGAGACTCAGGAGCTTGTTGCTGGCTCCTCTCCTGTGTTCTGGATTATCCCAACCCCTCTCTGAGCTTGCCAGTGTTTGCTCAGGAAGCCATTCTTCTCCCGTAGACTGGCCTATGCCATTCTAATGATCCCATCCACCATAGTTAGGATCTAGATCAGGGGTGGGCATAGAACACCAGTGTCTCCATTGATCTAATCAGCTAAGCTCAAGGACTTATGCCAGAAGTCTATATGCATCTAGGAAGCAGCATTGTCCTGCATCTTTTCTCGACATCATCAGGCATTTTCCACAGCTGAAATAGCTGCCCTGCCTTTGAGCTTAGAAGACAGCCTTGGCATACAGGAGCCCCTTGGCCTCAGGAGTGGCTGCTATCGGGAGTTTCTAGGTCACCATTTTGAGTGGCATTCTCTGTTGCTTACACCCCTGACTGATAATATGCACATGGCCCGGTGCTTTCCAACTTGCAGCTGAATTGGTTAGTTATGAGGGGGTCTCTCCTCCTGCCTTTGATTTTATCTGAGCGTCTTTTGCCCCCTGAGGACAGACATTTTGTCAGATTCCTCCTTTCCTCTCAGAATCCCGATCCATGACTGGCATGAAGCCAAGAGGAAGTTTGTTATCCAGGGCGTTGACATGTCCCAATGTCTCCTGCTTGGTTTTCTCTCAGCAATTATTCTGAAGGATTTACCTGTCTCTCTACCTTTTGAGAATGAGCTGGGCTATAAATACGAATGTAGGAAGGAAGCAGGGAGCAGAGGTTAAATTAAAACATCTATTTAAAATAGTTTCTCAGGGAAAGTGTTCCCATGGTTTCCAAGAATAGTACAGCAGTGTTTCCAAACTTTTCTCTGCCAATGCCCTCCTTTGACACTTTCACTGGCTCATCTTTCTTCTAGAACTTTCGATAAAGCTCCCAAAGGTGAAGAGGACAACTCTGTTAACCTAACTGAAAAGTTTCTAGCCAGCAATTTCCTATGATTTAGGAAGATTTTTCTCAAGCTTTAATTCCCATAGCAATTCATATTTTTTTTTTTAAAAAAAAAAAGCCTATATGACTATGCCCCAAATCAAATTTCTGTAATAGTAAGTCTATTTTCAACTCCTGCTTCCTTGAGATTCCAGTGGCCAGCACTGGTTTAAGCCACCTATGGTCACATAAAGAGTTCAGAGGAGAGCAGGAGAGCCCTGGCTTCGTCTGCTCCTTCCTTGCGTGCTTTGTTAACTATCGCTGTATCCGCTTGCTCCTTCTCTTTGGGGCCAGGGTTAATTGTGTTTGTGCATTATTTCAAATGCCTTTGATAGTTGAGAAGTGTTCATCAGGGCCATGGATCTCAGTGAAGGGAGTCAAAGGTTTGGAGAAACAACGAGTTTCTACAGCCTTAGAGGCGCTAAGAGCCTAGGGTTCTCAGCAGTTCTTGAAACCACAGCAAGGCTTTTATCAGGCAGGAAAGGTGATGCAGGACTGGGAAACAAGAAAAGATAGGAGCCTGAACAAACACTCAGACAGCTGTGCTAGGGGACAGAGAGGCAAGGCTGGATCCTGCCCCACCATGGGCACAGTTGAGAACCACAGGGTCTCATTCCCTGGATCTCCTGCTGTGAGATGTCCTGAATGCTGTAAATATATATTGCTATGATTGATTGATAAATAAAATGCCGATTGGTCAGTAGACAGGCAGGAAGGATAATGTAGATGGGACAGTGTGGAGGAGAATTCTGGGAGGTGGAAGGCAGAGGCAGAGAGATGCTGCCAGCTGCCGCCATGAAAAGTGAGATGTAAGATACCGGTAAGCCATGAACCACGTGGAAACTTATAGACTAATAGATATGGGTTAATTTGAGATATAGGAACTAGAGAGCAAGAAGCCCAAGCCATTAGGCCAAACAGTTTAAGTGTCTGTGTGTTTATTTTATAAGTGGGCTGCAGGACTGCTGGGGCTTGGCAGGAGCTGGAGAGAAACTCTCCGACTACAATCACCCCATGAAATTCATCCAGGTATCAAAACCTCCCCAAACACCACTTTTCTGCCTAGAAATTTGTGGCTCACCATTCTACACAAACTGACTTGACTCACTCTACTATACACAGCAGGCACTGTGGGTGCTTTGGAGACACAAAGATGAAATATACTGTTTTGTCTTGAAGATGACAGATGAAGCCTGAAGAGGAGAGTACTGTATGTAGGAGTAGTCTGTGTTAATGGGGACCAAGATGCTAGTTGACAATGATAAAATAACTAAACAGGGTGTGTGCGTTATACAGAAGTGATCCGAATACCTTGGACTATTACACAAGCAATCCAAAAACCTAACTTGGACGCAGTGCCTGTAAATCACCAACTTAAAGGAACACCAACCAGTCATAGGTGGCCGACTAGTTAATAATTAGGTGTTCTGAATCTCCCATCAGGACGGGCCAAACAAGACACTTTCTTGAAAATGTACCCTGTCAGATAGTTTTGTTCTACCCCCACATTCAACCTACAGTGCCTCTCTCTCACTTTGTGTTTGGAACTGCCCGATTCTTGAATTGCTGTCTTCTCAAACAAACTCTAACACTTTTACATACCAATGTTTACCTTTTAATACCCTAAACAGTGTGCAGATAGCTGACTTAGCTTTCTGGGTTCTGAGCTCTGAGGCTATCCTTGTCCATCTCCACTTCCAGGCAGGGGAGCCTGTCACAATCATGCAGGCCCACCTTTGTGATGTCTCCAAACTTGCCAATGTCCTTGTTCCTCGGTGTTTGGCTTTCCATCAGCAGTTATATCTATAACACAGAGGTAGTGGGCTCTCTCAGGGTTAGAGGTCCAATATTAGCCAAGCCCCACCCATACAGTAGGGAAGAATCTGTTAATTCTAGGACTCAAGGCTCCCACCCTCCTGAAGCACCCAGTGTCCTGGTCATCTCTTCCTCCCAGGAAATACTCCCTAGGAAGTACTACAGAAAACCAGTTGGGATGTAGCCTCTTTCTCAATTTGTAGATGACTATGTGAGGCATATGCCCAAATAGCAGGCTGCCTTGTCTTATATCCAACTCCCCATTGTCTTCCACTTACTACCAAGGACCTTGCACCAACTTCTTCAAATTACACTCTAGCCACCCCCTCCCAGCTCTTCTAGTTCTCCTCCTTCCTCCTCCCTCCAGATGCCTCCAAACTCCTTCACTAACATCCTGTCTCTCCAAGCCCCAGTCCCAAACCTAATTTGCACGTTCAAATGCAGGAAGGTGCTTAGCAACACCAAGGGATTGTTCCTAAGCAGAATCTACTCTTCTCATGAGGCAAGGGTGGCCTTGAAGAGCAATATTGTCTTCTTTCTAACATCTGGATCTTTTCCTCCTTCAAGATGAATACTTGGGTTGATCCTGGTGGTGGTGAGCATTTCTCCCAAGGGCTCCCCAGCGAGGCCTTCTCTGGGGCCTAAGCTAAAAGGTACTTGCTAAGCATTGACAAAAACGTGTTCTCTCCCTTTACTGGACACTTCAGAATCGTCCCTTCTCCATCTTTCATTCTCACCTTGACCCTTGGTGCTCACTGGAGCTGTTACCTGATTGGACTCCTGTGATCCTTGCTAGTCTGCCGCGGCTACCTGCTCCTCTGGTAGCTCTGGTGTAGGAGTAACCTTGATCTCACTGATCCAGTGACTCCCCCTGCAGGGTGTGAGCTCTGGAAGGGGGGGACCCAAGGGTGTCAAGACAACCACAGTGGTTCTCAATGCTTGTGGTAGATGTTCAATGTTCACTGGCAGATGGTGAAGAAAGTACTGGCCACGAGGTCTCAGACAGGCTTGACTTCTGAGCTTCCTGTTATCTTTCAGAAAATCCCTTTCTCCTTCAGTCCATCAGCCTAAACCTGTTCATTGCCCACAATACAGCAGTGGACATGCGGCTGTCTGAGCCAAGGCTGGAACTGCTACCAAGCCAGGCTTTTGTACAAAAGCCCATCTCCAAGTTCAGGCCTGACCCAGAGAAGCCTATGGCTTGGTGCTGGATGAATATCAAACAGAACCAGGAAGGCCTTACTAAAGAGATCTCTTTAGACTTAAATGTCCCTGAATCAATGGCAAACCTGAAGAAGATCAGGAGTCCAAGGCCAGTCTGGGCTATGTGGGATCCTGCTCTCACAGGTAAAAGACTGGCCAGGTGTCACTCTTAACCTTAATGCCCAGGACAGAGAAAGGGGTTGTTTCTCTACCAGGACTGCCTGGAGATTCCTCTTTACTATCTGGATACCTGACACACCATCTATTCTTCCCGTGGATAGTGCTGTGGATAGCCCTGCTTCACCTCGCTTTCTCTGCCTGTAACTCTTTACATTTGCTTATCCCCCGCCTCAAATACCACCTTTCCCAGGAGCCACCCCTGAGCAGCTCTGCCCCCTTGGAGGCTCTCTCCCTGGTTGTTTACCCATGATTTTACCAGTGTCTGTTTCCCTTCTGAGCTGTCAGCTCCACAGCGGCAGAATCCAGGTTCTGAGTCTTCAGTGTATCACTAATTCTCAGCGCGGGAGACAGGTGATCCAAGGGAATAAACAAATGAAATAGGAGCCAGGGGCTGAAGCGTATGGTGCTGCTTTTGCAGAGGACTGAGGTTTGGTTTCCAGCACCCACATGATGCCTCACAACCCAACGATGCATAACAACTCCAGTTCCAGTAGATCCAATACCCTGGCCAGGCCTCCAGGCATTCACATAGTGCACCTGTGGTGGTATTGTGTTCCCCACAATATTGTGCACCTTAATAAACTTATCTGGGGTCAGAGACAGAACAGCCACAATATTAAACATAGAGGATAGGCAGTTGTAGCACACGCCTTTAATCCTAGCATTCCAGAGGCAGAAATCCATCTGTTCAAGGATACAGCTAAGCATGGTGACTCACACCTTTAATCCCAGGGAGTGATGGTAGAAAACAGAAAGGTATATAAGGTGCAAGAGCCAGAAACTAGCAGCATTTGGCTGGTTAAGCTTTTAGACTTTGAGCAGCATAGTTCAGCTGAGATCCATTCTGGATGAGGACTCAGAGGCTTCCAGTCTGAGGAAACAGGATCAGCTGAGGAACTGGCGAGGTGAGGAAGCTGTGGCTTGTTCTGCTTCTCTGACCTTCCAGCATTCACCCCAATAACTGGTCTCAGGTTTGATTTTATTAATAAGTACCTTTAAGATTCATGCTACAGTGCACCAACATATAAGTAGGTAAAATACTCACCCACAAAAGTAAAAGATAAAATAAACCTTAAAAAATAGCAAATAATATCTTTTCATCCTAAGCTGGGGAATGTACACTTGTAATGCTAGCTCATGGGGGCAGGGGCAGGAAAAGCAGGAGTCAGCATTGGCTGCAGGGACACTAAAGGGTATCTAATATAGGCTATACAAGAGTTGGAGTAAATGAACCTAAAAGTTTTTAAGTTGAAAAACAAAGTGCAGGAATTCAGTGTGATCTCAGAGTATATCCAGGTCTTATCCATGGGCCATCTTTTCACTGGAAGGACACTCTTTTTATTTATTTTTCCTGCTGGGGTATCCTGCTGGGTGGTCATTTGGAGAATGTATAGGCAACTGAATGAATCAACACACATTGTTTCTGATAAGGCAGATGTGAGCTAAATGTTTGGTGGAATTGACACATACCAGATGTTCAAATTAAAGAAGCAGGCCCCAGGGCGTGACTCGAGGGAACCTTGTATGGTCTGAGTGTCCCAGTCTGAAAACTACCCCAGTGAAACCTGGCAGGGCTATAGTATTTTCTACATACAGATCCTGTCTGGAGAAGACCTGCCCACAAATCTCCCAGAAAGTTTGCTTTAAAAAGTTTGTTTTAAAGAGGTGTGTGGGGGGGGCGTGTCTTAGGGTAACTCCTGTTGTGATGAAACACTGTGACCAGAACAACTTGGGGAGGAAAGGGTTTATTCAGCTTACACCTCCACATCACTGTTCATCATCAGAGGAAGTCAGGACAGGAACTCAAATAGGACAGGAACCTGGAGGCAGGAGCTGATGCAGAGGCCATGGAGGGGTGCTGCCTACTGGCTTGTTCACTATGGCTTTCAGCCTACTTTCTTATAGAACCCAGGACCACCTGCCCAGGGATGGCACCAGCATCAGTCACTAATAAATTGTCTTACAGCTGGATCCTATGGAGGCATTTTCTCAATCCAGGTTCCTTCTTTCTGATAACTCTTGCTTCTGTCAACTTGGCACAAAACTATCCCGTGCACTCTTAATCTTACTCAAATGACACAGGAGAGCACCTGGAAAACCACACATATCTCTAGAAAACTCCATGGTATAGCACAGTCCAGGACACTGGCTTCATTCACCTAGAACAGAACACAGCAACAAAGAGCCGGTCCACACACCACGAAGACAAGAGTGTGTTGGCACCTTGATCTTGGATTCTTCTGTCTCTAAGACTGGGAGGATGAGCATGCCCTGTTTCAGCTCCACCCTCAGATCCCCTCCCATCTGTGGTGTTTTGTTCCAGTACCATAAACGGACCAAACACACTTAGCACCCAGAAGCACTTTGCCTGCAGGCGGCAGAGGTACCTAGTGTGGACATCAGAGAGTTTGATCCTCTCTCTGGTCTGGGAGCTTCACAACTTCAGAGGCCTGAGCCTGCACTGTCTCCTCACCTCACGCCCTTGTTGAAGAAGAATTGCAGATTTTTCATATGCTACAAACCTTAGCAAGACAGAGGGACTTTCAGGTAGCTCCCTAGTCATTTTGAGGCTGTTGGCCCATGAAAATGGTCACATTCACCCTGTTTTAAGGTAATAATTCCTGACTGATCCCACAGGACAGCACCCTGTATTGTTGCTGCTGCCCTGACTGCTACTGCACACCAGCTGTGGGCTGCTGGGAAATGGTGGTTTGAATAAGAATGGCCCCAATAGGATCATATATGTGAATGCTTAGTCATGGGGTGGCACTACTTGAAAAGGATTAGGAGGTGTGGCCTTGTGGGAGGAAGTGTGTCACTGCAGTGGGCTTTGAGGCTTCAAAAGCCCAAGCCAAGTTCGGTGGCTCTCTCCTTTGCTCGATGTGGATCTGGGTGTAGAAATCTCAGTTGCTTCTCCCATACAATACCTTCCTGTATACCTCCATGCTCCCTGCTGTGATGATAATGGATTAAATTTCTGAAACTGTAAGCCAGCCCCAGTTAAATGCTTTCTTTTATAAGAGTTGCCATGGGCATGGTGTTTCTACACAGCAACAGAACATTGACTAAGACAATAGTCAGATACATTGCCATGTATCTAGCACTGGGTCACAGCAGCTAGTAGACGTCTGTCACCTGCACAGGATGCTGCAGCAACTAGTTCAGCTCCTAATCCAAAGCAAGGCTCAGTGTCCAGGCTTGCTCAGGTCCCAGCCAGCTTCAACCAGCTCTGGCCTCTTCTTTCTTAAGTGTGGAGGTTTCACAAAGACACTTGAAACACGAGAACAAGCAAATACTCTTTCTCCTTCTCAACATTTAGAAGGTTGTTTGGGGAAACAAAACACAAACAAAGCAATTTTGAGTCACTTGAGTCAGGACAAATCCACAGCAAATGCAAAAACTGCCTTCCCCTTTCTTACATTCCTTCTCAGGGTCCCATTCTGTGGCCCAGGGCCACACTGTGACCCTGCTTCAATGGCTAACTGATAAGATGAGCTATGGTTGAGCTCCCATGGGCCAAGCAGACCCAGCAACAAAAGCCTCCTCCCACCCAACCCCAGGAAGAAGTCTGCCTCCCCTGACACCATCAGCTACCCTAGCTTGGTAGCTGTCCCCCGCACCCCATATGCTCAGCCCATCAGGTCCCCTGCATTGGTCTGCTTGCTACTGAAATGGTGGTGTTTTTCCTTTCTGTTTCTGACAGTACGATATTGCATATAATAACAATTACCAATGACCTCCACTGGGTTGTCCAATCTCATTATTGCCGATGCATTTGGTACCTGCCACTGCCAATTTGCCTCAGCTGAGGTTTTATTCAGTGGGATATGATAGAGCTGTACAGCAATCTTTTTCCATTTAAATAGTTTAATTGAGGAAAGCTATCAGATGTTTCCAAATTTAATGTATACAACAATTTGCTTTTTCCTATCTCCTTTCAGAGTTGAGTTGGAAGCAAATGACATCTGATTCTTATAGAAGGAAACCAATTACATTTCGGCGTCTGCCTTCCCCGGCTTGCATATGTTTTTAAACATAAAAAGAAATTCTTAATATGTAATTGTCAGGTAATAAAAAGGGAAAAATATTTTACTTGGCGTTTATGAAGTAATTTTTCAAAAGCATAAGGGAATTACATGTTAATGTTTTATGTTTATGACTTCACTCTAATATCGTACTATTTCTTCAAGTTTGGGTGCCCCCCCTTCTCTGAAGATGAGAAACTGAGATGTGAAGCATAGCTTAAATCCTGCCTTCTGCCAGAGGTGTCCTTGTGTACACAGCTCCCGAGCCAGAGCTCTGGCCCTGTGGACCTCGGTGCAGCGTTGGCTTTCCTGTTTTAGAACTGAAGGACTTCCTATCTCAGCTGCAAACCCCTTGGGAACAGACAGAGTTGCCTCTGCATCCTCATGTTCTCCACAAGCCTTAGGGAAGGGCAGGGCACAAAATAGATGATACTCAACAAACACCTGTTGCGCAAATTTACTGAATCAATTATCAGATAACTAATAAGCAAATAATTGGAATGTTGTTATTCCAGCACACAATGCATGCTTCAGAAAAGCTCAGAGGAGATGTATATATGTATGTATGTATGTATGTATGTATGTATTATGAACAGATGGAAGGATGGGTCGGTGGATAGAAGGGTAGGATGGGTGAGTGGGTAGAATGGATGGCAGGTTACTGGGTAAAGTGGTTAGTAGGTGGGTAGATGGATGAATGGTAGGTGGTTAGATTGATGGGTA
The DNA here is from genome assembly GCF_903995425.1 of Onychomys torridus. NCBI lineage: Eukaryota > Metazoa > Chordata > Mammalia > Rodentia > Cricetidae > Onychomys > Onychomys torridus. The sequence continues at coordinate 64,945,766 of NC_050455.1, forward strand.
GGTGGTTGATGGGGGGTATGTGGTAGATGAATGGGCAAGTGGTAGATGGTAAGCTAGGTGTGTAGAGATATGAATAAATGGACAGAAAAACAGACAAACAGAAGGACAAGTGAATAGATGACATTCAACTTACATGATACTGCCTGATATTTTCTCAGTTGATTCACATATGATAGATAATCCCCCAAAACTCTCTCTTAGTTACAGGCTTACTAACACCAGGCTAAGATCATTTGTCTCTAAGCATTTTCAGGGGCTGGAGAGATGGTAAGAGTGCTCACTGCTTTCATGGAGAACTAGAATTCAGTTACCAGCACGAACATGGTCCTCACAACCACCTGTAACTCCAACTCTAGTGGACTGATGCCCTCTTCTGGCCTTTCTGGGTACTTCCACATACTTGCTTATATGCTCAGCACCTGTCTGTCTCAGCTATACATACACTCGTCTCATCTCTTTGGGCCTCATGGAAGAGCTGCCCATCTTACTAAAGCTGAGCTCTCCATTTTGTAAATGCAACCAATGCTCTGTCCCGCTCAATCCTTTGTCGTGTCTGCATGGCTTCCGGTCCATCTGTTTCTCCTTTACTGCATCACCCCTAGACACATGTCAATGCATCAACATGCTCTACTCAGGCTCCCAAACCAAAACAAGTGCTAACAAAGCAAAACTGCCTTCCTAACCTCACATCTCTCTCTAGATGCCGCTTGACCTCTTCCCTCCCTTTCCAGAAAAACCTCTGGATTGTGTTTGTGGGCTTTCTCCACCTCCTTCCCTCTGGTTTTGTCCATCGTGTGCCCATGTGTCTTCTCTCACATCTCTCTGAAAGTGTCCTTGTTTTGGTCCCTAGCTTTACTCTCCTGCTGGGAAACGCTATGGGTAATATTTGGAGCTGAAACTGTCCTCTTCACAAGAGTTTATCACGAGTCTTTACCTTGGTGTTCATTCATTCATTCATTCATTTGTTGCCCATTTTGACCCTGAAGTGTAAGCTCCCTGAAAGGAAGACTTGTGATCTGTTCTAGTGGTGTGTCCTTAGTGTCTACTCTGGCAGCTTCTCATGTAGTCAACACTGAATACATGAGGGTGTTGCCCAAAGCATTGGCTACCACCACCTAACATCTACTCCACACCATCAAAACACAAGAGAGAATCAGATTTGAAAAGGATGGTAAATTGTTTAGATTTGGGGCACTCTTGATCTAATCAGGAAGTTTTTGTTGTTTTTGTTTTTGTTTTGTTTTGTTTTTTGTTATCTAATTGCTAAAGTTTCTTGCAGAATTAGTACTCAAACCAAGTTCTCATGCTTCTCTGGTCAGGTTCTACCTATAACACCTAACCCTTTGCCATGTAGAAGAGCCTGGTGCTGTGGTGTTTGCTCATGGCAGGGACAAAGGTGTGGAAATCTGATCTCCCAAGACCAAAGGAGAGTCAGTATCCAAGCAAGGAAAAAAACCATGTGCTTGGCCAGTCTGAATCTTTCTCAGAATTGTGACTGGGGTTGTAGCTCAGCAGTGGAGTACTTTTACAGCATGTGTGAAGTCTTAGGTTCAATCCTCAGTTCTGGAACAACAAAAACAAAATAAAACACCGACTATGGGGCTGGGGAGATGGTTCAGTCAGATAAGTGCTTGATGTGCAAGCATGAGGCCCTGAGTTCACAACTCAGCACTCATCTAAAATAGACCAACTCAGAACTGAGGCATTGCAGCTCTGTCTATAGTCCCAGCTCTGGGAGGGTGGAAACAGGAGGGTCCTTGGGGATTCCTAGCTAGCCAGTCTAGCTAAATTGGCAAGCACTGGCTTAATGAGAAACCCTGTCTCCAAAAATGAAGTAGAGAATGATAGAAGTAGACATCTGACATTGACCTCTGGTTTCCACGTGTACATACACACATGTATGCATACAAGCACACACACTAAAGAAATAAACAATCAATAAATACTTTTGTTGAAGGACCTATATTTAGCTCAATTAGTTGAATGAACATAGCTGTGCTTTTGAGTCATTTTTAGCTGTTTTCACAATAAAATGGCTTTAATTTTTTGGATCATATAAACAATGCATGCATACGGTAAATAACTCAAAAAATAGGAAAAGTGAGAATGTAAAAGTTGGTTCAAATTTCACCTCCTGAGGTAATTGCCATTATAATTGTTTGTGTATTTATTGAATCATAATGCAGAAATGTGCACTGGTCATCCATTTTCAGGCCTATAAATTGTTTTAAAATGAAAACCAGTATATCCACTATTGTCTTATTTACTTTCCTAATGTTCTAAGAAGATACCATAACCAGGCAACTTATAACAGAAAACATTTAACTTGGGGACTTACAGGTTTCAGAGGGTTAGGATGAATCCATGACCGTCATGGTGGGGAACATGGCAGCAGGCAGGAATGGCGGTGGAGTAGTAGCTGAGAGCTACATCTTGATCCATGAGGGAGAGGGAGAGAGAATGAGTTCGCTGGAAGAGGAGTGGGATCTTTCTTTCTTTCTTTCTTTCTTTCTTTCTTTCTTTCTTTCTTTCTATCTACCTACCTATCATCTACCTATCTCTCTCTATATTTTTTCATTCTTTTTTCTTATCTCTTTCTTCTATCTATCTACCTGTTCTAGGTATGTTTTTGTCAATGTGATTCTAGCTAAGTCATCTGGGAAGAGGAAACCTCAATTGAGAAAATACCTGCATCAGACTGGCCTGTAGACAAGTCTGTGGGGATATATATTTTTTTTAATTGATTGTGGTGCTTTGAATGAGAATGGCCCCAGAAGCTCATATATTTGAATTCTTGGTCCCCAGTTGGTGGAACTATTTAGGGAAGATTAGGAGGCATGGCCTTGTTGGAGGAGGTGTGGCCCCTGGGGATGAGCTTCTAAGTTTCAAAATCCCACATCATTTCCAGCTCTCTCTCTCTCTCTCTCTCTCTCATTCTTGTGGATCAAGATGTAAGCTCTCAGCTACTGCTCTTGCCTGCTGCCATGCTGGGGACTCACCTTCTGAAACTGTAAGCCAATAAACTCTTTCTTCTATAAGTTGCCTTGGTTGCCAAGCGATTGATGTGGAAGGAGCCAGAGTGCTATGGACAGTGCCTAGGTGAGTGGACTTGGGTTGCAGAAAAAAATAAACTGAGCAAACTATAAGAGAAAGCCAGTAAGCAGCCATCCTCCACAGCTTCTGCTTCCTTTCTTGCCTCCAGGTTCCTGCCTTGTGTTCTTGCCTTGACTTCCCTCCATGATGGACTGTGAACAGGACATATAAGGTAAATAAACCATTTCCTCTTCAAGTTGCTTATAGTCATGGTGTTTTATCCCAGCAACAGAAAACAAGCTCGAACTCCATCCATCTTTCCATCTATCCACCCACCTACCTATCTTTCTCCCTCCCTCCCTCCCTCCCTCCTACCTACCTTCTACCAATCTGTATGTGGAGGTGTACACTTGTTTCTGGAGACCCTAGTCAAGTTCACTGGACCACTCATCTGTCTTTGCACTAATGCTGTATCATCTGAGTTTTGTTTTTAAAGAGCCAGTTCCCAGGAATCAAATTGCTAGGTTAAAGGGCACCTGCATCTTATGATTTAATAATTACTTCCTAGTTTATTTCTAAAAGCATATAATGATTTACCTTACCCCAATTGGATGTGAGAGAAAGCTTTTCCTCAGCAGCTGTCACTCTATACTTTTTATAAATTTGATCATGGAAATGATTTCACCATCGCTTTGTTATCTGATGACTAAGTAGAGAATTACACATCTTTTCATGTTTTTATTGACACTTGAATTTTATTTTCTCTGAAAGATTTCTTAATACCTTCTGACTATTTCTTCTTTTGGTACATTATTTTATTGTTAATCTTACTATATTTCATCCTATATGGCTATTGTTTTTTCTCAGAATGATATAAATGATTTGTATTGGCTTAAGTCTTTGCTTGGATTTCCACTGGTGTTGGCTTTAACATGTAGGAATTAAGTTCATTTAAGTATCAGACTGAACTATTAATTATGACAGATGACTTTAGTTTTAAGCCAGAAATCTATAAAAATAATATGAAGCCCACCAGCCAGTTTCTAGAATTAAGATGCCACACTGACTAGAGTCCAATAGATTGGCTTCAAATTTTCCTCACTAAATGAGTTCCAGAGGTGTCACCTATGAAACATAGCTCCTCAGTTACATGAGATAATGAATCCAGGTGTGACAGCATGCACCTGACTGGGGTGAGGTAAAGATGGAAGGAGGAACTTTCAGTAGAGTGGCTGACACACAGTAGGCTGTCAGGAAGTGTTTAAGGCAAGGTTTTTCTTCCCATGCTTAATTACTGAATAACCTAAAAAAGAAATAAAAATCCCCAGGAATCACCTTGGATACAATTGGCAAATAGCGTGCGGCCTTTGATCTTCCAACCTGCATTCACAGCGCGCCTCCTTTTCCCAGTTTCTCCTGTCCCCCAACCCTCTCCTATCCATATTTATAATCCAGGATTTCTTGCACATGGAAGACTGAGGCAGGTGGATGGCAAGTTTGATTCTCAGCTGTCATTCAGCAGCAGTGTTTCCCTATGCAGATGTCCTGAGCTCCTGAGACCTCCTGGCATTATTTCGTGTGACATTTTAAACATCTTGTTATCGTCCCCATTTCTTGTTATTTTGAGGACAAGATCTAGAAATGTAGCAAGAGTAGCTCTCAACTTTAAAGAAGCCCCCCCCCAAACCCTTTCAATAAGCAAGCCCAACTTCTTAGCATAGAAAGAAGTGAAATGGAAGTAACTTAAAACAATGTGTGATTTTGCGTGGAGTCGGTCACGGCCGCAGGAGAAGCCAGTGGCTCTCACAGCTCTTCATAAGGAAGTTCGACAATTCTCAACTGAGTGCCACTGGAGCCTCTTTCTATGAAGCATTTCACAGTGTGGCAAAAGGGTCGATCTGGAACACGTATATGTATGTGCATCTGTGTGTTTCTGTGTCTGAACACTGAGTGTGAACAATAGGGAAGTGGACATGTGTGCTCCACAGTCAGCCTCAAGAGTTTTAAATCGGAAGTGGCCAATGACTCCTAATGAGAGGAAGTGGAGAGTCGTTTTTCTTCATCGGTGTTTTCTTGGAAGCAGCCGGATATTACTAGGGATGGGAAGTATTTACCCCCAACTTACCCCATATCAGAAGCGGGTAGAAGCGCTTCGCCACCTTTGTGAAGCCGAGTCTAGACTCAGGTTGTCCTAAATACACTGTCCTTTACAAGCAGCTGAGTTGTGCCAGGCTGGCTCCACATATTGCCTAATGTCTAGAACCCCGGGCTTAGGCCCAGGAGAGTAAAGGTAGTTTGTTAAGTAGTGCCCATCAATAGCCCCACCCCCAACCCTTCTCCTGAAGAGTCTAACATAGGCCATGGAGGGTGTGGCCACCCCCTGCCAGCCTCCCTGGGCAGGCCTGGGGAGGGCGAGCAGAGATGGGCAGCAGGGCGCAGCAGCAGCAAGGACTTCCTTGCTCCTTAGCAGCTCCTCTGCTGGCGGGGAGCAGAAGCCCAGGCTTACGGAGGAGGTCAGGGAAAGCGATTTCAATTAGAGGCGGATCACCGAGGTCTCAAGCCAACACAGACAAGTTGTGTAACACCTGCCGCGTGGCGACCCAAGTCATTTATCCTCTGTGGAGCCAGTCAGCCGGGGCTTTGCACGAAGCCCTTGTGCACACCCATCTCCAGGCTCTTCTTGCTGACTTTTGAAAGGAAAGGGAAATAAAGAGAAGTGGAAGAAGTGGCCGGCCGCTGAACTGCCCATCTCTGTGAGGGGGAACGGGGAGGTGAGAGGCAGACAGAAGTGAGGCCTCCGTTTTTCCTTTCCAATCTGAATCCCTCATCCTCAGCCCACCTCCCCCAGGAAGCCCCGTGGATTTGTCATGACTGAGCGACGGAGCCCCCAAGGCTCAGGACTACTCTACCTTGGCTCTTTAGTTCGGTTTTTTTTTTCCCCACCCCCTAGTTTCAGGCCCTAATTCTGTCTAGCTGGCTGCCTTCTGGCTTACATTCTAATTTCATGTTCACGGCTGGCTGTGGGATGTGTGGGACGGAAGTGGAGAAGGCTGGAATGGTGGGATGGTGTGAACAACAAGGGAAAGGACGCTGTTGAGTTGGTGCTGAGGCAAAAAGGTGGGAAGCCCAAATGATCATCACAAATTCTTGAAGATGCTCTCTGGGGTCTACCTTCCTTGTAGGACAAGTGTGCCGTATCTCTACACAGGGTGGGTGTGATGCACCTCCATGCAGGAAGGGTGAGAGGCAGCTCCATATAGGACAGATGTGCCAGATAAGTGACCCTGTGGACAAGTCCAGCAGAGTGGCCAGCTTATGATAATATCTGCAAAATGGCAGCCAAATTTGTTCCTATTTATGTAAGCCGTCAGTGTTTAGGCCAGTTTTAGAGGTCTGAAATGGCCTGATGTGTAGCAGTTAGGTTTTGAGTGGACAATATTCTTTCATTCTTAACTGCTCTTTAGCCCTGGTAAAGTGGTCTGGTCACCCTGGGAATGAAGAAAGGGCCCAACTTGGAAAGTAATTAATTTTTTTTTCTTTAATAGAAGATTCCTAAAAAAAATTGTAAATCAGTCCTTGCTCTCAAGGCCTTGGGATCACCAGTTAGAGAAAAAGCCTTATTAGCAATATAAATGCTGTGTGGGTGCAGAAGTGTGCATGGGCTGTGTGTGTGTGTGTGTGTGTGTGTGTGTGTGTGTGTGTGTGTGTGTGTGTGTGTGTATCTGTGTGTGTGTGTGTCTGTGTGACAGCAATGTCCCAGGTGTCCTAGCCCAGAGGCCCAGGCCCTCGGCTCACTCTGATACTAGAATGAATGACCTCAGCAAAGCCACTTAACCTCTGCCAAATGGGGCCTCCATTGCTTTCCAAGCCACCTCACTTGGGTATTGTAAGGATCAACCGTGATAATGGATGTGTGATACTTGGAAAGAAAGAACATGCCTCAGGTGACAGGATGTTCACTTTGGGGCAGGGCTGCCCTCTACCAGGATGGATAGCTTGCAAATCCAAGGTGCCACCTCACCACTTAAGCATCCTCTGCTGTTAGCCCCATTTCCAGCTACCTGTTTTAATTGTTGAAAAGCTGAGTGTGCTGCCCTGGAACCTGGAGTAGGGCAGGTCTAAACCACAACAGGCCCTTTTTCCCCCACAGAGGAGAATGAGTTCAAGGTGCATTCAAGAGCATCCCATGAACAGAGGTCTACACTCTATTTTAGAGATCTTTTTTGGTTGAGATGGGGACCATGGTTCATACTGTGAGTACTGAGCACGGATGTAATGAGCACAAGCCACACATGTCCTTCATCCTCGGGCCGTGACTTGGGATCTCTGCATTTCCTGCAAGGTCCATGCCCCTCGGGTAACTGCTCTCAAAACGCCCCTTCATGCTCCATACCACTGAGACTGTGTCCTCTCTGGGTAAACAACACAAGCAGGCCACAGTTTAGTGCCTGCTCTTTCTGTGATCACAAAGGGTCTGTTGACTAGATTTCAACAGTGGGATGCTCATGTGCCAACCTGTGAGCCAGAAGGTAATGTCCACAAATGGCCAAAATAAGTAAAGCATAAAGCTGACCTCACAACTGTCACCTGCATGTTTATGAACATAATAACTGAGCTCCAGGGGCCGGCAGGATGGCTCAGCGGGCAAAGATGTTTAGTGCCAAGTTTGACAACTTGAGTTTGATTCCCAGAACAACTACATAGTGGGAGAAGAGCACCGACTCCTGCAAACTGACCTCTGACCTCTACACACACACACACACACACACACACACACACACACACACACACACACACAGGCAAACGAAGGCCCAGAGCAAAAAAGGTAGTTGATGTGTGTGTGTGTGTGTGTGTGTGTGTGTGTGTGTGTGTGTGTGTAATAACCAAACTTTAATAGACAATTTCCCAGTTTCCACGCATAGCTCAGGAGCTGCCCTTGCATTTATCCTAATTTTCCAAAGTCCGGAATTCACAATGTTTCTGTTTCTAAGCATTATTAGTAAATGAAGGCGTGTTAGGATTTCTGATACTAAAACCACTTCAGCAAAGCAGGATGCACTCTGATTATGGTAGGCAGCTTTAACACATTATGATCTGCTTCCCACCCATCAGATTTTTTTTTTTATATTGTCTGATTAAAGCTGACTCTAGGAGCTGGAGAGATGGCTCAGTGGTTAAGAGCACTGGCTGCTCTTCCAGAGGACCTAGGCTCAGTGCTCGGCACCAACATGGTGGCTCACAACCATCTGTAATTCCAGCTCTAGGGGATCTGATGTTCTCCCTCAGCACCCGGCATGCACATGGTGCACATACACACATGCAGGTGAGCACTCACACATTAAACATCAAAATAAATCTTTTTAAAAAGCCTGACTCAATGGGGTTGGGGATTTAGTAAGTGCAAGGCCCTGGGTTTGAGCCTCAGCTCAAAAAAATAAAAATTAAAAATTAAAAAATTTTTTAAAAAGCCTGACTCTGGTGAACAAAGTATACTAGAACAACTCTGACTGTAGCAGGCATTTCTCAGACCCTTGCACTGTCTGTCCTGCTCACACGGCAGAGCAGACAGTCCTTGACAGTGTGACTACAGGAAAAACTGTCCTGCATGTACGGCACAGGTCAAAACAGCACTGCTCTGCAAATGCATAACTCAGTAGCAAACGAACATGCAAGTTAACATTTAGAAGGATATATTCAATATGACACCATGCATACTCACAAACACTCACTAGCATCGTTTGTTCATATGCATGCAGATTCTTCATAAAAATGTCTCTAATGGACACTAAGTTGATGATGGTGGTGGCTGGGTCCTTCCTGGATCACAGGAGAGGTTGGTGAGTGAAGAGGCAAGAGAGAACAAGGGGGCATGCCAGCTGTACACAGGCTCTTACATAATACAACAGTGGGGATGTAGTGCAATAGGAATAACTGTCAATTCTACATGGCAGCCCTATCTTATTGGTTTCTTTATTTTTCTATAACTTTTTTTTTTTTAATTTCAGAAAAGCAAAAACAAAAGCAACCCAATGAGTCACTAGAAGCACATGGTGCCACTCAGTTCTCCATTCTCCAGGTGCCGAATGCCCTTCAAGGCTGAGTGGAGCCTATCATGCCTGTGGACCCTGCGCTCCTCTCCAGCTTCTAGCACTCTCTGCAGCATGCCCTGGGCCCTGGGAGTGTTCTGGCTCGAGCACCTGGTCACTGGTGTCTCATATATTTTCTGTTGTCACTGTCACTGAGTCCCGTCTCCTGGAGGTGTGCACATTCTTTTCACTCCTCTGAGCACAGATGGGCTCAAGGGACACTCAGAAAGGACACCTTTCCATGTAAAACCCTTTCGGATTTCACTTGACTGCAGCATCTATCAACTGAGAAACCTCAGAACAACCAAGCCACTTGAGAATGAGTTGATGCCTTTTATTGCAGGCATGAATTTCTCAATCTCAGTCATCCATAAGCATGTGAAAGGGGTCGTCTTTATGAGCAGAAATCTTTCTTTCCACACTTCTGACCATGATGGGAAACTAAATAGGTTCTGACTCTCTTGCAAAGAATTCTCACATCTCTTGTCTCAATATTATCCTGCCCTGAGTGGAGCACCTCAGCTCCTACTGGAGCTGTCCTCTGCCCCAGGTCACATGTCTATCCCCTTGGAACCTATGGGCCTGTTTCTAGTTACTTGCTACCATCTGTAGTTGACTTCTGTAAAAAAGGTACCTTACTCACCCTCTCTTCCATCTTTACTCTGGACAGAGGGTCCTTGCCATATCCAACCTGATTCCACATGCTTGAAGCAATCTCTCTTCTTGTGGTGAGCCACTTTCTATACCTCTGTTACATACCCCACCCTTCCTACATCATCTTGTAGTTACTGGGTTGGCCTTGTGTAGTTTGAGGATCCAAATTCCTTGGAGACAAGGATGCTGAGAGGTAGTTGAGGTTTTGGCTGCAGCTCACACAAACCGTGACCCACATAAAGCTGTACATTAAGAGTCACATTTTAGTATCCCCTTGAAGATAAAAAAAAAAAATTCCCATGCACATAATGCTAGGTCACATAAACTTGTCTAGCAAGTCAAGAACATCTTAAACCCAGGTCTCCTGACTCTAACTGGCCTTGCCCACACGTTGAGGCAAAACCAGTCTCACCTGATCCTACACCTAAGTGCCTCCTGTGGGATGTTAGGAATTTGTGCTTTCTCTCGTGCTGAGCCTGTGTCTGATCTCTAAACCTCAGCACATTCACTTCCAAGGTCCCTGGAGAGTGTCCAGTTATCCCCCTCTTGTGCCCAGAGCCCTGACTCTGACCACAGTGCTCAGTTGTAGATCAAAGGCATGGGGTCCTTCCTCTTTGCTCATACCATCTGTAAAATGGGTCTTTGATACTTAGTCAAGCCCCTTCATCTTTGAAGCTCCCTATGTCTCCTATCACTCAGCTTGTCAATTTACAAAAGACCAAGACAAGACTGTGCTAAAGGTCACGGGCAGATTCTAAAGGGCTCTGGCTGCAGGATTAGAAACACAGTTTTCCACTGTGCCTGCTCTGTTATCTTTTAAAATTAAATGGGACAAAAATGGGTTGCTGAGATACCTACTCTGGGCTGTAATTCCCACCCACTCAGAATCCCTTAAGGCTCTGGTCTGACCTGGCCTGCCTCCCCTCCTCCCTATAGGCACCTGACACTGGTAATACTTTTTTTCCCTTTTGAGATTATAATTCCAGCATTTCTCTCTTCCTTTCCTCCCTCAAAACTTGCTCTTATACTTCCTCCTTACTCTCTTTCAAATTCATGGCCTCTTTTTTGTTATTAATTTCTATTGCATGCATATATGTATATAAATATATATCCCAAAATATGACCTGCTCGGTCTATATAATGCAACTTGTATATTTTCATGGCTGGCCATTTGGTTGGGCATTTTAATTGTCTAACCCAAACCCTACTCTGGTCCCATAGCAGCTATCCAGGACCCTGACATAGCTGCCACAGTCCCCTGGCCAACTTGGCTCTGTGCTGGGGGTGAGTCAGTCCAGAAGACTCCTTTCCAGGGGCAAGGGCAGGGGTGGGACGATGAAGGAGGGGTCCTGACTCCACTAAGCCAAGGAGCACTGTTAAGCCTCTGCACCCCACCCCCTCTAGATTGCTGATCAGAAGAGAGAGGCAAACAATGGCCGGTGAATGGGAATCAAATTGAGTTGGGGCAGCGGACAGATGGGGCCTGCCAGGCGTCCACAGCCCGTCCTATTCATTGAAAAAAAAAAAAAAAAGATAATCCTTCCTGCAGCTTTGAGAGAGGTGGGAGGTACTGGATGGGGGTGGGGTGCTGACTGGGGGGCCCAGATGTTTTTCAGACCTTTAGGATCCCAGGCCTTGCCAATCTTGCCCCACAGGCTGTTTGTCTCTGTGCACTTGCGGCTTGGGGTTTTGTGTATTAGGTCTTCTTAAAAGGGATATCACTGTGCTGAAAGTCTGAGGGCAGCTTGGGGCCACCTTGTGCATCTCCAGGAACACACGTGTGGGCCAGTTACATCCAAGTATGTTTGCAAGACAACTCAGATGTGCAGACCTTTCCAGTCAGAAGAACTCTTCATTTAGTCCCAGCAAAGACCGTGACTGAGTTAGATGCGGGAGATTTGGTTAGCTGCCTCGGTTCATAGATGAGGAAAGTTAAGTGATTGCAAGTGACGTGGTCACTTTGTCACAGTCTCTCAGCAAGGCATCCTCTCCCAAACCTACAAAGTGCACGTGTGTTTCATGCCTGGGATCACCTAAACAACACACATCTACTCATGGCTCTGCATGCTCTCCACCCTGTGTGAACATGCAGACAGTGCTTCTGTTTGTGGAGTTTCTTACTGATGAAACTCACCTCCGCCTACATCTCCTTGGACCTGCGCTCACCCCTGCACACACAGATACATGTTCCAGACACATAATGGCCTTTGCTCTGGACCCATGCTTCATCCTTCAAGGGGTCAAACTAAATGAACTCTGAGATAGTGTCTTAATCCCCATATTCTATTACAAATTTGTTCTTTGAAAGTTGTCTTTCAGAAAAGAGAAGGGCTACCCCAGTAATGGGGAGGAGGGATCAAGAGAGTAGCCTGAGAAATCAGGTGTCAAGCTGACCTTTTGGAGAGAGCCAAGTGCTCATTCTTCCTATTGATTCCTTTCAAGGAAGATGGAGGTACTTTATCTCCCAGCTGTTGAGTTAGAGGCAGGACCAGTGCCATGGAGAAACAAAGACAAAAGTCTCAATCTCACATGAATAGGAGAACACAGAGGAAAAATACCACTGACCCACATCTTTTAAAATCTTATTACAGGACTGGCCATTCTACCATTAGAGACATATTCCATTAAGGTAAGTATTGCCCTCCTTAATCTTGGGAAACAGTAACTCATCTTCTGGATCCTACTTGGGAAACACATTAAGTCTTGTACATATAGTATTTCTCAGTTCCTGTATGTATTTTAAATGAATATTTTCAAGCTCCACTCCTGAGATGATCATACATTCATTTATTCATTCATCCAACAGACATGCACTGAGCACCACCTTTCGTAGATACAAAGGCTGAGTGTGGCAGTGAATTAGGTAGAGGCGGTCTTAGCATCTTGATGATAGCAGAAAAGAGACAGTAAATGAATAGATAAGGATCAAAAATTCCAGGTGGTTCCACAAGTGATGTGAAAACACTTTAGTGGCACAAGGAAGGCACCCCAGAGAATGTGGACAGGAAATGAGAGCTAACTGAGATAGCCAGCTGGTTGAAAACGAGGCTAAGACATGTAGTTTTTTGTTGTTGTTGTTGTTGTTGTTTTTAGATTAAAAAAAAACCACCATGTGCCCCTAACCTCTGATCCATCTCTCCAGGCCCAGATATGTGGATTTTATTCTCAGATCTAAGAGTCACCATGTTGTTAGCTAGAAAGGTGGGTTAATCTGATTTTGCTTTGTTGTGTGTTTGTGTGGAGGTGGGTTGTGTATGTGGGTTTGCACACCCACACTTGGGGACTCAGAGACCAGATGAGAACTCCAGGTGTCTTCCTCCACCACTCACTCTTCACCCTACTCACTTCAGACATGACCTCTCACTGAACCATGAGCTCACCATTTGGGGTAGGCTGGCTGGCCAAAAGCTTCTGGGGTCTGCCTGCTTCTGCCCTCAATACTGGGGCCTCAGGCACATTTAGCCATGTCTGTCATGTTATGTGGGTGCTGGGGATTTGAACTCAGTTACTCATGCTTGGATAGAAAGTGCTGTTATTCACTGAAGTGTTTCAGTAGTAGGAAAGATGGATTGGAGGAGGCAGACAGCCCAGGTGAAAGGCCTTGTAGTAGTCCCTGGGGAGAGGTAACAGGGGTCCTACAAGGGTGCTGGGCAGACTGGTGGACGACTGGATGAGCTCTGGGTTAGTATGTGGAGTCCTTGCTGATGGTCTGTGGGTGTGGGTGAGAGAGTGTAAAAACTGCCAGAATTAAAATGAAGTCACTTGTGTCAAGTCCAGATTTTAAAAACTAACAACAAATAAAGCCAAGTGGTTATGAAGGAGGGATCTCATGCATGTATGAGAATTTTTCTCAAGAGACTGTGCCAGAACCACAATCTTGTACGAAGGTACCACAACCTTGGTATACTTCTGCAAAGGTCTTGACCCAGCAACTGTCAGCTCACACTTGTACTGGAGCACCCTTGTTATTGAGGCTTAATCTCTTTGCTATTAACCCTATGCCCAGTGATTTATTGTATCAAACACCTTATGCATTTGCCTTAGTTATGTCTTTAAAAACTTGCTCTTGCCTCATCTCCTTGAATAAGAACATAACAACTGAAGGTCTCTGCTAATCAAATAAATTGTTTAATCTTTGTAGACTCTTCTTGTGTTATTTAGGTTGACAGTGAGTGAGAAAGAAGGACCAAGGGCCACCTCTGTCTTTAGTGTGCCTCCAGGTGAGGACTCTCGTTTTGTTTACCGAGATGAGGACAGGGGGCAGGGACACCAGGAGAAAACCAAGGCAATGCCTTCCACTGGCCACACTAATTGGCAATTAGAAATGGGTTTTATCTTCATCTGCAACAATGAGCACCAAGCAACCCAGCACCAGAGTCTTAGCGAGCCCTGTAGCTGTGAAGAGCAGCAGGAACTCAAAGAAACCTCTTGGATGAGACACTCAGAAAGTGGATAAGGAAGAGGTCCAGGAGCAGTCCAGTCTCCACAGCTAGTGCATGAGAGTTAGGAGGGGGAAGCAGCATAAAGATCTGCTTGGTTAGATGCAGGAACATCTAGAGAGTGAGAGGTAAAGAAACCAGGAGAACATTCCAGGAAGAGGTGGCTAACTCTATAAATGCCAGGGGGGATTCAGGGAAGGTAAGAACAGCAAGTGGAGTTGGTTATTTTTTACTCTTATTCTTTTGGCTCTTTGGGGAAGCCTGCCACTCAGTTCCCAAATAAATACACTTATTCTTACTTATAAATTACCGACTTTAGCTTGGCTTGTTTCTAGCCAGCTTCTCTTAACTTAAATTATCCAATCTCTCTTTTGCCTCTGGGATTTTACCTTTCTCTATTTCTGTGTATCTTTATTTCCTTCTTATTCTAGGTTTGGATGCATGGCTAGGTGGCTGGCCCCTTCTTTTCTTGATCCTTGATCTTTCTCCCCAGATTTCTTCTCCTACCTATTCTCTCTGCCTGTAAGCCCCACTTATTCTTTCTCTGGCCTTGCTATTGGCTGTTAAGCTCTTTATTAAACCAATCAGGTGTTTTAGGCAGGCAAAGTAACACAGCTTCACAGAGTTAAACAAATTCTACATAAAAGAAAGCAACACATCTTTGCATCATTAAATAAATATTCCACAGCATAAACAAATATAACACATCTTAAACTAATATTTTACAACAAACAGGGAAATGATTTGAGGCTTGGCTGTGAAACTAACTGGTGACTTTGGCACATAGACTTAGCAGTGTGATGGAGATGGGGACCAGGGTAGCTTTGGAGAGAATTATAAGTGGGAAAGGAGAGGCAGAGGCTTCCACAAACTTCTACCAGGAGTTTTCTGTGGCACAAAGGAAGACAGAGGAACAAGCATGAGGAAATGGGGCAGGGGGAGCTTAGAATCCTTTTTGAAGCAAAAAAAACCTTAGAGTCAGACATCCAAGTGGGTCTATAGATAGCAGTTGCTGTCTTCTTTCATCCATTCACATTCATTCATGTCAAAAATGGGAAACTGAGGCTCAGAGATGTAAAGTGCTGCTTCAGAGCCCAGGCTACTTCCAGCCAGGGTGAGGCTGTAGGGTTCCTGCTCCGGTGTGCCTGCTGGTCTTGCCAACTTGACACAAACCAGAGTCATCTTGGAAGAGAAAACCTCGCTCAGGGAATTGCCTTCATCAGATTGGTCAGTGGAGGCATTTTTTTTTTTTTTTTTTTTTGGCTGTTGATTGATGTGAGAGGGCCCAGTCCACTGTGGGCTGTGCCATCCCTGGGCAGATGGTCCTGGTTGAATAAGAAGGCCAGCTGAGCAAGCCATAGAGAGCAAGTCAGCATATAGCATTCCTCTATTGTTTCTGCATCGGTTCCTGCCTCTGGATTCCTGGTTTGAGTTCTGGCTTTGGCTTTTTTCAGTGGTTACCTGTAACCGATAAGCCAAATAAACCCTTTCCTCCACCACATTGGTTTGGTCACCATTTTATCACACTATCAGAAAGAAAACTAGGACATCTGTGAATGGGCCTATGGGAGGTGAGCCAGTTCAGGAGGCTCTGGGGGTTCGGGACTAGCTGGACATCTGTGCTTCAGATTGCACTTCTCCCTTCCTACACTGTGGCTTTCCTACCTGTTCCTTTCTCAAAGGGCTTTGGTATGTTCTATAGGGGAGAAAAAGTAATTATCTTCTTGCCCATCCCTAGGTTCATGGCTGAGGTTCCTATAGCCCATTACCAAGAGAAATGGAGCATTTTCCCACTACACCTCTCCTTCCCACTCCCCTTTGCCCCAGTGCTGAAGATGGAGGCCAGGGCTTCCTCGTGTATGGTAGGCAAGAGCTATCTATATACCACTGAGTGATGCCCCAGCCTCCAAGTTATTTAATGTAGGTTTGAAAGGGTGGCAGAGTCTTCAAAATGAAGATCCAACAAAACATGGAAATGTGTATTTCTAAGCTTAGCTTCGATGCAGAAGCACCATTACTCAGATGCTGAGTGATTTTATTGTAGTCACTGGGAACTTGGGCAAGCCCATTGGTTTAGACTCTTCTGGGTCTCGAATTGCCAGTGATAGAGACATGGCTTTCCTCTGGGAGGCTATCTCTTAAGTGATGCTTTTATAAGCATTTTTTTTTTTTTTTGAGTAAGAGATTCCACATGGCCTGCTTCAGGGGAGAAGGGCACCAGGAGATGAGAGGGGCCTTCTGCTCCCACTCTGTTCTCAAATGTCAACATGTACCACATGTGAGGGTATGGTGTCCTGAACCTAATCAGTCTCTGAGCAGACAGGCCTAGTGTTAACTGTTTTATGTAGTTTACATACTTACCTTCCTTTCTTGGGGGCCCTGCACTCAATGACTCAGTGGGAGAAGACACAGATAAATGGACTTAGAATCGTCCATAGCACAAATGGGCTGTTGTGGTTTAGCATGGCCCCAGAGGACTCTGTGTTGAACACTTGGTCCCCTGATGGAATTCCTAGAAGGTGGTAAAAAACTTCTGAGCCTAGTTGGAGCAAGTGGGTTATAGAGGTGTTCTCTTGAAGGGTACATTGGACACTGCTCTGCCCCAACTTCCTGGCTGCTACTGGTGGAGTTCTGCCTTGCCTAAGGCCCCAAATGATGGGGCTGTGAACTGGAACCGTGAGTTGGGGTAGTCCTCCTCTCTTTGAGTTGTCTGCTCATGTATTTTGTCAACAGCAGAGAGCTGACTGACACCATGGTCTCTCATACGCCAACATAATCTTAGGGTGTAGTGACAGCCTTAAATCCAGCAAGAAGCCTAACCAGGACCGGAGGGTTCGAGTTCCAGGCATATTAGCTAAATTACTTTCTTCCTCTGAGATATGGTGTCCCCTTTAGACAGGCAGAGAGGGCTCTGCTGGAGTCTTCCAGTGTGATGGCTTTAGAAACAGTTTGTCACCTTCCTGTAAGGGCCTGAGGAAGGTCCCATCAGGATCTGATTCCTGGCTAATGCACGTCCCCATTTCTTGATTGGCCAGTTCTGACACAAGGCCAGTCCCCTACTTATGGAAATCCTTAATCATACTGCTGGGTGAGTCCTCTTGGTGACTCATGTTCTGATGCTCATGTTCATGAGCCTGTTGGTGTTTCCCATCTAACAAAAGCCTTCACCTGGGGCAGGGGTTCACTTCCTACTTCGTGCACTCCAGGGGTTCTAGATATGCTTGATAATGGGGAGCTTGTATCAGGAATCTTAAAAGGTCTTATTAGTAAAATCAAACCTGAGGCCAGTTATTGGGGTGAATGCTGGAAGATCAGAGAAGCAGAACAAGCCACAGTTACCTCACCTTGCCAGTTCCTCAGCTGATCCTGTTTCCTCAGACTGGAAGCCTCTGAGTTCTCACCCAGAATGGGTCTCAGCTGAACTGTGCTGCTCAAAGCCTGAATGCTAAACCAGCCTAAAGCTTAACTAGCTCTGGTTCCTGGATTTCATGCCTTATATATCTTTCTGCTTTCTGCCATCACTCCCTGGGATTAAAGGTATGAGTCACCATGCTTGGCTATTTCCAGTGTGGCCTTGAACTCACAGAAATCCAAAAGGATTTCTGCCTCTGGTATGCTAGGATTAAAGGTGTGAGTGCAACCATTTTCTAGCCTCTGTATCTAGTGGTTGTTCTGTGCCCTGACCCCAGGTAAGTTTGTTAGGGTGCACAATATTTGGGGGAACACAATACCACCACAGGAGCTAGTGGGCTGCAGGCCAAGAAGAGCAGATGTAGTCATTTAATTTCTTAGAATTCTTATCTGAATCCAGAGGCACATTGTCTAACAGTTGTTATTTTACTTGTTTTTGCTTCAGCCTTAAAAAAACAAAAACAAAACAAAACAAAAAACACACAGGAGAGGACAAAGGTCTTTTCCATTTCTCTTCCTAAAGCAAACCAAGTAATATAATCAACTGGGCCAGTGTGGCGCTGGTCCTAAGCATCCAGCAGGTATTTGTGGCTGATATGACAGAGGAATAAAGTGCTTGTGAAAACCAACTGATTAGTCCC
This sequence comes from Onychomys torridus, assembly GCF_903995425.1. Lineage (NCBI taxonomy): Eukaryota > Metazoa > Chordata > Mammalia > Rodentia > Cricetidae > Onychomys > Onychomys torridus. The sequence continues at coordinate 64,964,030 of NC_050455.1, forward strand.
GCAGCAGGCAATGAATCTGCGTCCACGTTCATCCATCTCTCCTCATCTTTGTCGACACCTGTGTGACCCACTTCTGCACCCTGCTGGGCAACTCTGGGCCCCAAAAGTGGTGCAGAGCAATTCCTGGGAGACACTGATGTGCCAGGGAGCTGCCTTCCACTCAAAACATGGGTATGTGGGGCAAACCCCCTTCAGAGAGCTTTCAGGGGCTAGGAGGAGGTCTTTGTTTCTCCACATGCCTCCCTACACAGTAGCCTTGTTCACCATGCAGCTTGTGGGCAACAATGCTCTGGCCCTCAGTGCTTGGCAACTACAAAATTATTCTTGCCAACAGAGGGAGGAGGGAGGGAGGGAGAGAGAGAGAGCACTGAAACTTCAAAATAAAATTAAGCTCTAATCAAATGTTCTCAAAGTCCATCGTTTTGCCAACTGTTCAACCATGACTCTGAGCAGAAGTTAAATACCAATGAATTTTCTCATACTCTGTACAAACACATTCATGTATTTCTTCACTGTGATGTGGGATGGAGTCATTCAAAGTGGGAAGGTACTGAGCTATAGAGGAGGACACGATGACTCAAGCTCAAGCTACCTGCAGTGACACCAGGACCCTCAGGACACCAGAGACATGCCAAGGAGCAGGTCACCCTGAGAAGGGGGAATTCAGGAGGGGTGCACTGGGAATGAATAAAATCTACTTTATTATTTTTATCTTTTAGCGTCCAGACATATCCATCATGTCCATGTGTACTGACACCTCTAAAATGGTCTAGAACCATAAGTCCAGATGTTTACAATATGGGCATATTTGGGGATAGTGAGCCAGAGCTAGGCAAACAGATATGCCTGGAACAATTCTCACTTCATGACACCCTGTGGCTTTCAGACAATCTAATAACCAGGAAACCCTCTGTAGTGCTATCATAGACTGGCTGGCATTTACATACCTCTACCCCCAAACTGCTCCAGTATCTTTCTCTAGCCTTTCATTTTTAATTGAAATACTAATAGTTCAAGTGTCCTAAAGCTCACCCTTTAAAGAGTGTAATAAAATGATGTTTGGTATCACCTCAGAGTCTTGGAGCCATGGCCTCTGTCTAACTCCAGAACGTTCTCATTGCTCCTGAGGCTCACTCCTTATCCCCGACTCTCCTCAGCCCAATCAACCACTTGTGTACTCTCTGCTTATGGAAGTAGTTGTCCTAGACATTCCAGATAAATGCAGTCATGCAATCTGTGGTGTGTGTGTGTGTGTGTGTGTGTGTGTGTGTGTGTGTGTGTGTGTGTGGTTTATCCATGTGCATGCAGAGACCAGAGATCAACTTTGGGTTGCTCATCTTTAAATTGTATAATTGACACTCTTAAGGTTGAGTTATTGGGAATTTTACATTGTGGAGCCAAATTTGTTCTCAGACACATAATCTGGAGATGTTTCCTCTTGTCCTGTACACTGTCTTTTCACTTTCCAGGTGAACACTTCCCTTTGATGCACAAAAGCTTTTCATTTTAATGAAGTCTAGGTTTCCTCCTTTTGTTTCACTTACGATATCGTTCAGTGATCTGAACTCCTGGAGATTTATGCCTACACTTTCTTCAAGCCACGATCTACTTTGAGTTAAGTTCTGCACGCGATTTGCAGAAAGGAGCACAACTTCATCTTTTGCGTGTGGTTATCCTTCTGGTCCCAGCATCATTTGTTGCAAGCACTCAGGCTTTCTTATTGAATTGTCTTTTTGCCCTTATTGAAAATCAATTGGCCGTGAATGAAAGGCTGTATTTCTGGATCATCAGTTTCATTCCACGGCTGTATGTGTATCCTTATGCTAATACTGCAGCTTTCGTTCCCACCGCTTGTAGAGTGTGGTCCTTTTTAATGTTTTGCCTTCTTTTGTTAAAGTTTTTCCTAAATATTTACTTCTTTCTAATACTATTGTAAGTCGAAATTTTCTTTCTCATATCATTCTGGAGTACTCATTGCTCATGCTTAGAAAAACAACTGATATTTGTCTATGATTTGTGTCTCCTACAACTTTGCTTAACTTAGTGCTTAATTTTCATAATTGTTTTTTAGATTCTTCAGGATTATGTACATGGAAGATCATGTCTTATATGGTTTTATTTTCTTTTCCTTACTTAATTATCCTGGCTGGAACACTATACATGAAATAGAATTGTCAAGAGTGGACATTTTAGTCATATTCCTGACCTCAATGTTGTTTTTCAGCCTCCCACCAGTAGGCGTGATGCTAAGTGTAAGTTCCTCGGGGTAAGACATTCTTTTCTTTTTTTCAGTGGTTGGATGTAATCCTGAAAGGATGTTGGGTTTTTATCAAACCTAACCTGAACCTATTTGCAGTTTTCTGTACCTATTGAGATGATCATAGGGATCATGTTTCTTAGTTTATTAATATGGTGTTTTACACCAATAAACTTCCTTGTTTTGAGCCATCCTTGTGTTCTTGCAATGCATTCTACTTTCAAGACTTCCATTTTCTAAACTAAACATGTACTAAAAACAAAACAAAAAAAAAAACCAAAAATGAAAAGCAAGTAAGCAAACAAACAAACAAAACCCTCTCTGTTACCTTATTTAAGAGCCTTAGTCAAGACAGGTAAAAAGTAGCATTTCTTTAAAAATCCAAAATGTCTGAGCCAGTTAGGGGAAGTCTCCTGGCTCAGGGAGTTTTGAAGTTTAGAATTTCACACCATCCCCACCAGTATATCTTTGAATAAGATTAGACTAATGTCTATTCATATACCCATGACCCTCCCTAGAGAATATAATAAACATAGAGATACATTCTTCTTTTTCAAAGTTATGCCAGAGGATTTGAGAAATGGGGAAAAGAGAAAACTATCCATAATCTTAATGCTTTGTCAAGACTATGGATAGCACTTGGGAAGACAAGGACGAAGTTAGTTGAGACATACAGGAAACAAAACGTCTTTTGTGGGGGAAACAATTCTGCAAATTTTGATAAATGCTTGCAGTCATGGAACAAGAAACCCCAGTCGTACGTGCCATCAAAAGTACCCCCACAGGCTCCTTGATGTGAGTCTCTTCCTCCATGTGGAGGCCCTGGAAACTGCTGGTCTGTTCTTGTCTACAATGTCGCCTCTTCCAGAATGTCATACAAATATAATAATGTGACACAGAGTCTTTGAAGTTTCACTTCTTCCACTTAGTAACACTGCATCTGGAATTAATATGTGTTGTGTGCATCTGTATCTTGCTTTTGTTGCTGCTGAGTATTTAACCCACTGTATGGATGTATTGATATTTGTTACTCATTTGACAATTGATAAACACTTGAGGTTTCTTTTTTTGGGGGGTCAGTTATGGATGTTAAAGCTGCTATAAGTGTTCTTATCCATGCTTTGGTGAGGATATTATTTTATTTCTTTTAGGTAAATATTTAGAAGTGGGATTGCTGGGTCAAATAGCGGCATGTTTAGCCCAATACGAATTGCGCAACTGTTTTCCTAAGTGACTATAGATTTTCAGGGTTGCCATTGTCACACTGTTAACATGTAGGCGGGGTATCCAAATACTCGCAGACTTGTTAAAACTTGGTGTGGTCAGCTGGCTTTGTTTTGCTTCGGTCTTGGTTTTTATCCCCTCTAGGAGCGTAGTGATCTTAGTGACTGACATCATTTTGGTGTGTTTCTGTCTTTTTGCACACGTGTTTGTTTCGTACATAATGGGCCTTCAGTGTCATGAACCAGCTTTTCCTGTAATAGTAAGAAGAGCCTTTCCCACAAAGTGACCTTTGTAAGACTGGAGAATGTTCACAGGGTAGACAGGATACAAGCACCTCCTATGGGGCTGGCTCATTCTCTATTTTTGTCATCCTAAGCCACACTGCAACAAAGAAAGACCTTCCCAGATTAGTTTTGTTGTAGCATGAATCTTAACAGGTCTTATTAATAAAAACAAATCCGGAGCCAGGTATTGGAGTGACTGCTGGAAGATCAGAGAAGCAGAATAAGCCACAGCTTCCTCACCTTGCCAGTTCCTCAGCTGATCCTGTTTCCTCAGATTGGAAGCCTCTGAGTCCTCATCCAGAATGAATCTCAGCTGAACTGTGCTGCTCAAAGCCTAAAAGCTTAACCAGGCTCTAGTTCCTGGTCCTCACACCTTAAATACCTTTCTGCTTTCTGCCATCACTTCCTGGGATTAAAGGCATGTGAGTCACCATGCCTACCTGTTTCCAGTGTGGCCTTGAACTCAGAGATCCAGGTGGATCTCTGCCTCTAGGGTTAAAGGTGTGTGTGCCACTATTTTCTGGCCTCTACATCTAGTGGCTGTTCTATTCTCTGACCCCAGATAAATTTATTAGGGTGCACAATATTTTGGGGAACACAATACTACCACATTTTGTTATCTTCTAGACAGTTTTTAAGGGTAGAGTCCCAGAAGTGGGGTTCCTGGGTCAAAAATATAAACATTTTTATGTCTTTGGATTGCTTTCTGAAAGGTTTCATCTACTTACAAGACCACCAAGGATATGCAACAGTAACAGTTTGAGATACTGGAATGAAAAAAACTTCTAAAGATTTATTTTATTTATTTATGTGTGTGCATGTATGTATATGCACATGTGCACACATGGAGTCTGGAAGTGGGCATCGGATCTCTTGGAGCTGGAGTGTTTCTGGGATATCTGGCTTGCTACACGGGTCCTGGGATCTGGGGTCCCCATAATCACACAGCAAGAACTCTTAATCACTGTGCTGTCTCCCCCTGACCCTCTGGCAAAATTTTTCAGAATAGTTATTTATCAGGACATGGTGATACACCTTGTAATTTCAGCACTGGGAATCAGAGGCAAGAATATTGACTCAAGTTCAAGGCCAACTTACTCTAAAATAGTGAGTTCTAAGATAGCTAGACTACTGTACACACACACACACAGACACACACAGAGAGAGAGAGAGAGAGAAAGAGAGAGAAACAACTTTTTAAAAATTTCATTTTAAATTCTGTTTAATTTGCTGCTGCTCCAGGACTGTAATACTATGTGCCCTAAAAACATTAACCAAACATTAGTATGGTTGACAGTTTGTTAAGTCAAATCAAGTAGAAAAAATAATGGGATGGTAAAACAGAATACACTGGAAGGTCTGGGTTAACTGATGGTTCTTGAGGAAATACATGTCGTTTAAGGTACATTTTTGATTTCTAATGAAGTTGAACATTTCTCTTTATTCTGTTTACTATTTGTATTTTCTATTCTATGAAATATACATATGTATATGTATATATACATTCATACTTGAGGTACAGTCTATAGACACACACACACACACATTTATTGTTTGTGGAAACCTCATTCTTTCTTCTTAAGTAACATTATATTTGCAAATAATGAAGAGATTAACCCTTTGTCATAGTGGCTACAGTACTTTTCTTTTAAAAACATGTTTGTTGTTCTATATAACCAAATCTACCCCTCTTCCTCTGCTGGTTTCTACATTGCTTCCAAGTTTAGGAAAAGAATTTACAGCCCTCTCTCTTGAGGCTTGATAAACGGTTGAGTGAGTTTTCTTCTAGAATTTTCACAAGGTTTAAAAATAATTGTCATAGTAATACATAGAATTTATACTGCTGTGTAATGAGATATACAGTCCTAAAAAGAGATTTTTTAACTTGATGCTATCATTTAAATGAAATATTCTATGAAGACAGCACAAGGTTGAACCTCAGTGAATCTCAGTGTGATGTTGATGTCCTGTACCATTTTGTCAGTCTCAGATATCCTGTGTATTTAATATGGCTGATCTATAAACAGTGGCTAAATCCCCAAATGTTGACAGAGTGGAGCAATGTTTGGGAGACTGACCCCTTTGGAATCAGATGGTTTCTGTGGGTCGCATACTGCTTCCCATATTTTTTTAACCCTCATGAACTCCCAGAGATAAAACACGTGCCAGTCAGCAACAAGGGACTGCCTTCCCTGCAGAACCAGACTCACTCTGGCCCTCTGGTGTCTCAGATTCCCAGTCTCTAGAATTAACCCCTGGGTCATTGGGAACAGCGTTCCTGGCCTTTTGGGTTCCACTGTGCTCCATTGTGTCTGCTGATGTTTGAAGTAAAGATAACTCTCCTTGTCTTGACCCAGTGCAGGCAACCCTTCCCCATACTGTAGTTTACACTTGACTATGTCCTCTCTTGACTCTTTGGACAAGATGTGGAACAAATTCTCTCACATAGAAAAGTCTGTTCCTTAGACTAAGGCCTTCTGAATGAGCAGGGACCTGGCCATTGCCCCCATTTGAACAGATAGAAGAAATTATTTCATTTTCCAGAGTTAGCTGGGACTGAGCATCCAACCGAAAATCCACTGGGAAACTGCAGAGTGACAGACGGCAGTTAACTGAACCAAAGCCCCTCACCCCAATCCAATCAATATTAAGAGGTGTGGGGCTGCAGATCCATGGCTGAGGTCCCATCTCCTCCTAGAGGGTGCAGAAGCGGGCCAGGAGGGCAGAGGTAGGAAGGAGCCAGGCCTCTCCATCTAAATGAGGCAGGCTCTCCTAAGGGGCTGTCAGAGCACTCAGTGTTTAGTTAAAAACGCTCCAAAAGAAAGAGAGAGCAGTAAGGCAGAGAGCTTGAAGTGGATCCCGAGTAATTAAGTGTATAAATTAATTCTTCCCCCAAGAAATGTGCCTCTCCTATTATTAGATTTTGCTCTCGAAGGAGCTACATCCAAGGAGTGGGTTTCTGAGAGAGAGAGAGAGAGAGAGAGAGAGAGAGAGAGAGAGAGAGAGAGAGAGAGAAACATATTCTGGGCTTTGCTGCCTGGAGCCTACAATTAAAATAAGTGACATGAATGTGTCTTTAAAAGAGAGATCTGTGGGAAACTAACAGATTGTCTGTCAGGGGGCAGGAAAAAATGAAATATGACTGCCTCGGCCCACTGAGTGGATGAATAGGAAGGTGCTTGTCCAGCCAAGTACCCAAAGGGATAAAGTCCAATGATAGCCTTCTCAACTGCTTAGCACATAATGCATGTGCTGTTTTGATGGTAGTAATGTGTTTTTTACTTCTTCCTATCTAGGAGGAATGAATCAAATATGAGGAGAGCTGGAACATGATTTTCAACCCATTGCTTTTGATTAAGTGCCCGAGCAGGCAGGTCCTGAGACTTGCAGTAGTACTAATGGGGCATAAAGTGCTATAAAAAGGATGGGGACCTACTTTTGTCCAAATGCCATTATCCTGGAATCAGAGACCCTGGGTGTAATATGTCCGCAGTTAACCTTTTTTTCTGACAGGAAATTTTCTCCATCTACTCACACCATCAATTATGCTGCATTTGGTCAGAGTGGTGAGTGATCACTTTATTTCCAGTGAAAAAGACACGTGTGCCAGGCTCCCAAGTGCAGAACGCCTAAGGCCAGGGGGGCATCAGCCAGGGGTGAGCAAGAAGAAAGGGTCTGTTCTGCTGGCCATTGGGGTTTGGACCAAACTGTTGATTGTTCTATGTCTGCACCGTCATTTGCTTGTTTGGGAAGGTGACATAAGTAACTGAAAACAAAATATTATCATTTTGATCTTAAAAGTAGTTGGCTGAGGCATGCCACCTGCAGAGGTACCTGCGGCTGACAGCTAACCTGAGATGCAGGGTTAGTGTGGAAGGTTGGAACTGCTGGAATCTGAAGTGCAAGGACACAAACCAAGAGAACAGGTTTGTCGGTTTTCAGCGGAGCTACCCAGGGAAAAGCTATTTGGTATCCGTCCCCAGGGAAGCCGGAATCAGGCTCTTGCCCCTGCCCCAGCTCTGCCCTAAGGATACTGCTTTCTCAGAGATCTCCTGGCTGCCTCTGCACCATTCCAAACTTGGCAATACACTTTTTTTCTTTTTTGCAATCAGCAAGTTGCAGATTGTCCAACTGTTCTGTCATTTATTGTAAATGGCTGCAAAAAGAAAAAAAAAAAAAAAAAGGAAAAGAAAAAGAAAAAATTCCACGATGCTATAACATAGTCCTGAGTGTAAATCAAACATTCCCTGTCATGTTGATAGCTTGTGTTAGTCTAATGTATTTTATATTACTCAAAAGCTTTGAAACCCTGCAGCTTTCTTCATATAGGCCATTATGCGGTTATCATTAAATTGTCTTGCAAAGAACATTATCGGTAATTATAGCAGACACTAAAATCAAATGATCAGAGTGGGACCTTTAACACCAAGAGGAACCATTAGAAGTTAATCAAATAAAAGGATGAGAATAATTATGTTAGGATTAAGCAGTAATATGCCAGAAGTTATATACTTTGCTGACTATATATCTTTACTCCCAGCTTCCTGAATTTCCTTTTCGTTGATGTGTTTTATATAATACTTTGGCACAGAATGTAAACGACAATATTTTCGTCATGGCACAATCGGGCTCGAAGGTTCATAGACTGATCATATCTAAATGCCATCAGAGGCATGTAGACTGTTCATATCTAAATGCCATCAGAGGCATGTAGACTGATCACATCTAAACGCCGTCAGAGGCATGTAGACTGATCATATCTAAACGCCATCAGAGGCATGTAGACTGATCATATCTAAACGCCATCAGAGGCATGTAGACTGATCATATCTAAACGCCATCAGAGGCATGTAGACTGATCATATCTAAATGCCATCAGAGGCATGTAGACTGATCACATCTAAACGCCATCAGAGGCATGTAGACTGATCATATCTAAACGCCATCAGAGGCATGTAGACTGATCATATCTAAATGCCATCAGAGGCGTGGAGACTGATCACATCTAAATGCCATCAGAGGCATGTAGACTGATCACATCTAAACGCCATCAGAGGCGTGTAGACTGATCATATCTAAACGCCATCAGAGGCATGTAGACTGATCACATCTAAACGCCATCAGAGGCATGTAGACTGATCATGTCTAAACGCCGTCAGAGGCATGTAGACTGATCATATCTAAACGCCATCAGAGGCATGGAGACTGATCACATCTAAACGCCATCATCAGAGGCATGTAGACTGATCACATCTAAACGCCATCATCAGAGGCGTGGAGACTGATCATATCTAAACGCCGTCAGAGGCATGTAGACTGATCATATCTAAACGCCATCAGAGGCATGTAGACTGATCACATCTAAACGCCATCAGAGGCATGTAGACTGATCACATCTAAACGCCATCAGAGGCATGGAGACTGATCACATCTAAACGCCATCAGAGGCATGTAGACTGATCATATCTAAACGCCATCAGAGGCATGTAGACTGTTCATATCTAAACGCCGTCAGAGGCATGTAGACTGATCATATCTAAATGCCGTCAGAGGCATGTAGACTGATCATATCTAAACGCCGTCAGAGGCGTGGAGACTGATCATATCTAAACGCCGCCGTCAGAGGCGTGGAGACTGATCATATCTAAACGCCGCCGTCAGAGGCGTGGAGGTAATGATGAAGATAAAAATAATAGCCGTAAAAAAAAGTGCAAAGCCGGAAAAAATCCGTTGGTCAATGAAGCATAGGAAATGATAAAGATGGCTGCAACAGGCACAGGTGCAAAGGAGGTGGTAATGGAATGGCTGCTCTGTCGCGGAGCCCAAGTGTTTCTTGTGCAGAATTTACTGTGAGCTGGTGGTCCTGCAGACTGTCCTCTGCCTCTGCCAGTGTTTGTGGGAAGAATTATGAAGTAGGGATAATCATGGTGCCGGGAAGAGGAGACCTCGATGACCCGTCTCTCCCAAGTCCCCCAAAGCACACACCCCTGGTGCCTTGCAGATGTTCAACTCTACTTTGGAATGAGCTGGGAGAAGCACGTGACCTCGGTGACTGATCTTTGGGCTCCAGTGGCAGAGAGGCACTCCCGCACCTCAAATGTGGCCCATCTTAACTTCCAGAGGAAATCTGAGCCACAGGGCAAATGGTACCATTGTGAGCAACCAGACCAACAGAGACTATTTATAACATAACCATTAAGGTATAACAACTAGCCCCTCCACTTCTGCCCTCTACTCTTATGCATAAAAACTGGTTCATACTAACAGGTTCACCTGTGTTCCAGGTTAGTGATGCAGACTGGAATACACACACTGATGAGATGATCACAAAATAGTCTGCTTAAAGTGTTGCTGATCCAATGCAAGGATACAAACTACCCAGTCATTTAGATGTCAGGGCTCGACCTAACACTGGTGTGGTTTTTATGGCTTGATTGACTTTTTTATTTTTTAAGGCTTTGTAAATTTTTAAAATGAAGGTACTAATCCATTTCACAGAAGTCAAAACTGAGGTCATCCAGACACGGTGGTAGAGTTGGGAGCAGAAATCAGAATAAGTCTCTTTTGAGTCTGAAGATGGGCTCCTCTGCTACTCTCATAGTGGGGGGAATCAGTTCTCACTGTCCTTTCCCTGGACTAGCATTGCACACCACCCTCACGTCATAAGACATGTGTGAAGTCAAGTGTGGAGGGCTTACTAAGTTGAAAGGAGGCTTTCCAAGTCCACCGCAGCTGCCCTTCTTTTGGTGAAATGGTCTTTTATTACTTTGGATGTTTCCAGATTGCAAAGGCCTACCTCAGTGTGGGACTCAGGGAGGGGTCCCCTGAGAAAAGAACTTACTTTTCTTTCCTCCACACACAGGACTTACTTTACGTGGCACAGAAGAGGATGCTCTTGGAAGAGGAGTGGATAGGAAGCACTGAACTGGGAGAGGTAGTCTCAAAACGTCTCCAGGGAACGGCAAGTCACAAGCCAGTCAGAGCAGAAATAAGAACTTAGTGTGGATTTGGACAGGAGCATAGGCAGCTAAGTGTCACAGTTGATGAAGAGGTCCCTGGTCACATGGTCAAACCTGAGTATGTGGTACCTCACCTGAAATCCCTATACGGACCACATTGTCCTTAGTGAGAGCAAGTCCAGAGACCTATATACAACCAGACATCCATGAATCCCAGCCTCACCAATTGTCGGAACCAGTCCTAACACAAGCTTGATAAGATATAGAAACAACAAAACCAACCAATAATAGTAAAGGTGTGTATGGGGCACTCTTCATCAGGGCCCACAATTGTGGGTTCAAGGGAAGTCTTGGGGGACTGGCTTTGCCTTCTCTTCAGATGGAACTTGAGACATCAGTGTTTGGAAAGAACCAAGAACCCCTCAGCCATAGCAACTATTTCAGCCTGTTCTCATCGAAGGTCTCATTGGCGCATTCAAGCTATGCAGAACACAGAGAGCAGACCTGAAGGTAAGAACCAGAGACCACAGTGGTCTGGAAGGGGACAATGGAGGGCTGACCTAGCCGCCAAACAGACGACAGGTGAAGGGCAACATCTAGAATGTGGTGTCTGAACTTTGGTGTTGTTCTATTTGTTTGGTATTGGGTGTTTGTTTATGATGTTGTCTTGTTTTCTTGGTGACGGAAACAAAAAATCCCGTTCCTATGTTTGTTAAAGGTGATATAAGTACATGATCAGGAAAATGGCAACCATTTCTTTAAAAGAACCCCAGAAGCTAGGTGAGGCCCACAGTAGGGTAATGGAGGAGTTAGGAGTTAGGAACAAATAAACCAGATTCCCTGAACCTCCAGGACAGAAGAAAATTCTGCTTGAGGAATTGCTTTGCCTGAAGATGTGTGCTTTGGGCTAGGGAGTTGGCTCAGAAGGTAAAGGCACTTCCTGCCAAGAATGAAGACCTGAGTTCAATCCCCAGGACCCCATGGAGGAAGAAGAGAACCAGCTAGTTCTGGCAAGTTGTTCTCTGACCTCCATACCTGCATCATGGCACTAGCATGCCACCCTCCCCCTACAAAGTAAATAAATGTAATAAATAATCAAGTATTTTGGAACGTGGCTGGGAACACTTTACTTTGTTACTGGGTTCCTACACCAGAAGGCACAGTAGGGTAGCCAAAGGTCACCTGGAGCATTTTGCAAAGTTCAGTGATCTATCTGGACATGTCCATCAGACACAGGGAGAGAAAAAGCTCAACTTCCACAGGAGCTGGTGGAGGGTCCGTAGCTCCCTAGGAGAAGGAATGAGCCCAGCTGACAGTCTCCTTAGACCTCTACTTCTGCACAGACACAATATTCTGCAAAATCAGGAAAGCAAAGCTTCTGCCCCAATGTTTTATCAGCACCCCACAGTAACCACATTGAATAGAAACAGTGACATTTTCATCCCATTTTATAGATGAAGAAACTGAAATGAAGGGAATATTGGTCTCTCTCATGGTGACAGCTCACTTGCCATACAGCAGGCAGTGAATTCGGCTCTTCTGACCTGCCTCTGACCACTGTCTGTCTGTTTTAGTGTGCATGCTTCTGTGGCAGGGCCATCCCCTCCGAGGGTGATCCAAATGGGGATCGGTACTGGGGATGTTAGTTTTGGAAGTCTTATTAAATTCAATCCAACTTCAAGCCTCCACTGGCTAATGAATTCTTACATTTAGAAGCATGAGCCCTTGAACCCGGAAGTCATTCACCATTCCCTACTCCTCAGGCTATTTCCCATGGCTAATGGAAAGGTAACATGTAAGGTCAGTTAAGCCACCAACATGTCACCTGTCCTTGTGGTGTTTGCAAGGATCCAGCTCTGAAGGAGACTGTTGGATAACTGCCCTGTAATTCACTGGGATTAGAGGCAGGCAAGGACTCCAGCAAACATGGCCAAGCAGTACCATACATGGGACAGAAGCCAAAAGGTATCTTCTGCCGCCCTCTCCTCCCTCCTTCTACTGAGCTCTTAAATGAGCTGTGAAAACCCAGGTGTCGGCTGTCCCCCTGGTACAAGCCATATGAGCCATTAAAAATGCCAAGAAGAAATGAATGCCTAAATCACCCTGTCTCTCTGAAGGTAGAGGCTTCCCTAATCACATGTCGTATCATATTTTTTCATCTTCTCCAGATTGATGTCTGCTTTCAAAGTCTGATGGTCATGGAGACAAAGGTAAGGCTTCAGCCTTAAGTAACCATTGAAGTTTTACCCTGATAGATTATTTGCTAGGAGTAACTAACATTAAAAAAAAAGAAATGCCCTGCCAGACAACAGCTTCCTTTCTCTCATTTTTTAAAAGGGTAATATTTAGTTTCATCTTGCAACTACTTGGGAAAATTTAGGACTGAGTCAGAAAAGCTGGCCAACAAGTACTACTTCATAAATTGCTGGAGCCCTAATCAATACATATTGTCATCCACTCTAGTCCTTCAGGCGGATTTCTCTGTGCCCCGAGTCGTTGGTGTATTTTATGAGGTTGTTACAGTCTGGGCTTGCATGGCCAGGGCCTAATGAACCTGTCACCGTCACTATTGATTGACATGCCAGTGTAAGTGAGACAGGCGATTCCGATTGACTTCCTAATTACTGCTGCTGGCCTGCCTCGCCAACTGCTAAGGCCAGAGGTTAATAGTTTTGATGTTCAGCCGCTCCTAGCAATGGAGGCAGACTCCTCAGAAGTCAATACCTGAATCAGGTTCTCAAGGCTACTGCCAGGCCTGATCAATTAAGTCCTTCACCTTCCTCCTGGTGCTGGTTGACAAGAGGCTAATGAGTGAAGGGGGTCAGCGGCAAATGGTTTAAGGGAGTTCAGCGGGCTCTGGAAACACCACCCGTGGTCAAGGATTGGAGATGAAGGAGGCTGCAGTCAGGTAAGATGCACTTGGGTGGCAGTGACAGAAAGCCTCTGCCAGATGTGGCTCTGTGTGCTGTGTCGCCGCCTTCCCACACCAAGGACTGAAGGTTGAGCGGTTGTTTTCCCCTCCTACTTCCAGATACGCCACATGCCACAGACTTGTCGAAACTGTCTGAGTTCTTTAAGGCTGCTCCAAGCCCAAGCAGGTCAGCAAAGGTACAGACACTTATTTCCCAGCTCTGAAGGCTGACGTCCTGCTCCGTTGGTACTCAGATAGGTCCAGTTTTCTCAATTGACTCTTGCCATTTTCTAGGGACTCAATTTGATCTTCTTCCTCTCATGTGTAGGACTTCCTGGGGTGAGTCAGCCTTGCTCTGCACTCCACAGTCATACCCATGTTCTCAGATTCAGGATCCCTCAAACCCAAGAATCTTTGCAGTTTTGAATGGTATCTCTCTGCTTCCTAACTCTTCATCTGCTTATTGGCCACATGAATTTCTTCCTTCATGGATGTTGTGCTTAAGCATTTCACTTGCACCTTGCTTTTAAATTCTCTCCCTTCCATAGAGCATGCCACAATCCATTTTCAGCCACATGCAGTCCGTATTCAGTACTCAGCAGTGTTTGATAGCTACTGTTCAGCATGGGATCAGAGTTCTCAGCCATTTTTAAGGCCCCCACTTTGATTAGCAAACCTAGTTTTCACCCTTGTAATTCAAATAGACCAAAAACATGTGAGTTATTTCAACCAAATTGATGTAGCTAGCAAAGCAGGTGAGAACCTATGTGTGTGTTCTATGCCTTCTCTGGTCCAATAGAATGGATACAGACTTCCTGTTATGTTCATGACATAAACTACCACACAGCAACAGAAAGGAACAAACTCCTACATGAATAACTCAGATTTCCTGTTCTGGTGTAACTTCTTTGTCAAGATGATCTGAAGCGAATAACCTCCCTGGGCCTCAGTTTCCTCCAGTTGAGGCTGGTACACAATAAACATTTTACTGAGGCAGGACATAGGGATCCAAGCCTTTCAGCTATTGGAAATGCAATGCTCAGAGAGCACAGCAGTCATAGATGGAAGCCATGCATACTCAGCCACACAACAAATAAACATTTCCATAAGAAGCAACTCAAGTCCCCTATATGAGTTCATTTTCCATCCAGAACATGGCGGCCAACCCCAGATCTGAGTGTAATTGGAAGTTTCTCTCCTGCCCACCAGTTCCCAAATAACCATTCAGAGACTTAATATTAATTATAAATGTTTAGCTGATGGCTCAGGCTTATTACTAACTAGCTATTACAATTTAAATTAACCCATTTTTATTAATGTGTGTATTGCCATATGGCCGTGGCATTATGAGTCTGCTGGCATCTTGCTCCTTGAGAGACTGGACAGTGTCTCTCCCAACTCTACCCTTCTTTCTTGCTATATTAAGTTTGGCTTTCCTGCCTAGCTGCATCCTGCCCTGCCATAGGCCAAAGCAGCTTTATTCATCAACCAATAAAAGCAACACATATATGTAGCATACAGAAGGACATTCCACATTATGTGAGGACAGCAGTGGAGTCAGATCATCACTGGTCACCAGGTGAGAAGCTGGGGTGTACACCTTTCCAAATCCCTTGTGGTCTGGCATCTTCTGCCTTCTCCAGTCTGTGTCTTTCACTGTGCCAATGAGAATGCTGCAGGCTGCCCATCCAGAGGTGCTTAAGGACATTTACTTACATATTATTAATTGTTTTTGAATCCTAAAGATCACTTTTCAAGACTTCTCCAGAGTTAGTTCACTCAGTGGCTTAGTGAAGTCAGATTTTTGAAACATCCCAGCTTTTCCTGTTAGATCTCACAGCTGTAGCACCCTGTGGTCAGCAGCTCCTTCTCAACGGTCTTTCCCACGAGGGTTGTGACTTTCCTATGAAGCTCAGATGTAGCATCGCTGGGCATTATAGACACACAAGCCTAGGGATGAATGTATCCACTGCACTCATTTGCCTTTTTATTGCTGTGATGAAACATTGGTCAGAAACAAGTCAGGAGGGAAGAGTTGATTTCATCTTACATGTCACAGTCCATCATCATGAAGCCAAGACAGGAACTCAAGACAGGAACCTGAAGACCAGAACTGAAGAAGAGACCAAGGACAAGTGCCACTTCCTGGCTTGCTCCCTCCAGTTTTCTTAGCTACTTATATAGCTAGGCCCACCTGCCCAGGGATGGCACCACCAGTAGGCTGGGCCCTCCTACAACAGTTAGAAGTCAGGGAAATGACCCAAAGACATGACCACAGGCCAATCTGATAAGGGCAATGCCTCAACCAAGGGTCCTTCTTCCCAGGTGTGTCAAGTTGACAACCAGGATTAGCCACCACACCTAGAAAGACTAAGATGCTCACTTATGTTCACTGGGGCTGAGGATAGGGAGTGCTCACAGGCACTTGGGTGGAATAATTCTGTGTCACCCTGGAGTTACTGCTCCCAGGGAAGCGAGAAGACTCAAGTTGACGGATTGTTTAGGACTTGAAACATGCAGGGCCAACTTAAAAGTGGAAGAACTCAACTTCTTGAGCTCTGACTTCTGCTTGGTTTAATGAGTCATCACTTTTGAATAAGGATCCCCGTGTTTTTGTTTTCTATTTTGACCAGTAAATTATTCAGTCGATTCAGGACACATATACTTGTTACTCACTCTCTGCTTGGCCACAGTTGACATTTATCTTCCTCAACACATCATAGCAAACACTCTGTTTACTCCATCTATATTAGTGCTGATCCCTCTGACACTGATAATGTGGCAGCCACTAGCAATGGGACACTGGAGGTCTAGCTCCTCCAACTGAGATGTGTGTATGTCTCAGTTAGGGTTTCTATTGCTGTGAAGATTCACCATGACCACAGCAACTCTTACAAGGAAACCATTTAATTCAGGTGGCTCACTTACAGTTTCAGAAGCTCAGTCCATTATCATCATGATGGGGAACATCTTGGCGTGCAGGCAGACATGGTGCTGGAAAAGTAGCTGAGAGTCCTACATCATGCAGGCAACAGGAAGTGAACTGAGACACTGGGTGGTATCCTGAGCATAGGAAACCTCAAAGCCTGCCCCCACAGTGACACACTTCTTCTAACAAGGCCACACCTCCTAATAGTGCCACTCCCTATGATCTTATGGGGGCCAGTTACATTCGAACTACCACAGTGTATAAATGCTCATTTTGAAAACAGTACAAAGAATGTAAAGCAGCCTATTAATTTCTATAATGACTACCTGTTGGCATTAGATTTTGGAGAGACCCAGCTTAACAAAACACTATTAAAACAAACTTCACTATCTTCTTTCTACTTTTTTGATGGAGTTACTAGAAATTTTTAAAACAACATGTTATTCTGTTAAAATTTTTATTGGATAGCCGTGGCCTAGAATAATCCCCTTCCTAACCTGCCTGTTGTGGCTTGAATCTGAAACGCTTACCTGTCTCATGCTTTGAACTTGGTCCCCATTTTGTGGCACTATATTGAAAGCTATGGAATCTTTGGGAGGTCTGGCCTGACTGGTAGAGACAGATCAGTAGGAACAGTTATTTGAAGTCTCCCCTGCCCCTGGTCCTAGCCAGCTTCCTGGTCTCCCTCTATATAAGGAGTCTGCCGCATGCTCCAGCCACCACCAACTCGACCAGGACAGGCGGAAACCAGGGGTCTCTCTTCTTTCAGTCAGGTGTATAGTCAGAGTGACATAAAAGTAATCTACTCCCCTCCCATCCTTCAGATTTTGTTTTTCTCTCATGAACAGCCAGGGATCTTTCTGTTATCCCTCCCAGGCCTGCTCAACCCCCATGAGACCTTGGTTTTCATCTGCAGGACACTGTAAACCAATGACTACCTCCCTCCAGCTGCAGCTGGAGCAGCACCTAGGTCTCTGCCCAGAACGTGGGGGGCCCCAATGAATGACTGCTGAGAAAAGTACCTTGTGGGAGCCATGATTCTTCCGATGTCTCTTCCCATTCACTTCCCCTGCTCCTGCTCATGAAGAAATTTAGGACAACTGTTTCCAGAAAACCAGTGCTGGGACTCTTTCCTATGGTGGTGACTCTCAAACTTAGGTGCACTTTGGAAGGCTTTGGAAAGCTTTGAAATGACTGGCACTCAGGTCCCACCCCTAGAGATTTCGAATTAATTGGCCTTGGGTGAAACCTTGACCAAAGCTAGGTTGATAAGATCCCCAGCTAGCCCTAATTTGCCATAGGGACAAGAAGGCACTGCTGGGCCAAGCCTTCTGCCACTGCTTAACCCTCACATTGTAGAAAACAGAATGGAGGCTGGAGAGTAGCAAATATCCTCTCCAAGGTCACATCAGCACCTCTACCATCAAAAGAGATGAGGAACCCTTCTTCCTATCAGGCCCCTCTAAAGAGCCCCCTCCTGTCACATCTTAAGAACTCCACTGGGCCACTGCTGTGGTTTGCAGATGCCACCAAGCAGCCATCAACTGGTAATGATTTCTGGTCAGATGCAAACAATTAAGTTAGGGAAAAAAGGAATCCACATTCCATTATAAACCCCCGAAACGACTCGCTCCCTGGCCTAATTGCCTTCTGGGTTCCCCAGACAGCCATGGCTAATAAGGCGAGTGCCCCAAAGAGCCAAAACTTCAACTTTGAAGGAAGAGTCTGGAGTAGGTCTGAATGTTCAGCCAGTCGCAGGGGTGAGTCAGACGCTCTGCTGGCCCAGTAAGGATGGGCTGCCTAAGTCACTGAACACATTCACCCTGCATCTCCTCAAACTCCCCCACACCGTTTCCAGTCTCTTTCCAAAAAATCTCAAGGCAACTGCAGCTGATTTTTGATGGATTGGCCACTGTGTTTTCTTCGACAATGTATATCACTCTGCCAATATGAATTTGCAAGATGGTAAAAATACAAGCCCCTGAAAAGATTACATGAAAGGGGGAAAATCATTAGGCAATTAAGAGTGGCAATAATTCACTCATATCTATGCTTTGGGAAGAAATATTGCCCTGGGGAATTCGGCCTCTTATCATGTTGTCGTCTGTCTGGGGTAGGAGTGAGCAGTAGCTTTGGTTCCATGTGCAGCACTCAGCGTTTCCTGCAGTATTTCTATGCGGGGTCAAAATAAATGCCAGGCTTTTAATAGAACGCCATCTCTCTTGGGGCAGCCATAATTTGTACATATGAAGCCGAGTTACTGAATTAACTAAACATATGCATGCTTTAAGCACCTCTTCATAAATCCCTTTCATAAATCCTAAATAAGAAACTGGGAGGCTGGTAAGACCTCAGAGGCCATTTGTCCACTCTCCTCATTTCCAGCATGAGGTCATTTGAGGCCCAGAGAAGAAAACTTATTCTTTTAAGGTCACACAGCTCACAGACACAAAGATATAGTTAGTGCTCAGGTCTCCTCGCTCACAAGCCAGCAGGACTATCCATCCCATCACCCTGCCTGTTTCTTGGACAGGTCATTGTGTATCAATGAGCTAAAGAAAAGGCTTGGATGAAGTTCCTCAAGACATTAACTTCTAGACCCCTTTCTGGGACCCTTCTGAGTCCTCTACCTGAATAGCTTCCTGTCTTTCCCACACACTCCATGGATGTAAACCCCGCCCCCCAGACTTCCAGCTACTCCAACTGTCCTGTTTCTGCAGCACTTGGCCTATACCACTCTCTCTAAGATTATATTACTAACCATCGCATACTGTTTGCCCTTGTTACGTGTGTGATTTTGATATACTAGTAAGAGTGGGAATGCTTCAGGATATTACAGGCAGGCTTCCTTATATCTATTACAAAGCATCTGCCATTTATAAACAGATCAGCTAAAATGGGAGGGCATTCATTGAATAACTGGGATGTAGAAAATATCTCACACCATAAGAGGTTCTCCCTGGTTATCCACTGCTGGGGCTGAGCAATCTATTAGCATTGCAGATCTACGACAGCCCAGAGGAAATGATTCCTGCACAAATTAGTGCTGTCCCAGAAACCCGGTAAGAGTGCTGCAGCAGACTACATTCTATAGGAACGGCTGCAACCACCTTTTTTTTTTTTTTTCTTTTTTTCCGAGACAGGGTTTCTCTATATAGCTTTGAGCCATTCCTGGATCTCGCTCAGTAGACCAGGCTGGCCTCGAACTCACAAAGATATCCGCCTGCCTCTGCCTCCCAACTGCTGGGATTAAAGGTGTGCGCCCCCGACACCCAGCTACAACCACCTTTCCAATCTCACGCATTTGAAGTCTGCAGACGTATGTGACTCCCACCTTGCAGTTAGGATAACCTCTGTGGCGGCCTCAGTTGACAGACTGCCACTAGGCAGCAGTGCCTGCTAGCCAAAGTTGGGGTATGGCTGATGCTCTGCTTCTGCTTGGATGGCCCTCTCATGACAGGTTGGACCTTTGTGTCTAGACACCCACCGTGTCTTCAGGAGCCAGAGCCACACGGAAGAGTCACGTGCGGGAGTTCTAAAGGTGACTAACTAGATCTCAGTTTTCAGCAGTATCACTCCCCAGACATAGGAGGGAACCAGCCTTCAGACAGCTGCCACTCTCTGCCCTCCTGATTCCTCAGCTGATGCTGCAGGCAGCGAGGCAGAGACAGGCTGTCTGCATCTGCCCAGGCTGCCAGATCGTGAGCAAAATAACAGTGGTTACCGCTGGTGTAAGTCATGAAGTTATGAGGTGGTTTGTAATCAGTCTACCAAACAAGATGCTGTTTCCTCACATGACAGAGTCCAGTGCGCTATACCTCTGAGCCGGCTTCTTCCTTCCTCCTCCTCCATCCCTATCATGTGACTTTGCTGTTTGTCTCAGTTACTTTCTGTTGCTGTGATGAAACACCATGACCACTTAGAGAAGAAAGAGTGCATTGGGCTGGTAGTTCATGGGTTGGAGTCCATGATGGCGAAATGAAGGCATTAGCAGGGAGCTGAGGCTCACGTCTTAAAGTGCGAGCATGGAACAGAACGCACTAGGAATGCGTGAGGCTTTGAACTCAAACCACCCTTCTGGAACATTTCCCTCAGCAAGGCCATGACCCCTAACCTACCCAAACAGCATCACCAGCTGGGGACCACATAGTCATGGATTTGGGCCTCTGGTTTAAACATTCTTGTTTAAACCGGCACAGTTCTGGTTCTGTTCCAGAACTTTATTAACAGGTGCTTGCAGCTTGCTGACTTTTTTGAAAAAACCAAGTTGTAAACTTTTATTACAAATGAAAAAGGAAGTTCTTTAACAATCTCAACTTGACCAGATATGAAGTAATTTAAAAATCCATAAAGGTGTGTTGAGAAAAGGTAGGCAAAAGCAAACACAAACAAACAAAAAACATGTTTGTCATTACCAGCAAGAGATATCTTTAGGTAAAAATAATAAAAACCCTCATGCTGCATAGATAATGCAGATAATTAGTTCCACTGTATCTGGTCAACAGACAAAAAGCAAGCACTTAGGGTGTTCAGCTCCAATCTCTGTTGCTGTTGCTGGAATTCATATCCGTTTCTTCTTGTTGGATGACCAACCTGCACGATGGTAGAGATGCTAACCCGGCGGCATTTCCTCAGTCCCGCCCTGCTCAGCCTCTGGAGCCCACCAACTCTCAGCTGGTGGATCAGCTGCATTTGTCTCTTCACCATCTTGTGGTTCGGGTTTTTCTGGTCATTTACATCGGCAATTGAATTTGCAGCAACACTGACATTGAGGTGGCTGCTGACCCAGAGTCTCATCTCCTCAAGTTCCCATCTCCTCTTCATTGCTGTCTTCTCTAGGAAGGGCCATGCAAAGATCATTGTCTGTAATCCCTGTAATCTGTGTCACTGGTTTACCTTGCTCTCCTGCTCCCCAGTTATCAGCCCCTCCATCACTCCTTGCACAGGACAGTTGGAATGCTGTGGCCATTGCCCACAGGGTCTCAGCATTTCAGGAGGGAACCTTCACCTGAAGCGGGGCCGGTAGGGCAGGCATTGTTGGCTCTGGCTTTCAGAAGCACTCTCCAATCCCTCATTCTTTTCCCCACTTTCAATATCCTGGTAATTTTGCTGGTAATTGCGTGGACATGGATGGTGCCTATAATGGTCGCAGTCTGCTGTATATTTACTGCCTTGCACTGGAACTCCACCAGGCCTGCAACATTTGAGGCCTCTACACCTTTTTCTCCTTCAACAACATCAACCCCGCTGTCCCTCCAAGCCCTATGCTGTGGAGGTAGTTCCTGGGGGGGTCATTCTTTATAGCAGTCTGGTGTACAAATGCGTCTTCCTTGGTAACCTTTCTGTTGGTGAAGCCATATCTGTTTCTTACATTGAACAATTTTATTGTTCCTCAAACCTTCCTTGCAATAACCTTCTTGTCCCTGTGGGAGGGTGCTGATGTGAGGCCACCCAGTCACCACTTGCCTGCTTGGGGTTTGCAGCCTCCAGGTTCATGGTTGTGGTGGTGGCAGTGACTGGGGTTGGTGGCTGCTGCTGCTGCTCCTCTCCAGGGTGTGATGTCGAGTAGGACTGCATGACAGTGGGGCTCTCTCTACCCCTGCTACAGTTCTTAAGACAGTAGATGGCTGCTCCACCTACCAGCATTAGGTTTCAGACATAGGAGTCTGAATAAGTAAAGTGAAGAATAAGTAAAAGTGAAGGGTCCTGTGTTGGCTGAATCTGTGCTGTTTTACAAGCTTCCTAAAATTGGCACCAGGAATTTATCTTGTATCTCTTTGCCTAGAAATGTGACACACTGAAATTTTTCTTTGCAGGAATCAGAGGAAGTATGCAATAGTGTGTGTATAGGTATCTATGGAGAGAACAGGTAACTTACAGGATCCTAGTGAAATTATCTGAGCTGCAGGTACAATGCCTAGCACAAAATCAGTACTGGTTCTAGGCACTGGCTATCATTGCTTCTGCCCAGTTGCTTAGTCATTACTTCCAACCTTTCTACAGAGGTGCAATATTTATGAGCTGTGGTGGTCTATTTTTCTTTGCTTTAGCATACAGTTCATTTTCAATGTATCCTTTCAGTGCCACTAGCAATGAGCCAAAATTCAGACATGTGTTAGGGCAAAAGGCAGCTCCTTCCTGCTGTGGAATAATACTTTTGTACACTGTAAATATGTATTACTCTCATTGGTTCATAAAGAGCTGACTGGCTGATGGCTAGGCAGGATTTGGGGGGCAGAGAGAGCTCAGAGTCTCAAGAGTTTGAGGAGATCCAGATGAAGCAGGAAATGAACATGCCGTACTGAGATAAGGTTTGAATAGTAGAACAAAGATAAAATATGGGTTAATTTGAGATGTAAGAGCTAGTTAGTAACAAGCCTAGGCTATCAGTCAAGCATTTATAATTCATGTCTTTGTGTGGTTATTTGGGGAGCTGGCTGGCAATCCCTACAAAAAACTCTGCCTACAAATGGTGCCTCATATTGGGCACCAGATAATGTGATAACTTTTACAACTTATTAAGTAATAAAACTCATAGAAAATTTTAAAGATAAAAAACTGAGACAATCACAAAGAACCACAAAACTCAAATCACAGCCATGGCTTCCCTGCTTGAAAGGGCCTCACATCCTTTCGACCCACCTACTCTTCTCTGGGGCCTCTCTTTCTCAAGTTCACCGGGGAACTCTATGATCCATTCTGACCAGCAGAATGTGAGCCCCACCTCTCAAGCCAACACCTTGATTCCACTGAATGTCAGACCACAACACCTCCCATTCCTGTCAGTCATGTATCTCTACTTTAGACAAATGATCTCATTTGGTTTGAATCCTTTGGCCTCAGCCTAGCCTATCACATGTGCTCAATCCTGTTTGACTCTCTGGAGGCAATAGCAGAGTTTCCTGTTACAAACATACCCTCAATCAAAAGTAAGAAAACCTTTGATATGTATTGTGGTATTTGATTTGATATGGACATTTCTGGGAGGGTGTTTTTACATGAGAATAACATGCAAACTGGTTGACTTGAAAGCACTAGATTTTTCTATAAAGTGTAGGAGTCTCATCCAATCAGTTCTGAAGGTCTGAGTGGAAGATGCGCCTGGCTTTCCTTCAAGCAAGCAGGAATCTGCTAGCAGAACCAGTCTCTAGACTGAGACTGTAGCTCCACCCCACATCTCCAGCCTGCTGGCCCACCTGCTTACTATACATGCCAAACCTTGCCAATCCATGAGCCAATTCTTCAAACAGCACTCAAATAATTCTGTCTCTCCTCTTCCTCTCTCTCTCTCTCCCTCTTCCTTACTTATATCTATAAGAAATTGCCTATAGAAACCCTATGGATACCTAGATCTATGGATGTTCACATTCTTTAAGCACTAAGCATATTATTTGCACATAACCAATGCATACCTTCTTGTATGCTTTAAGCCATTCTGGTTTCTTCTCTAGATGCCGTATGATGCCCTAACGCGATGTCCAAGGCAGTGTAGACAGCTGCTATACTGTACTTTGGGGAAGTGATACCAAAAAACTTCCTGAATATTCAGTAAAGATTTGTGTTCGCATGCATGTGGATATGTGTGTGCCAGTGCATATGTGTGCTGGAGGCCGAGCTGGGTGCCTTCCACTGTCATTCTCCACCTACCTCCTTAAATATAATATTTTATGAATTCTTTGAGAATTTCATGCATGCGTAAAGTATGATTTGATCATAAAATGTGTTTGATTCATGCCTTGCTCCTCCCCTTAACTCCTCCTAGATCTGTCCTCCACTTCCTTACCCCTCTCTACTTCATGTCCTCCTTTTGTTTCAACCCACAGAGGAGTCCAGCTTGTGCTGCCCATATAGTCATGGTTGAGGGGTCATTCACTGGAGGTTGGTCAACCTACCAGGGGCCACACCCTTAAAGAAAGCTGACTCCCTCTTTCCCACCAGAAGCTGTCAGCTGTCAATAGCTTTTCAGCTGTAAGTGAGGGTTCATGAACCCCTTCCCTTCCACTCTAGAATGTTGACTGACTTGACCTTGTGTAGGCAAACACAGCTGCTGTGAGCTCAGGAGCCCAGTGGCCTGTCATGTTCATGTTTCACTCCAGTCCTCTGGTTCTTATAACCCTTCTGCCCCCTCTTCCACAACAGTTCTCAAGTCTTGGGAGCAGGGCTTATGATATGGATGTCTTATCTCTGGATAAGCACCTCACAGATGCATTTTCTGTACTTGGACCGGTTGTGAATTTCTACATTAACTACTATCTACTACATAAAGAAACTTCTCTGGTGAGGTCTGAATATTATGCTAATCTATTCCAACTTGTCTTTCTCTCACTGAATGTGAAGCTTACCAACTGTCTACACTAGGTAGACACTGAGCTCTGGGGATCTGTGTGTCCTTGCCTACCCCACCTATAACATTAAGATTACACTTCCATGTGACTATACCTAGCTTTTACATACATACATACTGGGAATCTGAACTTGGGTTCTCATGCTTGCATGTGTTCAGTTTACATCCTGAGTCATTTCCCCAACCCAAGATGAAATGCTAAAAAATATTTTTGATCATGGATGTACACACACACACACACACACACACACACACACACACACACACAAGATGGTTCTCTTTCTCTGTAGAACCCCACCTGAAATATGTAGATTCTTCAACTTCTTTCCTGAAATGCCTAATCAAAAAAGAATAATTGTTCTGCCTCCATTTATTTTTCTATTGCAGTGAACTGTCTTAGGTGTCAGGGAAACAGTCATGAAGACAGCCCAGACTCTGCTCATGAGGTGTTTGTCTATGGATTGGCTCACAAAACAACTAGCACTTCCTAAAATGTGGGCCACACCTGGGACATGCTCCTTGACAAAGAGTCCCTTGGTCTGAGAAGTCTGGGAAACACTCCTTGTAGAGATTTGAATTCAGTTGACCATATATGCCCTAGATGGTAGTATGGGCCCAGTTTGTACCCATTATCATTCTGCCTATCACTAACAGCACTCTTTCATCTCTAAACATCATCAGTTGGTTTGTAAATCATATGGCCAGTCTGAATATAATTATATGAGTGCATTAAAGGCTCTGAGACATCTTGTCTCAAAGAAACCCATTTAACTTTGTTAAGCCTGGTACTTCCAGGATACAGCTATGTGACAATGGGATGGCTTTTTCATTGGCATCTATTAACTCCTTTTAGGATAAATATTCTAAAGAACATTGACTTGGATGGAAGTAACATCCTACATACACACAGCAAGAGCCAGAGGGCAAGAAAAGGGGGACTCCTAAGAGAGAACTTGTTTGGGGCCTTGAAGAATGAGCATTATATTTGACAGAAGAAACTAGAGGCTTGGAGAAGCAGCAGTGACCAAAATCTGTTAAATGTGAGGAAGAGAGACTTGAAATGGCAGCTCCGCTGGAAGAAGTGGTATCTCTCCTTTCCATTAAAATGTCTTGATGGAATCATAGCTGTTGCTGCAGCCTCCTCACCTGGTTCCAGTGGCCAACAGGCAGATATGCAACACACTGACAGACGGGCTAGAAAGAAGTTGCTGTTGAAATAGTTAACACAGCTGCCTGGGTTTCACCAGCATCCCAGAATCTGCTCCCATCCCTCCCGACTTCTGGAATATCTGGAATTGCAGGCTGATGAATCACATTAAGCCAAGAATGGCCACATCAGCAAGTAGTTGAATCCACTGCAGTGATTAAAAACTACCAACTTCTTCAGTCATGTGGGAGTTGCAGGAACCCATGCTGGGCTTTGAAAAAAGTTATGCCTTGGCATCTGATTCTCAGATGCACGGAAAGCTAGAGGCAGCAGGCTGTGAGGTTACCACCTCCCTGAGTGATGTAAGCAAGCCAGAGTGTGCCTTCAGCTTTGCTCTGGCCCATTGGATTTTCTTTGAGGGCAGGGGTCAGGAAGCAAATGTTTTTATAGTCTTAACCTAGCACTTAGCAAAATTGCACTAATTAAGTGATGCTGAGGAACCGAACGCTTTGCACAGGCTAGAGCAAGTGTTCTACTACTGAGCTACAAACCCAACCCCCTTGGCAAAATAAGGGAAACAAACAAGTATCAAGTTCATACAATAGCTCGAAGCTTCATTTATTTAGCCACAAAACAGGCTCACAGTTCTTTGGGGCATATGTTTAGTGACTGAGACATCAGTTTGGGGTTCCTCCTTCCCTTACCATATATGGTTTAAGTTGATTGGAGCTCTTTCTCTGTAGATTTGAGGAAGGCTTGAGATTCCTAAAATTTCTGCCACTCCTCATCCCTGAACCCCAAGTCCTCTGAAGTGGTTCTGTTTGGAGAACCCACACAGTCCCAAGCCTACCATCTCCACAGCAGTTTACTGTGCTTAAGATTCAGGCTGAAGTTTGCAGCAATTTCAGACCTATCATGCACACGAGGTGTTTGGGTAGAGCCTTTCCTGATATTTGGAGGGGAGACAGAGAGAGATTCCTACCACAATGAGCAATTTAAATCAGCATTAGACTTAATTCCACACAGTGGATCACAAAAAAAGATGTGAACAAACTTAAGAGGCAACCATGTTGGGAAAAGGGGTTCCTGGGAACAGAAAGAAGATACAGAGTAATTAGGAATGAATATGGCCAAAAGCCTTTATATTATGAAAGAATGACTTAGAAGAAGAGGAGGAGGAGGAGGAAGAGTGGGGATGACTTTTAAAGGACCTAGCTCATTCCCCAGTGCAGGCTCCAGGCTAGCCCTGAGCTTTCCTTCCATCTGCCCAGCTCTCTCTCTTTTTAGAGCAAAAAGTCACTTTCTCCAGTTTCCTTACCCAAATTCTGACCCAGACCCCTTTTGCACAGTCAAGGGTTTATTGTTGTTGCTGAGACAAGGTCTCTCTGTCTGTCTCTGTCTGTCTGTCTGTCTGTCTGTCTGTCTGTCTGTCTGTCTGTCTCTCTCTCTCTCTCTCTCTCTCTCTCTCTCTCTCCCTTTCTCTCTCTCTCTGTAGTCCTGGTTGTCCTGGAACTTGCACTGTAAACCAGGATGGTCTCAGACTTACAGAGGTCCTCCTGCCCCTGTCTGTTGAATCCTGGGATTAAAGGTGTGTGCCAACACACTCTCCAGAGTCTATACAGTATCAGAGCATGTAAACAGTCCTGTTAATCCTGCTGTCTTTTCTTTCTTGTGTGTGTGTGTGTGTGTGTGTGTGTGTGTGTGTGTGTGTGTGTGTGTGTGTTGTTTTGTTTTGTTCATGTTGTTATTGCTGTTTTTGCAGTGTTTCTTCAGTTGAGAGTTGAATCTAGGGCCTCACACATACTAGGCAAGCACTCTGCCTCCGAGGACACCTTAGGCCCATTCCCTATATTGTTGAGCAGATCTCTGCAATCCCTTTTCTCTGAATCCCTTTTCTCTGAATACTACATGCCTTTGAGCAGACTCTCCCTGATTTAGAGATTGGGAAAAAAAAAAAAAAAAAAAAAAAGCTCTAATGCAGTTCATTTATTTGGAAAATGATCCAAAGAAGATAAAGAGTCGTAAGGAAGGGGGCAGAGAAGGAGAGAAGGGCAGTGAAAGGGTTCATCATCAAGACAGATGCCTCAGAGAATTTGGGGAGCCATCTGCAGGGAGGCTAGGCTGTCTGCTGGCTCCCCACCCCACTGGATGAGCACCCACCCAGGGACAGTGAAGCCTTGTGTTGTTGGACTGCACCTGGCTAATTGGTTGAGCAAATCCCTTCTGTGGAAGGCATGGGCTGCAATTCGGTCTACACTTGAGATGGTGTGAGGACAATGTGTGTCCCAGCTCAGCTGGAGCTGCCCACCTTGAGCTGCAGTTGAGTGAGAGTGAGTCAGGATCCCATGTGGGGCACCAGGCTCTTCTACCGAACTTGCCAGACAAGAAAGAGGCCTAGTCATGGCTCACTTCTCTTCAGACTCTGCCCATGTCGGAACCTCTACAAGGCTGAAATCCTGCTTTCAAGGGTAACTATTGCATAGTCTATTCCTGCAGCTAGGGCTCAGCCTTTGCTCAAACGTTTGGTCCTCTTGTCCAAGTCATGTGGTAGAGAGCACAAGGTCATAGGACTTAATGCAAGAGGTAGGGGCACTTCTGGACAATCACTTTAAAATCCAATGTGTGACTCACCATCTCTGCTCCTGCTTCTGCAGTCATGAAAACACACATTGAGACAGAGATTGCATAGACCTAGGTCCCTATGTAATATGAAGCATGGAGTCCCTTGCTGACACCAGCAGGCATTTTGCTGACAGTTCAGGAAAATACACAGAGATGGGGTGACTGTTTCTCACTGTAGCATCACCAGCCCTACCCTAACTGACATCCCTCTGGACACAGCATGTACAGAATTCCCCTTCTATAGTTTAAGGGTATAAAGTGCTTACAGATGGAGTAGAGTTGTTTCTAAGAACACTAAGTGCATTTAGAAAAGTAAACCCATCTCAATAAAACTAAAAGCACATGATGCTTCTGGAGGTCGCCTATGTCACTTGCCTTGCTGCTTTGGATCATCAGCACCACAATTTTATTTCATTGCCTCCATGCCCACTCAGAGGAAAGTGGCACCCAAAAGAAAGTCATGTCGCATGTAAAAGAACCCATCACTCAATAGGCCTCAGGCCTGAAGGGAGAACCTACTGCTATTGCTCTGTTAAGTAGCTGTAGCATTAAACTGACTGCTAATGACTTATCACTGTGCCCGCAGACTAGTGCATCTCTCGACCCTTATCAGGAGAGCTTCTTTTGGCAGAAGCCTGTAACTGGTCAATATGTAGAGAACAAGGCTTAGAGAGACCAGCCCTAAATGGGACATCTATGTCATAGCCCTTCTTCTTCTTCTTCAGGCTTAGGGATCATCATGGAAACAGGAGAGGAGAGTGCAAGAGTCAAAGGCAATGGATTTCGGCAGTGAAACCATGATTTCTGGACACAACCTGGCAGTGTTTGTTACCCATGAACTCGCACAGTTGTGACAGTATGCACAAAGCGTGTGCAAGAGCAAGGCAGACCAAACCCCAGCCCGGAGCCGAGGAGAGGGTCGAAAAGTCCCAGGTGACTACTAGGAGAGGGAGGGTCAGCCTCCTTCAGATATGTGGGACATGAGAAGCTACTCAGTGTGGCGGTATTGTGTTCCCCAAAACATTGTGCACCCTAATAAATTTATCAGGGGTCAGAGAACAGCCAGCCACTAGATACAGAGCCAAAAATGGTGGCTAGAAAATGGGCCAGAGCAAGCCATAGCAGAAGCTGGGCGGTGGTGGGGCACGCCTTTAATCCCAGCACTTGGGAGGCAGAGCCAAGTGGATCTCTGTGAGTTAAAGGACACATTGGAAACAGCCAGGTATGGTGACACACGCCTTTAATCCCAGGGAGTGGGGTCAGAAAGAGAAAGATTACATAAGGTGTGAAGACCAGAAACTAGAAGCATTTGGCTGGTTAAGCTTTTAGGCTTCTAGCAGCAGTTCAGCTGAGACCCATTCGGATGAGGACATAGAAGCTTGCAGTCTGAGGAAACAAGACCAGCTGAGGAACTGGCGAGGTGAGGTTGCTGTGGCTTCTTCTACTTCTCTGACCTTCCAGCATTCACCACAATAACTGGCCTCAGGTTTGATTTTATTAACAAGACTCTTTAAGATTCCTGCTACAACTCAGCCTCCAGGAGGTGGTCCTAAACCCATGCATATATTGGCTGCCCAGTGTGGACTCAGTGGGTTTGAAAAGACAGAGCACAGGAAGCTTGGAGAGAAACGTGGTAGGGGTACTTCCCTTCCCTGTTGCCATCCTAACTTAAAGGGAGATGTTGATGTTTGTACAGATGCTCTGTTTAGTGAAGCAGGAAGATGTCTTCAAATTCCTTGCTGCCGCAGCCACCATGGGTGGCACCAACCTTGGCTTCCAGGTGGAAAAGTCCATGTAAAGAAGGAAAAGGGACAGCATCTCTATCATATGTCTGAGGAGGACCTGGGAGAAGCTTCTGCTGCCAGCCTAAGACACCATAGTTAAGAACCTGCTGAGGTCAGTGTCACACCTTCCAGGAATTCTGGCAGTGGACCATGCTGAAGTTTGTTGCTGCTACTGAAGCCACTCTAATTGCTGGTTGATTCACTTCCAGAGCCTCCCCAACAACACAGGCTGTCTTCTGGGAGCTGCATCTTCCCGAAGGAACCAGCACCAGGACTGACATCTGCTTCTCCCAGAGGCTTCTGCATCAACCTGCTTGCCACTGCTTGCCACTGCTTGCCACTGCTTGCCACTGCTTGCCACTGCTCTGAGTAACACCACACCACATAAGCAAGAGATCTCACTGTGTGACTCTGATGTGGTGGATGCTGATCTGAGAAGTTCTGCAAACACACACACACACACACACACACACACACACACACACACACACACACATCTATGGAAATAATGAAGAGAGTTAAAAATGGTAAGCTGCTGCTGAGATGTTTGCTGTGACCAAGGAGGAATTTCAGGGCAAGTGGACCGCATGAGTTCCTAAGGGTACTTGGCATAGTCTAAGGTGGAAGACTGGTCTGCAGGTGAGAAAATGCTCACTGTACCTACCCAGTGGCTCCCAAGTCAGAGGACCCAGCCCCCCACCAAAGCCTAGGCTTCAGCTTCGATGGCCCAGGCCAATGGATGGATGAGAACAACGACTGAGTGAGCAGACACTGAAGCAAAATGAAAAGAAATTGGACAGAAACTAAGAAGCAGCAGCTTTAAAAAAGAAAAGAAAATTCTTTCCTTGGAGGTCAACATCTGTCCTTAGTTAAGCCAATGATTTTGAACAGAGGTTAGAGAACCCCGCCTTTAACCTTGAATCTAAATGTATAGTAAAGCTGGCCAACTAAGGGATGAACCAACAGGAAGAAACAATGCCAGAAAAATCCAGAAACAAGGACCATATGGTCAACATCCCACATCCATGAAGGATCCAAAAGCAAGCCTTAGTTGGAGCCTAAATTCAAAGGGAAATTCTCTGCATTGGGTGGAGTCTGGGCCTGGAAAATACTCCGGGGCTGTTGGAGGCTTCAGAGATGAGACATTGCCAATAAGAAGACATCTAGCTTGTTCTGCCCAGGAGAGGGGAAAGGGCAGGGCTGGAAGATACTGGAATTGCTTCTCTAATGGCACTAAGGCAGAGGAGACTACATGTAGAGCCACCTTGCCCACCTGTCACAGATAGTGTGGCCAAATGTGAAGCTTGCACCAACTGAGCGTGGCCAATGAGCACCTTCCTTGGGATTTCCTCACTCAGTGCTACCATTTCCACCAACACACAGACCATTGGCTGCCATACACTTCACTGGGCACTACCCATGCTTCTCTTCTGTCTTTACATGCCAGTTTCCTGCACCTTTTCCCTTCAGGTTCACACACAAATTACAGATGATATTCAGCTGGAAATGGCTACCTGGTCCTGGTCTCGCTGAAGGCAGGGAAGCCTAGTCATCTATCACTTTGGCCCCTTAGGCTGCGAGCCTTAGCTGATTTCCACAGCCAAGGGGATCCAGGTTTCCCCTCTTTTGAAACCTTACCCACCCACCTTCGCTCCATCCCTCTGAAAAGAGGGGAAAATCAATTTCAATCAGCGTGGAATGTAATATTATCAAATGTCAGCTGCTGAGGTCATGTGCTTTGAAAATTATCTTTGACAGCTTCTGGTGGACTTAATTAAGTGCTCCCCAAAAAGGGGGGTGAGGGGCAAAAATACTGATTGCTGGCTGTTCTGCCTTTGTGCTTTAGAGCGTCTATTGACAACTCTGAGCAAGATTGCCTTGGGGGGTTTTATTGATAGATTCTCGCCTGATATTGGAATGATTCTTGCACAGATAAATCACATTTAGATTTGTTGGTAATTGAGGAGAATTGATTGGCAAAGGAGGGAAGCCCCCAAGGGGTGGCCTTCTTGTCCTCACTGCAGGAAGCCCTAGGGAGGGGTTTCATTAAAGAGTCAGAGCCTGCAGAGGGATGCAGGCTCCTTGTTTACCTGTCAGCTCTACCTTCCTCTGAACCCTGATGCATCTCATGCCCTCCCCATGGAGGCAGGATGTGCACACGTGTGTGTGTGTGTGTGTGTGTGTGTGTGTGTGTGTGTGTGTGTGTGTGTGTGTAAAGAGGTGGAGTCAGAAGCAGGAAAAGGTTGGTTCCAGGTACATTTTGGAGGTGTTTCAGGAAAGTCCTGGGTCACATGGTCTTTGCCCTTAATCTCCATTTCCATTCCAAATCTGACAGTCGTCTCCTTGCTTAAAACATTTCAAGGACTTCCTACACCAGACAGAGCTCAGATTCAAAGAGGTGCTCCTGTGGGCTGCACACTCCTTCTCTTCCTCCTTCTGCGTCTGTGAATTCTAGACTGGATTTCTCATCCCCCTGAGTTGTTTTCATTTGGGCGCCTTTGGGAAGCAGGCCGGCACAGGCCTTCAATGGCCTGAAGTGCTCACTGTCTCTCTGGCTGTCTCCCTTTCTCTCCAACTCATGAACTCTTAAGGCATTGATTACAGAAACGACAAAGTATGAGACTCCAGGAACCAGCAGAGCTACACAAAGGTGAGAAAAACAGGTCTAGGGCAAAGGACTGTGGAGTATGAGAAAGAGAAGGCAGTTTTCATGGGGGCAGCTCCTTCTGAGCCAGACCAGCTCTCACTACATGGTACCAGTCCATTGCCTGGACTAGATATCTTAAATCTTCCCAGAAGATGCGGAGGTCTGTAATATTCTATTCTTTGCTAGTGTTATACATGTATACAATGCACTTGACTCATATCCATCCCCACTCCCTCCAACTTCTCCAGTATCCCCACTACATTCCCATGTCCTCTTCTTTATTACTATTTTTTAAGATTTATTTTATTTATTATGTATACAGTGTTCTGCCTGCATGTATGCCTGCAGACCAGAAGAGGGAACTAGACCTCACTGCAGATGGTTGTGGGAATTGAACTCAGGACCTCTGGAAGAACAGCCAGTGCTCTTAACCTCTGAGCCATCTCTCCAGCCCCTTCTTTATTACTATTAACTTTTACAATTCATTGGGTCCAATTAGTGCTATCCATAGGTGCATGGATGTAGGGTCATACACTGGTATATGTGCATCCTACCAGGGGTCCATACCCTTGAAGAAAACCAACTCTACTTCCCTCAGCAGCCATCAACTGCCAATAGTTCTCAGGTAATCCTTCCCATGGGAGATCTATACTTTTTCACAAAGACCCTCTTTCTTAAATGGTGACCCAAACTGTCCCTGAAGAGACCTTTGGAAGCAGGAAAAAAAACATGTTCATCGGCTGTCTCAGGCTGCAGGGCACTGATGGGAAACCTCTGATTTCTACTCTTGCCGCTGACATTGAACCTGCTGAGGTCTGTCTACTGTGGTTGGAGTAAATAGCAAAAACAGCAACAGCAACATGGCGACATCCTAAATTCATCTCTTCCGTTGTCTTGTGGAATGGTGACTCCCATTTGACAGACGAGACATTCCAGGGCATCTCTCCAACTCAACCCCAAGATTCCAGAACATCTTGACCTCTGTCTTTTGAGAAATCTCACAAAGTATATTTAGTTTTTCATGTGTTTTTTTCTTCACTGTTATTTTTGACCTATGACCTGCCAGACCTCTCATTTTAAAATAGAGAAAACTGACATTCAAAGGCATCAGGCGGCTGTCTACAATCACAGCAGTAAACATGGACGCTAGGAGAGCCAGCTCATCCAGGGAGGTGGCCAGGGTTTCAGAGATGGTAGCTGGGTGAGGGAAATGGTGGAAAGCCTGAAATCAGGCTGTGCTCTGCTCTCACAGGTCCAACTAAACTCTCTGTCAGATGCATCAGCTGAAAGCAAGAGGTGCCTCTTCCAATTGGCTCATCCCTGACACTTGGGAAAGTACAGTTATCCTAAAAGCACCCTGCAAGTTAGCTGTAGTCCTGAAGGAACACAGATCCCCCCCATGCCCTTGAAACAGAGTCCTTCTCCAAGGGGCAGCCCAGCCCCCTAAACATTGCTACCTGCCTGCCACCCCGCTTTCCTGCCTTCCTGCCCTCCATTAGGAGCTGGTTCCTGCTCTTTACCACTCTGTTCCTATGAGGGTCCCTGAGCTAGACAGTTGGTAAAACCACACATGTGAAGATGTCTTAATATTAAATATAATTAGATATTATACCACATGCAGGGCTGTATGATTAGTGAAATATATGATCATTAGTTATTAGATTAATGTGTCTACTTGTGTAACTGAAAGCCATTTGCAAGCCGAAATGAAATAGCTCAATTTGCTGTAATTGACTGATCTCCCAGAGAGAGAGTCGTACATTCGCTTATGTACAAGGCGATTTCTTCAGATGTCATCCCAGATGCAAGACAAAGAGCAGGCTTTCTTTGTGCCCCAAACTATAGCTCTCCCACTGACCAGCTGTTTAATAGCAGCTCACCTGTGGGTGTGATGGGGGTTCCCACCGAATAGCAGTCCCTTTGGTGGAGGCCATGCTTTCTTCTCAAGGAAGGGTTACTTTCATGTAACTTCTTCAAGTGCCCCCAAGGGAACACTGGCATCCTGCTGGTCAAAGACAAATGGAGCTGCCTGGTAGACACGTTACCCTGGCCCCAGCCCCATTTTTCTTCCTGTTTGCGTGCATATTGGTTTCCAGGACAACTGAGCTGCAACAAACTAATAAAAACGATTGCAAAGCACTCTGCGAATAAAAGATACAACTGCAGTACTTATTATTGTGGTTATGGTCTAATAATAACCAGATGCTAACGAGGGCAGCATGAGATTAAATTAAAAATAGGCAAGCTGTCAGGCAGGCCTATCTATCTGTGATTCACAGGGCGCATGCCTGCCGCCTTTTCTCCCTTTCACTGGTGGTAGGTGCTTCCTGGCCTGGCAGGTGACACAAGGCTTCATTTTCAAACAAGAAGAGTGGGTGAGCATGAGGGAATGTGCCCCGTGGCCAGGGATGCCTCTGCCTTCCCTGGAAACTCAGGGATGTGCAACTGAAATGAGCCTTTACAGTACATGGAAGTCCATCTCTTAAAAAGTCCGTCTCTCCTACATGTCCCTCTTGATCCTCACATCCATAAGTGACTTTGGGGATAACCCATTCCATTTTATGAATAGGAAAAACTGAGTCCAGGAAAAGTCTATCTGTAGACTTGGGGACAGAGTCTTCCTCCCTGGATCCCTGTGTCCTGGGGAATGTGATGTGTTCATACTTGGCATTCTTATCTTGGAAGCAGAGTGAGTAGTGCCCTAATTCTGCTTCTAAAGATGTTTTCCCCTTTGTAGAGTGTTTAGTAATCAGAGCCTTGGAAAAACTCCTTAAGAGACTTTAACTAGAGGTTTCACTTGCAATTTTATTTATGAATCATGCAATCCATCAAATTAACAAGTATTTATTGAAGATCTAACAAGAGCGGAGTGTGAAGTTGCAAGAGTGGGAAGCAGAAGCCTAGGCTGCTGGTCCATCCACAAGGAGCTCCTGACAGAGAGCAGAGGACTGCCATACATGAGGAACCTCATGGTGGGCATGGCACGTGCCTGTGCCGATGCCGAGCACAGGGGAAGCCCTTGGTGCCTTCGAATGAGACAAAGTTACAGTAGGTGAAGGGGGAGAGAAGAGGCTGCCAGGAAAGCCAAGTGGGGAGTAAATTTAGGGGCTCTGTGGCAGCTCTCTGGCAGTTCATTTAGAGCCTGGGAAGTATGCTGTCCCCTTGCTGCCTTGTCTTCTCCTCTGACATAATCCACCCCTCGTTCATCTGTCTTGTTTTGTTTCCCAGTTAAAATGATAAGTTCCACGGATGGGGCAGAGATCTGTGGCAGCTTTGTGCACTGCTGTATCTCCAGAGCCTGGCACACAGTCGGTGCTCTATAAATGCTGCTTAAATGACTAAATGAGCGTGCTCCTGCTTTCTCACTAGCCATCAACATCTCTGCTGGATAACTCCAGAAATCTCATAGTAGGGTTCTCTTTACAGAGTCCTGAAGCCAGTCACCTGACTTGAATTCTTCCTGCTGATTTGTCATGCTCTGTCCAAGCTCATTCTGAGTCTCCTGGAAGCCAAGAGTGTCTTCTTAATGCGTCAGGCATTCTCTGTACTTCCTAGGAGCCAGACACTAATCGAGGCAAAGGAGAGCCCAGATAAGATATCTAGCAGTAGCCTTCATTCAGTCTTGTGGAGTCTTCAGTCTTCAGCAATAGGGAACCAAGAAACAAGATGGCGGAAAAGGAAATTCCTAACTAGGAAATTCAGGACGTGGCGATTCTACCTGAGAGAGCATTATAGACAGGGGCTGTAGCTGAATTTTCTCTCCAGGTCCTGCCAAACCCCTGCAGTCCCGTAGCTCGCTTATAAAATAATCATTCAGAAGCTTATATTAATTATGAACTGTATGGCCTAATGGCTCAGGCTTCTTGCTAGCTAGCTCTTACATCTTAAATTAACCCATTTCTATATATCTATACCTTGCCACAACATGGCTCATGGTTTACCAGTATCTATACATCTTGCTTCTCATGGTGGTGGCTGGCAGTGTCTCCTGACTCAACCTTCCACTTCCCAGAATTCTCTCTCTTTGTCCCACCTATACTTCTTGCCTGGCTACTGGCCAATCAGTGTTTTATTTATCAACCAATCAGAGCAACACATTCACAGCATACAGAAAGACATCCCCAGCAAGGAGCCACCCTGCACTGATCCCAGCCAGGAACTTCTGGACACTGGGAAGACTGGAACCCGGAAGGTGGAATGGAGAGGAAGGGCTGAGCCTAAAGAGGCAGGCGGGTGTGCATCATCTCATCTGCCTGGCCTTCAGAGGAGCAAGAGAAGGAAGCATTGTGATTGACAAGGGAGAGAGACAAGATGAAGACACAGAGGAGAACCATGGGGTCAAGAGAAGATTTTCATGGCTTTTTTTTTTTTTTTTTTTTAAAGAGATTGGTCCCTTCGTGTTGGCCTGTCTGCAGAAGTGAGTGTGTCTACAAGGGGGGGACCAGGCTCCAGTCCTTCTCTCTGCCCAAATGCTCTCCATGCTCAACGCAAACAAGCACAGAAAGAGGACAGGCAGAGAAGACAACTTACTCTGCAGATTCCTTGAAGACTAACTTTGTGAGCGGAAATGCCTCAGGCAATGGAGAATCTGCTTCTTTTTTAGAGAGCAATGCTTTCCCCAGGAATAGCCCTTCAGACTCCTGCCTTGACCATCTAGTGGTACCTAGCATAAGGCAGCGGTGAGATACAGAAGATCTTCCATGGTTGCTATAGACCAACCAGCTTTCACTACATTGCCCCCCAAAGAGAACCAGAGTTTTGATTAGCAAGGAAGGAGAAAAATGGCTAGTTGGGGCTTGGTGTGCTAACTTAATAGGTAAAATGTCCATTGTGCAAGCACCAGGATCTGAGTTTGCTCCCCCAGCACCTGAACAAAAAGCCAGACATGGTGGGCATATGCTTGTAATCCCAGTACTGAAGAAGCAGAGACAGGAAGATCAATGGAGCTCACTGGTCAGGCAGCCTAGCCTAATTGGTAAGTAAGAGATGTTGTCTCAAGAGCCAAGGTGGAAAGCTCCTGAAGAACAACACCCAAGGGTGACCTCTGACCTGTGAACAGGCTCACACAAGAGGAGGAGCAGGAGGAGGGAGGCGAGAAACAGCTGTTAGGTGAGCAACTCATGGAGTCTACATGCTCAATCACACGTGTGTGCTCTTTGATACATAAGCGTATTTGCATTGTTTAGCAAGACTTAACGGCAGCCGTTCTGAACTATTTCCACGTTAAACTGATCAGCGCACAGGGCTGGATGCAGTCACCACAGGGGCAGCTCAGTGCCTCTCACCCGCACCGAGCCAAGCTGCCTGCTTCCCACTGCTAGCTAGCTGTTCCACTGATGAGTGGTGGGCCTTGGGCAAGTTAGTTAACCTTTCTGCACCTCAATTTCCTCACCTAAAAGCGGGGATAATAATAGTACCTTTCTCAAAGGGTTGCAGGAAGAACAAAATGAGCTCAGTCACGTAAAGTATGTGGGGTTCGCTTGGTTTTAGACACTTCCTGCCACTGTGTGTGTCCTGTCACAAACTGGGCACTGAACGCAATTCTCAAAACAACCCATGGGTTGTGTAATCTTATACTGATTTTACGGCTAAGAAGACGAGGTTCAGGGGGTTAACAAATGTCACAAAGCCGAAAGCAGCAGAGGGGTTTGAACCCATCTGAGTCAGAAGCCCAGTTCTCTCATTTAACTTTTCCTGTCACAGAACAGTGACAAGTCAGCCACAGTATTAGTTTCCCTCTGACCTCCTGTGCCCACAGCTTTGGCTGGAGAGCGTTGGCGACCCCAGAAACCATGACTGTGTCAGACGGATCTCAGAAGCCCGGATTCCACAGGCCATGTAATTCATTATGCCCTAACATGACGCAGGAGCTTTCCCGGTCCCCGTGTGGTGTAGTTCCCAGTTACATCATTCTTGTTGACCTTCCGTATGCAGTGGACAGTGCTTGCTGTGTTTGTGAACACCCTCTTTCTGGAAAAGTCTCTGTGGATGCAGGTGGTGAGTGGCGCATCCGCTTTCTGAGACTGAGTCTGAATTAGTCTCGGGCAAACGTTGTCCCTCTGAAGGGTGTGTGTGTGTGTTTGTGTGTGTGTGTGTGTGTGTGTGTGTAGGGTGGTGTTATGCCTCCTTCAAAAGGCAGGTCAGATGCATGGACAGTCTGTGGTCTTTTCAACACCTCGAAGGTCCTACCTGTCCCCCACTGCACCTCATCTCCTCTCAATCTGTAAAAATACAAACCATCCTTGCCTGGTTCACCTATTTCCCCACAAGGGCAGAACCTGAGCCTGATTCCTCTGTTTCAGACCATCTCAAGACCTGGCCTGTTCCAAAATCTCCCCAGAAATGGTTGTGGGGACATGTCTTTCAGACCTTCTCAACACAAAATGGGAATAGAGCATGGAGATGTGAAAAACAAAACAAAAGCCTTCAATGTTAGGGATCCAGAGAGCCTGGCTACAATGGCTGACTCCTGGGGGGGTGGGGCGAGCAGTGTTAACCATCTCCTATAGGGAGCAGTATTAACCATCCCCAAGGTGTATGGGATGACAGGGTTTCCCACCACTGAAGGTTGACTATACTAGCTTTGGGGAGGTAACCAGGATGGCAGCATCAACTGAACTGATGAAGGGTCATAGGCAGGAAGCAGAAGCAAATCCTCCCAGTAACACATGATAGCAATTAATGTGCATGAACCAACTTTCAAGCACTAACAAGCCATCCTGAGAAGAACAGAAACATTAGCCCCCATTTCAAGGATGAAGACATGAGGAAAACTAAGGACCAAAATGTTTAAGCAACCGCTCAAGGTTGACAGCTGGAGATGGTGAAGCAGAGAATCCCATCCAGGTAACCTGACTCCAGAGCCCATGTTCAGCTCACAGTAGCAAGTGCCTTTCCACCAGGATCCCAGAGTCCTTGGTGTGTATTGTTCGTAACATATTCTTCTTTCGGGACACACATTTTAGCATTCACCTCTTCTGTTTTTGAACTATTAGATGTCATCAAGTCACCCCCGCTGGCTCCCCGTCTTCTCCTGCACACCCCTCTGCCTGCTCTGCTGTTTGTTGCCATTGCGTAGTTGTGCATTCTGGGCTCATCCTGCCCACAAACTCTCCTTGACATTGCCAGGAACAAGTGCAGCATACCCAATCAGCACCCACAGTGCAGCACCCTGCACCAGCCAAGCTTGGCCCAGCTCAAAGATGCCAGGCAGCTAGAGCTGGACCCAGACAGACCCCGAAGTCCCCAACCCACCAATAGCGTTAAAAAGTTGACTTGTGGGGCCATTTCTGGTGCATGCTATTTTGCCTGAGCTATCAATATTTGTGGGCGTACATCCAACTACCCACCCATTCACAGAATTTACACGTTAGCCACGGCAACGAAGAAAGCTGTTCAGACTGGAATGAGCAGAGCTGAACAATAAGCTAAAACATGCCTAGAGCAAGTCAAGCAATAAACAGGTTTTTAATTTTTTCCCCTTCCGTCTCTTGAGTGTCTGTCTCTGATGGATGATGTGACAGAAGAAGGCGGCTCCATAAATCCTGGTTCTGAATACTAAATCAGCGAGCTGGCAGCCAAGCACTGGGTGCTGGTCCCCCCTCTTTTTAAAGTCAACTGTTTTATGGGGACTCTGTGATCTAGCCTTGCCCTTCTTGAAATCCAGCCCCTGATAGCACCTGTGAATGCGCACCAGGGTTATATGGCATCACATCAGTCTGTTACAGTAGCCTTTGAACTCCTAACTCACAGGAAATGTGGTTCAGAAAACCAAGGTCACACAGAGGTGGAAGGAAGAGTTAGCAGTGCTTAGGGTCCTTGGGTCTCAGCACAGTCCTGAAGTCCAGGGTGTTTCCCCCTCACGAGGAGACTGAGTTCCAGTCAGTTAAGCAGCTTTCTAACACTCACAGCTAGCATGTGGAGGAGATGGGACTGGACGCCAAATAGACTGACTGCATCTGGAGCCTGTGCTCTGCACTGCAAAGCGCCCCAAGCATGCTTCCGAGTGGTACACAAACACCGTTGCAGTATTTATGCTCAATACTGGAATAGACTGGAAATTATTTGAAAATCTTTCTATGGGGCTTGATAGGACATTTTTTATTACCTTTTCCTCATATTGTATAATTGTAGTAAGAAGGATAAGTATTGGAGAAAACATTAAATATTGAAGATGTATAAAATTTTCAAATAAAATCCTTTCAAGTTTGCAAGGAGAAGGCTGACCTCGCCTCCATGTTTCCATATTGCTTCATGTTTGAAATGACCATTCACAGATTCTTGATCAATACCATCTAATGATGGCTGTCTTCAAGTTCTCCATAAGCACCATGCCTAAGAAACGTTGCTACACAAGTAGGCATTAAATTTTTGAAATCATTTCTTATAGACAGTTAAAAATTTTATGAGTTGAAATGGTAGTTTAACAATCCAACAACTCTTCCAGTGTTTTCATTGATAATTTTATTGTTGACATTTCTTGTGATGTTGCATTTGAATTTCTAATTGAACTGGCTTTGCCTAGTGAATGTTTCAACATAATGATGAGAGCTGACGGAGGTTACATATACAATAGTGAGCAGTCAACCACTTGGAAGTTAGCTCAGATTCCCCAAGAAGATGTAATAGCAGATGAAATAGAGTGTTCAAAAAATGTAAGGCAGAGTCCCCCACACACCTGGGCCTCTGTGCTATGCTTGCTGGGTACCTGGAAAAGTCCCCTAGCAGGTCTTTGTGTACAGTGGGGGTGGGGGAACAGCCTGCAGATTAGACAGGCAGATAAGAGAACACCTCATGACAAATGCAGCGTGTCCTGGGGTGACGGTGTCAGCAGTATGGATGCTGTACTTCTGTTCATACCACAGGTAAGGAGCACAGTAGGACTCTCTGCAAGCTATTCCCTAGTCTCGGTGACTGTATCACATTTCTTTTCTTTGCCAAATAGGTAGGTCTCCAGGGAGGCTGACTAGAAAGACCTGGGAACATGGTGCCACTTTTTAGCTTACAATTCTAGGTAATGTTTTTGGAATTCTTTAGCAGAGTAGTAATGCATTATATATTTCAAAATAGTTAGAAGACAGGAAATTGAATGTAGTCACCACAAAGAGATGTTTAAGGTGACAGATATGTTAATTACCCTGAGAAGATCAATGCCTAATGTCTACAGGAATCAAAGCATCACATTATAACCTTAAAATATGCACAAATATTGTATTGTTCAGAAACTTGAAGCCTTAAGAAACCCTTAGCAGAATGGAGATGTGAAAGCAAGATGTTTTATGGAAGAAATTTTTAGAGCATTTCAAAGGTGTGTCATGAGCTAAGCATAAGTTTTAAATATGGACAAGAGAATAATGCAAGATAAGAGTCATTTTGTTAACTACCTGTCTTCTCTACACCCAGGTTCAGAAGTGGATGTCACCCAGGCAGTGAGAAAATTAGGGCAAGACTGCAGATCTAACGAGCAGGTCCCTCCATGGAGCCCATAGCTCTAACACTAAGTTAACCTGTAAACCCTACCTGCCCAAAGACCAGGTAACTTCCTGGAATTCTGGGAGTTGTAGTTCTTGAAAAATAACAGCAAAGCCTTATGGGAAAGTATGGTGACCTATGGGTTTTGTCTATATAAGCCCCAACAACATGTGCTTTGGGGCCACCCACCTCGAAAGCTTCCATGGAGTGGTTCTGACCAAATTCCATGTTGGTCAGTATCTAATATTTTAATAAAAAGCTTGCTTTAATTTGGCCAAAATGGTGGAACTGGTTTTTCTCTGGTGAATTCCAGGATTAACTATGGGGTCTGGGAAGGATGTGGGGGGTGGAAAGGATATGGGAGGGCTGCAGAATGACCGGAGTCCTGATTACAGAAGACAGACAGACACAGGGAAATGTGCGAGCCAAAGGGAGTATTCTTTAGAAGGGCAGCCAGGAAAGCAGGTTCTCCTACTCAACAAGACGCCTGAGCAGAAAAGCAGTGGTTGTTGAGGGTGCATAGTCAAGCATACGTCAGCACCAAGAGCTGTTGGGCCTGGTGGTCATAGCATGTCAACAAGCTACCCAAACAGATATAGAACTATGTTCTAGTTTGTTTTTCTGTAACAGTGATAAAACACTGATTAAAGTAACTTGGAAGATAAGAAGTTTGCTTGGCTTACAGTTTACAGTCCATCACTGAGGGAAGCAAAGGCAACAATTCAAGACAGGAACTTGGAGGCAGGAACTGAAACAAAGATCATGGAAGAATGCTGATTACTAGCTTGCTCTTGGCTTATGTTCACCTACCTTTCTTACACAGCTCAAGCTCGCTCACCTGCCCAGGGATGGCACCACCCACAGTAGGTTGTGTCCTTAACACTAATTAACAACCAAGAAAATACACCCCGCCCCCCAATAGACATGCTCACAAGACAATCTAAGGGAGGCAATTCTTCAGTTAAGGTTTCTTCTTCCCAATTTGACAGTCAAGATGAGCCATCATAAAGTGGCCTAGTAACATCTGCAGAAGAAGCAAAGCTTCACAGGCAGCACAAGGAGACAGTTAAGAACGTTGGCCTGGAAACTGGGAACTGTAAGGACCAAGGTCATGTGCTGCAAGAGCAACAAGGTGGAATTAATACCCAGAACTCACAGGATGATGTACATTTCAATAGTCTGCAAGGTACACACCTCCTCATGGTTGGAAGGTACTAGATTACTCCAGGAAGATGACAGAAGTTTAACCCAAAAGGTAAAGACCCTTTGGAGGAGAAGACAGGCATTCCCAGGAGTTGGTTACATTTGTTTCCTACCTCTGGAGGAAATGAACGGTAGTAAAGTAAGTTAAATTCTGTTACACAGAAACACTGAAAGTCAGTTTGACACATCTAAGCATATGATGTACAAACAATTCATACCTCTTGCAGAGGTTGTAAATTACTTTTCCTCAGTTTTGCATATAGCCACCATTGATGAAACAAATCATGACTGAGACTCAGTGAGTGAGAGAGGAGAGCACTCACTTTATAAAATGACTCTACGTTTATAAAACATATTACCTCTAAAGTCCCTTATTTGGCCAGACATCTTTAAAGTGGTTGAAGTCATATT
Organism: Onychomys torridus; assembly: GCF_903995425.1. NCBI lineage: Eukaryota > Metazoa > Chordata > Mammalia > Rodentia > Cricetidae > Onychomys > Onychomys torridus. The sequence continues at coordinate 65,008,223 of NC_050455.1, forward strand.
GAATTTTGTGAGGCTTGTCTTTCTAGGCAGCCATCAGTACATTGCTAAAGAAGCTTTCACTGGTTTACTCTAATCCAAGTTTGATCTGGCTGGTCTCAAGCCAGTCCATGAAGAAGAGAGGATGTGTTGGCACAGATTGACAGATGGACTTGCTAACACTGGACACAGTCAAGTGTCTTGAGTTGTAACCTCTAATGTACTGCAAAAGTACTGTGGGACCTTCTTCCTCTTGGCTTCCAGAAAAGAATAACCAGCCTCTTGCAGCTCTGTGGGGTCTTCAAACACAAACCCCAGGGCTTGGGTTACAAACTGCCCTACTTCTGTTCTTGTAGATAAGAATATAGGCCTTAGAGTCATGGTCCTCAACCTTCCTAATGCTGAGACCCTTTAATTCAGTCCCTCATATTGTGCTGACCCCTAACCATAAAATTCTTTTGTTGCTACTTCATAACTATAATTTTGCTACTATTATAAATCATAATGTAAACATTTGATATGCAGGGTATCTGATATGTGACCCCCATGGGTGTCACAACTCATAGGTTGAGAACCACTGCCTTAGAGGCACCACAATATAACCATGACTAGGACTATGGTGACATCCTAAACCCTCCTCATAAGGAACTATTTACTGCCCCCTGTATACCATATACCTGCTATTCATAAAGAATCCTGCCCCATCTTCCTGCTCTGGGAAGACAGAATTCCTTAAACAAATCAAAAAGAGAACCAATCAGCATTTACAGAGTCACCTGACTATGGGTCCAAGAGAAGCAGAGAGCCAAAAATTGTAATTGTGGCTCCTGTAAAGAGGGTAAACAATACAACAGAAAAATAGGAGGTTGATTAGTATAGGGTGGATTTAGATCAATACTTGAGAGGTGCAGGCCCAGTAGTGGTTTCTTAGGTGATCTTACTAGAGAAAATGGTAGGTTCTCCTTGTGAATCAGTTGGGGTACTCCTTGCCCCCAACATAATGCTTATATGTTAAAGACTACTCTGCAGCTAGTGGCACCATTGAGAGGAGACTGAGTCATGGAGGTGCTAACCATCAATGGACTATTAGGAGATACACTAGGGTGTATCTTTGAACGGTATACCCTGCTCTGGCCCCTCCCTGTGTATTTCTCTCTTCTTCCTGGACACCATGAAGTGATCAGTCTCTATTTTACCATGTGATTCTGCTGCCATGACATTCTGCTTTGTCTCAGGCCCAGAGTAATAGATCCAGCTGACCTAAAACTGAAAACCTCAAGACTGGGAGCTAAAACAAATGTTTCTCTTGGGTATCTGTCACCAAGAAGAAAAATTCACATAGTTAGGCAGTGTGAAGACCCTGTGATCCCAGTCCTTGGGAAACTGAGGCAGGAGAATCATCAGTTTTAGGCTAACTCTGGCTATATAGCAAATTCAAGGCCAGTTTATATAGCAAATTCAAGGCCAGTTTGGGCTGCACAGTGAGACAATATCTCAACAAACAATAGCCACAACACAATGCTCATCCTGTAAATTTAAACCTCTTCCATTTTCTCTGTCAGAGTAACTCTTTGGCATTTATTATTATTATTATTATTATTATTATTATTATTATTATTATACTTTTGGCATTAATAAAAGAAGCATTCAGATATGTAATGTGCCTAAGGCTGAGGTAAGAAAGCATGTCTTGGTTTGCTTTCTATTACTGTGGTGAACACCAGGTGGACTGAAAGAAAATGACCCCCAAAGGGAGTGGCACTATTGGGAGGTGTGCCTTTGTTGGAGTAGATTATGGCCTTGTTGGAGGAAGTATGTCACAGTGGAGGCAGACTTTGAGGTCTCATATGTGCTCAAGCATCACTCAGTGTGATACTCAGACTAATTCCTGTTGCCTGCAATATGTAGGACTCTCAGCTGCTTCTTCAACACCTTATCTGCCTGCACACCACCATGTTCCACCATGATGCTAATGGACTCAACCTCTGAGCCACCCTGTTGCTGTGGTCATGCTGTCTCCTCACAGCAATAGAAATTCTAACTAAAACAAACACCGTGACCAAAGGCAATTTGGGAAGGAAAGGGTTCATTTGGCTTGTACTTCCAGGTAACAATACATCACCAAGGAAGTCAGGGCAAAAACCTGAAGCAGATACTACAGAGGAACTTGTTGGCTTGCTTCCCAGGGCTTTCTTATACCACTGAGAACCACCTGCCCAGAGACGGTATCACGCACAGTGAGTGGGCTGTTGTATGATATTTTGTTTGTGTTCTGACAAATAAAGCTTGCCTGGAGATCAGAGGGCAGAGCTAGCCACTAGTTGACCATAGAGGCCAGGCCATGGTGGTGCACACTTTTAATCCTAGCACTTGGGGAGAGGAAGCAGGAAGATCAGGCGTTCAAGGCCACCCTGGGCTATAGGAGATTGAACCCGTCTAAAAGAGAAACAGTCAGGCGGTGGTGGTGTACACCTTTAATCCCAGCGCAATTGGAGGGGGAGAGAAGAATATAAGGCAGGTGGAGGATCTTGGGCCCCTCATTTGGGCTGAGGATTTGTAGAGGTAAGACATTTCTAGTGGCTGCTACTCTGCTTCTCTGATCTGTCAGCTTTCGCCCTCAGTATCTGACTCCGGGTTTTTATTGGTTAAGACTAATTAGGAGCACACTTCAGTGTGTACTTTCAAATCAATCATTAGTTAAGAAAATTCCCCCACAGATTTACCCACAGACCCACTGAATTCCTCATCTGGGATTCTCTCTTCCCAGACATGTCTAGGTTCATATCAAGTTGACAAAACTAACTAACACAAAGTTTTTGTCATAGGAGATGCATAAGTTGGTCATACACAAGCCTTGAGTATAATGCACACATTCTTAAGAATAAGATAGAAGGGCTTCAACAACAAAATTAATTACAGGAATTTCTATTACATGGGGATTGTGATGGGAAAGGATTGTAGATATGCAGATGATTTTAGTGTGTTCTGTCAGAAGGAATAAACTCAAATGAGCCGGGGCTTGTCTGATATGAAAGGCTGATACAGCTTTTGAGTCCCATCTTAGTTAGGGTTTGCATTGCTGTGGTAAGACACTAAGACCAAAATAAACCTGGAAAGGAAAGGTTCATTGCAGCTTCCAACTCTCAGGTCATACTCCATCACTGAGGGAAGTCAGGGCAGGAACTCAGGGCAGGAACCTGGGGGCAGGAGCTAGTGCAGAGGCTGTGGAGAGGTGTCGCTTACTGGCTTGCTCAACCTGCTTTCTTATATTACTCAGGACCCCTGCCTGGGGCTGGCATCATCTGTAATGAGCTGGGCCCTCCCACACCAATCAATAAAATGTGTCACGGGTTTGTCCACAAGCCAGTCTAATAGGAGGATGTCCTCAATTGAGCCTCCCTTTCCAAAACGACTCTAGCTTGTGTCAAGCTGACATAAAACTAACCAGCACACACTTTCTCTATAGATTAGAACCTGATGTTAAATGTTAAACTATTTCATATTAGGAGCTGAAGAGATGACTCAGCAGTTAAGAGCACTTGCTGCTCTAGCAGAGGACCACAGTTCGAATCCCAGCACCATTATAGGGTGCTGACAACCACCTATAACTCCAGCTCCAGGGGATCTAATGCCCTGGTCTGGCCTCTGTAAGCACTCACACTCATGTGCACACATGCATACACACACACACACACACACACACACACACACACACACATACAAATACACCTAACTTAAAAATAAAATAAAATTTAAATACATCATATTAGGTCTGTAGGTGAAAGTGATGAAATTAGCCATATACTTTTCTGAGTGATGATTAACATATTAATCCCATATTAATCATCCACTTACTAGAACTGATAATAAGACAATGGCCATGGTGACTTTAGGTAAATAATGAATGCCATTGCTTCAAGTGAACCATTTAAGGCATGTTTTGAATTTGATGCCCTGGAATCGGAGTGGAGTGTTGCTTGAATTTTCTAGAGGTCTTTTAATAAAAATCCCAGAGCTGGATATTGGGGTAAATGCTGAAATATTAGAGGAACAAAGGAACAAGCCACTGCCACGTCTCACCTCACCAACTCCACAAATCCTCTGACTGAAGTCCTCTGCGTCCTTACCCGAAAGGCTCCAGCTGGAAAAGCCTTAGCCAAAAGGCCTCTAGCCGAAAGGGGCTTCTGGCTGAAAGAAGACTTAGTTCCTGTCTCATCACGCCTTATACACCTTTCTCCACCCAGCCATCACTTCCTTCCCAGTGCTGGGATTAGAGGCGTGTGATTCCCAAGCACTGGTAGGAAAGGCATGAGATCTCAAGTACTGGGATTAAAGGCGTGTGATTCCCAAGCACTGGTAGGAAAGGCATGAGATCTCAGTGCTGGGATTAAAGGCGTGTGATTCCCAAGTACTGGGAATAAAGGTGTGTGCCACCACTGGCTCTGTTTCTCTCCTAGACTGAGTCAATTTCATGTAGTCCAGGGTGGCTTTGAACTCACAGAGATCCAGACAGATCTCTGCCTCTTGAGTGCTAGGATTAAAGGTGTGTGCCACCACTGCCTGGCCTCTATGCTTAATCTAGTGGCCTGTTCTGTTCTCTGATCTTCAGGCAAATTTTATTAGGTTACTCAATATCTCACCACATTGGAGGGAGCTGCACTTTTGTCCCACGGCCTAGGCGAAGTTTCCAGAAGGTGGAGAAGCCATTCTTGGTGAGCAGAAGTTGGGTGGTACTTCTCAGTCTTCCATGCCGCAGATGGAGGCCCCAGCCCTTTGCAAACCATGGCATGCCGTTGCCTGGTGAACAGTTACAGCTCCATGAAAGATACTAAAGGGGCATGAGACTGGGTGAGGAGAAATTCCCACCCTCTCATGTGTCTGAGACTTTGTCTGCTTTCTTTTTTTCTCATTTCGGCAGCCATGGTCCTGAGTGTCGCCACAGTGCACCGTGGGCAAAACGCCCCGAGTTCTGCTCACGAAGGAAGAAAGAGGTCACATTTTCAACCACCGAGCAAAACTCTTCCACTTCCGCCAACAAACTAGTCTTCCTGTTTTTGGCTTTATGCATAGTTTATACTTTGCTGTTTCAAACAAATCTAAAGACCAGAAAATAAAAGTCAGAAAGAAAATAAAACCATTAGAATAGAAATGGCAAACCCGGAAGCTCCAGAGAGCTCAGCTCCATTAAATAAGGAAGGGCCAAGTCAGAGTTAGCCTTGGCTGTTGAACTACATGTAGCTGTGAGCTTCCAAGAGGAAGCAAAGAGAAGAGAGAATGTCCTTTTGATGTATAGCTAGTAAAGTGAATATGTATGTGCAAATAAAGAGCCACTCTTCAGAGCTAACCCAGGCCTCCCGAGCGCTCAGAAAACAGGGCAGGGGTGTAAGAGCATATGGGTTTTGCCAGAAAGTGGTTGTGCTGGCTCGTTTTATGCCAGCTGGACCCAAGCTGGAGTCATCTGAGAGGAGGGAGCCTCGGCTGAGAAAATGTCCCCACTAGACTGATCTGTGGGCAAGCCTGTAGGACATGTTCTTAATTAGTGATTGATCCAGGGGTGCTCAGCCCATTGAAGGTGATGCTGTCCTTGGGCAGTTGGTCTATAAGAAAGCAGGATGAGCAAGCCATGAGGAGCAAGCCACTAAGTAGCACCCTTATATGGCCTCTGCATCAGCTCCTGCCTCCAGGTTCCTGCCCTGAGTTCCTGCCTTGGCTTCCCTCAGTGATGGACTTCTAAGCTGTAAGACGAAGTAACTTCCCAAGTTACTTTTGAACACAGTGTATTATTTCAGCAATACAAACCCCAACTAAAACACTAGCTTTGATTGCTCTGCTAAGTAAAATATATTGAAATAATTAATGTAATTATCAGGCACTTACTGTTACAGGAGCTTTCTGCAAAGTGCTATAATAAGACACAGTCTTTTCCCACTGCATATTTGTAGCCCACTAAGAAAGATGTCACATATAGTGAAACAAGCATATAATAACAAATATTAAGATCCACCTTGTGGGGCTGGAGAGATAGCTTAGCAGTTAAGAGTACTGGCTGCTCTTCCAGACAACCTGGGTTCAATTCCCAGCACCCACATGGAAGCTCACAACTGTCTGTAACTCCAGTTTCAGGGTATCAGACACCCTCATACAGTCATACACGTAGGTAAAAACAACAATGCACATAAATAAAGAAAAATTTTTTTAAAGATCTACTTTGTAACAGTCCCATAATAGGCTAGTAATTTCCATTCTCTAAAGCTGAAAGTAGGGTATGAATAGGGCCTGGATGTGTGTGTGTGTGTGTGTGTGTGTGTACATGTGTTATAACATGATATTATATATAAACATATACAATATATATATATATATATATATATATATATATATATATATATATATATATAAACATAAAATTTCATGTACCCTGTCCACTCCAAAGGCTCAAATCTAACTGGCCAAAGAGTATCCCACAGTTGTTTCTAGACACCAAAGAGCCTGGGAAGAAGTGTAAGTTTAAGTCAGCACCAACTGGGATGTAATTAGTCCTGGTCTAGCCATAACTGTTTTACAAAGACACTGATTGAGAGCCCAATCTATAACAAGTTCTCCAGGCAGCCCTTCCACACGGCACAAGTCAGTTATAGCTGACTACTTCCATTTGGACAGATGCAAAAGGAGGCTGCTAGATGAGTATGTGCCTTGGCTTTGACATTACATGTCCATTGTGGGTGGAACCAGGCCTTGGAACCCTGTACCCTAACCATTGTGTAAACATGTGTCTGTGTCTGTGTGTGTGTGTGTGTGTGTGTGTGTGTGTGTGTGTGTCTGTGTGTGTGTCTGTGTGTGTGTGTCTGTGTGTGTGTCTGTGTGTGTGTCTGTGTCTGTGTGTCTGTATGTCTGTGTGTATCTAAAGGCATGAGTGCTTTGGGTTATATAAACTGAAACCTAGCACAACCCTTGTGAGAAACATAAAATAAAAGTCACTTTCCAAGCAAGCCAAGGGAGGGGAACTCTGAAACTGTTGGGGAAAAAGTCATGAGTAGTAAATAGCAGGAAGTGATGCTGTGCAAATCAAGCCAGATGAGTTTAATTGCTTTAAAAAAAAAATCGTGGCAATGCCAGATGAGGAGATAAAAGGCAAGGGGTGAATGTAATATGCTTTGTTAGGAGAATGCAAGAGGAAAACAACTTGGGCAATGTTCTGAGTCAAAATAAATAATGACGATTTAAATCAGCCTGGTAGAGGATCCTGGCCTGGAGCTGGGGAATGGAGCATCGCTGACCTGAGACAATGTGTTGCAGGGGTCCCACACACTGCCTAGAGCCTAATGTCTTACTGAGGTCTTAGTCGAATTCTGTGGGGACCTTTCCCATGTGGAGTGGTCTGGAGCACGGGCAATGGGCAACGCTGGGGACTTACCAGAAATATCGATTCTGAGGCCCATCCCAGACACCCTGCCTGAGCAGCTACATGAGATAAAATTTTGGGAAAATTGTTACATACTCCATCCTCTGCCCTCACCTGCTCCCCCGTGGGGCTCTTACCCAGAGAGTGCTGTGATCCTCCATCCTCTGCCCTCACCCTGCTCCCCCGTGGGGCTCTCACCCAGAAGGTGTTGTGGTCCTCCAGACATTCTCCCACAAAAGTCGCTTTTCCCACCATCAAACTATCACATCACTGGCTAGTAGAGAGCTAATTCTCCCAGATGATCTTGGCTGGACTGAGACATACACATCATGGGGATATTGACTTTTTTAAGGTAAGAACCAATTGTTAAGACTAATGGTGGACTTCAGGGGGTAAAACATCCAGGGGGAACACACCTATGGTTAGGCATCCCTTCTGAGAAATCAAGGATGAAAACTTGGATCGGGTGCTAGCCTGGACCTATGTCCATACTTAGTGTTTATTTTTTGTTGGTGTTTTTGTTTTCTTCAATGTTGAGAATTGAATATAGATCTTACAAATGCTAGGCAAGCTGTCTGCCACCAAGGCACACCCCCCAACAACTGTCCTTTACTGCCAATCCTGAAAAGTTTCATTATTCTCCCCTTAAGTAAGAAATCAGAACCCTGGAAGGTTAACTGGTCCCAGACGACCAGAAGGGACAAAGTGAGGCTGCCCTCTGTAGGCAGGAGCCTCCCTCATACGCTGCCACTGATCTTTGAACCACCAATGTTTACTTTCACCTTGTCTACTCCACTAGGGTGACTGTGAACAGTGGCCAGGCTACCAAGCCTGAAGACATTGCCAAACCAGCTTCGCCTTGGTCAGTGGGTCAGTGCAGAGGAGTCAGGGGGAAAAAGAGGAGAGAAGAGTCTCTCAAGGGCCTACAGATTAAACATCGTCTTCCAACCCTACTTACATCAAAATCATCAGACATAAACTTGTGAAGATAAATCCCATCTATATTAATTTCGGTATAATAGTTATTTCTCAGGGGAATTTCACTCCTACCCAACACAAACCTAACTTTAGGTTTTTTTTTAAGAGCTGGAGCCAAGGGGAAAAAAAAAAAAAAAAAGCACAATGACATTTTCCAATAAAGGTGAACCACTTTTCAGTACAGCCAATTTCCCCTTTGCATGTTGTAAGAATGTCCTGTGAAGCCAAAGGCCAGCCACTTTGACTGGGAAGGGGTGAGGAAGCATGTCTGCACTTGGGGAAAAGAGGTAGGTATTAAGGTACAAGGGCCCCAGATGAGAGTCAACTTGAGAGGCATGAGCATTAGCACAAGGGGGGGGAGGAATAATCATTAAAACAGAGATGGATCTAGTAAGTGAAGGGAGGGCACAAATGTGGGGGTCCACTGAGAAAGATGCAGCCCCAGAGAGGAGCCGCAATGGGAAGCCAACAGAGAAATAAATAAGAAAGGCTGGGTGATTTAGGTATGCATATGCAGGGACCAGGACACAAAGCCAAAAGGAAATAGTCTCTGGGGATAAGACGGAGTCTGGGATATTGCAGCCAGCCCAGTGATGAGCATCTCATTACCTAAAAGAGGTAGGCAAGGTGGAAAGGGTGCAGAGAAGGGCACTAGACATGATTAGGTAGCAGGAGAGATTAATTTATGAGGAAAGATTAAAAGCTAAAATATGAGAGCTGTGCTAAGGGAAGGTTGGCTCCCTGTTGGCACAGAGGGAATTTGAGAGGCCTCAGAAGGCAGGCAGTTGGCGAAGGTGGAGCCTGGCCTAGTCCAAGGGCTGTCAAGGAATGAAATGGATCAGGGTAGAGGAGCATCGTGGTGATATCCACCTAAGGAAACCTGAAAGGTCAAAATTAGAAATGAGTAACCAAGCTACAGATCTCCAAGCTAAGGGGTCATTCTACAAGCAAGACTGACTGCAGGAACCAGTGAAATGCTCTCTCCAGCCGTGGTTCGAGATGTGACAGACGGGAGTGGAGGCTTGCTCAGTGTTGAGCGTCTGCTGGGTGTTGGACAGTGGGCTAAGCATAGAGAAAGTCATGTGAGATACGGTCCTTGATTTCAAGAGGCTCTAGAGGGCCAATGAATCAACTTTTAGGACCCTGGGTGGAAAGTTCTATTTTAGAAAATTAGGAAGAGGTCACTGCGTGTTGGTTGGTTTTTGTTAACTTGACCCAAGCTAAAATCATCTGGAAAGAGGCAAGGGCTATTGAGAAAATGTGCTGGTTTTTGTCATATGTCCCGTTGAGAAATCTGTGGAACGTTGTTTTAATTAATGATTGACAGGGAGGGCCCAGCCCATTGTGGGTGGTATCACCCCTGAGCAGGTGGTCCTGGATGGTATAAAAAAAAAAAAAAAAAAGCAAGTTGAGAGAGTCATGGGGGTTGAGCCAATAAGCAGCATTTCTCCATGGTATCTGCTTCAGTTCCTGCTTCCAGGTTCCTGCCTTGAATTACTGCCGTGACTCCCCTTCATGATGGATTTTGTGAGCTACATATACCCCTTCCTCCCCAGGTTTCTTCAGGCCATTGTGTTCCATCACAGCAATAGAAAGCAAATGAGAACACACGTGGAGCCAGACTGTGGAGAGATGGCATGTGAACTTGGGAACTGATGGATGGTGAAACACTGGGCAGAGGGACAGTGAGGACAGAGATAGTCAGGGGTCTGAAACATCATGACATGTTCAAAGGCTCCAGTTTGGCTCAAATAAGACATGGAAAAAGAAAGAAATGAGTTGTCAATCTAAGCAATGTGCAGGTTATGAGAAGCCTCCTAGGCGTGAGCTTGGAAATGACCTCCAGTCGAAAGTGCTGCAGAATTGGCAAAGGGGGTTTTTTAGGCAAAATCCTGGTGAGAGCTACTGTGGGTATTTAAGTGACTGTCCTTGTTGGGGTGGAAATATGCATTTGAGGGGAGGGATGGTATGGAGACAGCCACTATCATTGGGGCACTGTTTCCACAATCAGACCTTACCTGAGCCCAAACCAAGGCAGTGGCTGCAGATAAATAAGAGGTGGCGGGCTTGTCTGGTTGCCTGGCAAGGTGAGCAAGAAGGCAGAGTCCGGGGATGGATGGTTTGTGTTCCTGGCTCAGTGGTGCTTGTCATTGGGCTAGGCAATGGCCAAGCAGCCTTCAGGGAAAGCATGTGATCTGCTTGCACAATTTGGGTTGATACACTTGTGTGACATCTTGAAAACAGATAGATGGCAGGTTGCTATTCCATTTGGACTTAGTTTTATCAACTGGTATGGTTTGTGTATGGGCTTGTTTGTGTTTGAAAATGATCTCCAGCTGGTGTCTCTGATTTGGAAGACTTGAGGACCTTTAAAAGGTGAGGTCTAGGTGGAGGATGTAGGCTCCCAGATGGAAGGCTATTTAAGCCTTGTTTCTGGCCCAAGTCTCTCTTTGTTTCCTGCCCCTGCTCCTCTGATATGTAAGTGAGTCCCTGCATACTCCTGTTACCATGGAGCAGCACACCTCCATGCCATCCCTTCTCCACCAGGCAGGAATGTATCCCCTCAAACCAGGAGCCCAGATCAATCTTCCCTCCCAGCTTAAGCTGCTCCTTGTCAGGGATTTAGTCACAGTAGTGAGAAAGTAACTGATACATCAATCAATCTGCTAAGTGAGGCTGTCAATGAGCCCCTCAGATGAGGCATATTTTGGCGATTTTAACTAGGAGTAAAACATGCCACACCCCATCACTAGGAAGAGGACCTCAGCATTGATGCTGACCACACTCTTATTCTCTGCCCATCCTCTCAAAATGCTACAAAGATCAAAAGCCCACAGGACATGTAATAAAGGCTCTGGTCCCTTGGAGATCACTGCTCTATGCAAGAGCTATGAAGAGAGGCAGAATTGCTACCTACAGCTCTGGCATGCTGACAGACACCTTTCCAAGACACAAACAATGCCAGCCTTCCCAACTCTGGATGCTATGGGCACTTCAGGAAAAGTCAGCAGAAGTTACCCCTGAGAACACTCAGGATATAGAGATTGTTCAGAGGTAAGAATACTTCTTGCTCTTTCAGAAGACTGGGGTTCCATTCCCAGCATTCACATTGGATGACTCACAACTACCTATAACTCCAGCTCCAAGGGATCTAATGTCCTCTTCTGGCATCTGTGGGTTCTCTCTCTTTCTCTCTCTCTCTCTCTCTCTCTCTCTCTCTCTCTCTCTCTCTCTCACACACACACACACACACACACACATACACACACACACAAATAAAAAAAATCTAAAATTAAAAAGAAGGAAAGAAAAAAACAAAGAAAATTCTAAGCTCCCAATGGGTAGGGACTGTGTTCCATTTGCTTCCAGAACCCCAAGACTAGCATAAAGCAGGTACTCAATAAAAGGGACCAGGAGTACCCATAAAGGTTTTATGTAACTCAGTATTGCCAAACCCACAGGAAGTCTTAACAAGCCTACTTGATGAATCCAGCCCCAGACCCATTACAGCCATCCTTTTCTCAGACGATGCCACCATCTGCTTGGTTGTATGAGACACAAATGTATTCATTCATTCACTCATTCATTCATTCATTCATTCATTCATTCAAAGTGTATTACTTAAGAAGCAGTGCTATGCTAGGGTACACACTGAGGACACAGCTTCCTTAACTCCAATGAAGTTCAGGTTCTCCCTTCAAAGATAGGCTTTTTATTATTATAGGTTTATTATTATCAAGCAACAGATATACAACACAATATCTTCAACTATACTGTACAGATAACTGGAACAGGTCAAATAAGTTGATGTGGCCAGTGTTTGAACAGAACCCAAGTCAGTTCAAGAGTGGACTGAACTAAAAAAAACTCCACCAGGCTTGGACTGGTGGGGTTGAACTGGGTAGTGGTGACTCCGGCGAATGTCCTTCTTTTCTTTTCCCATCGATACCCTTCACATTCACTTCCTCTTCCATTATGCTTCTCTTTTATACTCATTTGCTCCTCAGTTACTTTTGGTCCCTGGGATTCCCTGCTTGGGTCTATATAAACTTCCTTGACTCTTTTATACTCTTCTGTCCAGAACTCAGTGGCAGAGTGCCCATCTAGCATACATGAAGCCTGAGGTTCAACCCCTAGTACTTTTGGGGAAAGAAGAGAGAAGCCATTAATTTGAAATTGCCTTGGTAACACAGGTCTAGCCTATTCTCCAAGTCATGGCCAGAATGACTTTCACATGATGCCTATCTTGGCCACATGGTCCACCATTTAGAACTTCCCTATTGTTAGGGTTTAATTAGACTCTTCCCCTTGGCCAACAGGGCTCAGGATGGTCTGCCTATGCCAGCCTCATCTAACACAACTCATTCCCAATCTCTTCTGGCCCCAGGCACCATGTGGCCTTCTAGTACACACAGCATACTTGCACATGCCCAGAACACCCCTCAGCTTTGTCTTTATATTCTTGTTCGATCTTTATACTTCTACCTTATCAGAAAGCCTTCCCCTGGCATCCATCATGGGCAGCTTCCTGTTACTACATGTTTCGACCCACATTTTCCCCATAGCATCCATGTATGCACCCTGTGTCAGGTTTATTTGATGCAAAGAGCAGAAGCCCTGTGTCTGTTTTTAATCACCATGGTAACTCTAGAATACTATAGGAAACTGGTGTAAAGTTTGATCTTGGTTCATAATCATTGGATGAAGGAGTAAACAAATAAATAAAATAATAGGAGTTGCTTATGCAGAAAAGAAAGCACATAGCCTCTTTATTTATGTGAGACCCACCAGCCTGGGGACCTGGCAATGCCAACTCTCATGAGTGTAAAAGAGTCCCAGGTGTGGGGTACTGTGTTCCCCAAAACATTGTGCACCCTAATAAATTTACCTTGGGTCAGAGAACAGACAGCCACTAGATACAGAGCCAAAAATGGTGGCTAGAAAATGGGTCAGAGCAAGCCATAGCAGAAGCTGGGCAGTGGTGGTGCACGCCTTTAATCCCAGCACTTGGGAGGCAGAGCTAGGCAGATCTCTGTGAGTTCAAGGATACAGCCAGCATGGAGACACATACCTTTAATCCCAGAAATCCAGCCTTTAATCCCAGGGAGTGATGGTAGAAAGACAAAGATTATATAAGGCGTGAAGACCAGAAACTAGAAGCATTTGGCTGGTTAAGCTTTTAGGCTTTGGAGCAGCACAGTTCAGCTGAGTCCCATTCGGATGAGGACACAGAAGCTTGCAGTCTGAGGAAACAAGACCAGCTGAGGAACTGGCGAGGTGAGGTAGCTGTGGCTTGTTCTGCTTCTCTGATCTTCCAGCATTTACCCCAATAACTGGCCTCAGGATTGTTTTTATTAATAAGACTTTTAAGATTCCTACTACACCCAGGTCCCAGTCCAGATCCAAAGATGGCATAACTACCCACAAGCCCAGACTGAAAAGAAGAAGGGGACACTCTTCTGAGAGCTATTTGGCCTGGCATGGAAACCAACTTCATTTAAACAGACATACACTTTAATTATCATGGCACTCTAAAGGACTAATAGATGTGAGAACTAATCACTGGTTAGGCTGCCTGGGTGAGGCCAGTGATGGCTCTGGAAGCTAACCTGTTAGCACAAGGAGACAATGGTACACTGAATTAGCATGCCAGCAACATCTGAAGCATATTCATTGTGTTAATAGAAATATCTGCTATATTAAGACATTTTAGGGCTTATTATTCATATTAGTTATAATATGAAAATCACATCTTATTTCTAAATTGCAATCAAATGATATTTTCTATTAAAACTTTAATAGCAAACCAAATTAAGCAATGTTATGGGTTACATATTAGGAATCCAGTTCAGTTATAACTCATCATAGGTTTTTTTCCTTTGTTATAAATCACCAAGGGGATGAAATAAAGCAAGATGTTTTCCAAAATGAATTAAAGGAAAATTCTATTTATTTACTTCTTTGGTGGAATGAGGAAAGTGGCTTAAGAGTCCAAATTAGCATCCTGTGTCATTGAAATAGGCACAGACGAACATGGATGGCAGAGCTTTACTTTATCAAAAGAGCTTGTCTTGTTCTCCTGCTGCTGTCCTACAGAATAGGTCAGTTAGTCACACCTCCTCATCAGGATTCAACTGTGGCAACTCTTCCCTTAAAGGCTGACATCTCATTAAGAAGCACCCATAGTAACTTCCTATCCAAAGTGCATCAGCTTTCCCATTCACATGCTTGAATTTCTCCCCCATCATCTTACCAATAATTGGTGCCCAATAAATGCTGACTAGGTTGGCTTAAGTAATTAACCATATGTTAATCACGCAAAGACATTTTGATATTATTTTAGATATATAATTCACCCTAAACAGGTTTGGCACACAGAAGGTAGCACAGCCGTATCTGAAGGGAACAGCAAAAGTCATAAGGCTGGCACAGCTACTTGACAAAGATCCAGCAGAGCTGAGCTACCTGATGGCTGCCATGCCACCTTCGGTTTTTATCCCCACCTGTGGCATGCCTGGGGACTTTTAGTATTTGCACATTTGGGGAATATAGGACTGATGGAAAATTTCTTATGAATCATTTATGCCTTCTCCCAGGAGTACTGCTTCTAAGCTTCCCCAGGAAAGTCCTAAACATACTACCCCGCTCTCTTTTAGAGAGATATCCTTATCCTTATCTACTTGAAGGTCTTCTTTTTATGCCTTGGATATTGTGGCACACATCAAGAAGCCAGAGGTCTCTTTATGAGGCTATGAGACATTCTTGAAACATCTGTCCCTGTGTTTACTCAGGAACAAGATATTCAAAACAAAGTAAATTTTAAAGGTCAACAAGATGTGGGGTTGGTCAAGATCTTTTTCCATTCTGTAAGCTGTTGTTTTTGTCTTATTTACTGTGTCCTTTGCCTTACAGAAGCCTCACGGTTTCAGGAGGTCCCATTTATTAATTGTTGATCTCAGTGTCTATGCTATTAGTGTTATATTTAGGAAATGGTCTCCTGTGCCAATGTACTCAAGGTTATTCCCTACTTTCTTCTCTGTCAGGTTCAGTGTAACTGGTTTTGTATTGAGGCCTTTGATCCACTTGGACTTGAGTTTTGTTCATGGTGATAGATATGGATCTATTTGCAATCCTCTACATGTTGACATCTAGTTATGCCAGCATCATTTGTTGAAGATGCTTTTTTTTCATTATATAGATTTGGGCTCTTTGTCTCAAATCAAGTGTTCATAGGTGTGTAGATTGTCAGGGTCTTCAATTCGATTTCATTGGTCCATATGTGGGCTTTTGTTCCAATACCAAGCTGTTTTTATTACTATAGCTCTACGGCAGAGCTTGAAGTCAGGGATCATGATGCCTCCAGAAACTGTTTTATTGCACAGGATTGTTTTAACTATCCTGGGTTTTTTCTTTTTCCATATGAAGTTGAGTATTGTTCTTTGGAGGTCTGTGAAGAATTGTGTTGGGATTTTGATGGGGATTGCATTTAATCTGTAGATTGCTTTTGGTAAGATTGACATTTTACTGTGTTAATACTATCTATCCATGAGCATGGGCAACCTTTCCATTTTCTGATATCTTCTTCAATTTCTTTCTTCGAGAACTTAAAGTTCTTGTAATATAGGTCTTTCTCAGGTTTTATGTGGATGTAGGTACTGGATATTTAGGTGCCATATATAGGCAGAATCTTTGTGTCCCAGCAGCAGCTCCCAAATAACTATTAAGAAACTTATTATTAATTATAAGTACCTAGCTGTAGCAGAAAGTTTCTCCAGTCCCACCTGAACCTGAAGTCCTGCAGCCACTTATAAAATAATCACTCAGAGGCTTAATAATATTTACAAACTGTATGGCCTATGGCAGGCTTATTGCTAGCTAGCTTTTTCATCTTAAATTAACCCATGTCTATTAATCTATATTTTGCCACGTGGCCTTGGCATTACCAGTCTGCTGGCATCTTACTGAGGGATGATCTCCAAAATATGTAAAGAATTCAAATCAAAATAATGAACAATCCAATTAAAAAATGGGCTACAGATCTAAACAGAGAATTCTCCACAGAAGAATCTCAAATGGCCAAAAGACATTTAAGGAATTGCTCAACATTCTTAGTCAGTAGGGAAATGCAAATCAAAATGACTCTGAGATACCACCTAACACCTGTCAGAATGGCTAAGATCAAAAGCACTACAGACAGCTTATGTTGGAGAGGATATGGAGTAAGGGAAACACCCTCCACTATTGGTGGAAGTGCAAACATGTACAGTCACTTTGGAAATCAGTATGATGGTTTTTCAGAAAACTGGGAATCAATTTTCCTCAAGACACAGCTATACCACTCTTTAGCATATAACCAAGGGATGTTGAATCATACATGAGAACCTAAGGAAACAGGATAGTCAAACAGGAATAAACATGGAATGGGAGAGCAATAAAAGAGATACCACAATAGAGGGAGATATCATGAGAACAGGGAAAAAGCAGGAGCTAGGGAAGTTCCCAGGAATCCCCAAGGA